>NC_136891.1:32343003-32480218 GCF_949152265.1 Phoxinus phoxinus
AGCTCAGGAAAAAAACAGCCCTATGGCCTGTGAATGAAACTCTATGGAGTTCGCCTCAGTGCTGAATCATTAATGCAGAACCCATCAGTTGGACACAGATGACATTAGGTGTGCATTAGCTTAATTGCCAGAACTCTATATAGAGAATGTCAAATAATATCTGTTATACAAACAGTGAGTACAGTAATGCAAACTTATATGTCTTTAGACACGTTTCATGATTAAATATTCATGTTCTACATTTATATGCCTTCACCGAGATGCACTTTACGCTTCTGCTCTAGATACACTCGAGGACTGGATGTAAACAACATGGATTTCTGGGAACATAACTATGGACCTGAGAATACATTAGAATATGTTTAAAACTGTTTTTGGATGTGCCTGTCTCAATGTCTCATGTTCGCAGCTGGCACACATCATATGGAGCTTCAAAAATCACTTACATTTTTCCTGCTTTTAAATATTATTTGTGGTCAGTAAGATTTTTATTAAAGAAATGAATTGATCAAGGATGCATGGAAATTGATCAGAATCCTGAAAAAAAGAGAAAAAAGTATTAGCACCAAATCAGTATATTTGAGTGATTTCTGAAGGATCATGTGACACTGCAGAGTAATGGCTGCTGAAAATACAGTTTTGCCATCACAGGAAAGAAATTACATATTACTGTAAAATATATGAGTAACTGAGAAACTAAACTATAATCTTCCTACCACAATCAAAATTATTCAAGCTGTTATTGTGTCATTTTGCATGTTGAGAGGAAAGTAGAGGCCTGGTTTCGGGGAATTGTGTGCTTATCTATTGATCAGGAAACCGGAGAACACAGTTCACAATTTCACAGACAGAAAGACCAGCCGTGGCTTTAAAGAAGCACAGTCTGAGCTCAGTTACAACTCTAAAGGCATGTTAAGCACATACAACTATTTAATGATAAAAAAATGATGACAGCCTATGGCCAGTAATACATGGCGGTTGATTAATACGACGACAGTGCTATCGTTTTTTTCTATAAAAACAGCAAGAGTGTGCAAAACTGAATTTTGAATACACTGTCATTGTTGTTCTCTCACTGATTCTTTAACTGATGTGCTAGAGATTCACGGGACAGGCATCGTGCTGACTGTAAAACGCACCGTGTGGAACTCATACATACTCTCCTGCCATAATGAACACATCTGATACCCACACATAAATAATACTGAGGAGATTCCTCATTCTACCTCCTCCTCCGCCTCGGACGGCATGCATTTAAATAGATGAACAAATCGCATACATTCAAGAAATTACTTCATGAGAAATATCAGGATTGTTATTTTGTATAATCTCACTGAAGACTGACCCAGTGCAAAGTCATCAGGGGCAATACGTGTGGCCTGTCGTCGGCTGGCATATTACAATAAGTCATCGGGCGACGATACACTCATTTGAATCCTGCGGGTCTCTATTGGGGGTGATGAATAGCTACAGACTGACTTTAATAATCTCGCAGTGGGAGGCCTGCAGCTCATGCGCATCTCACTACCAGACACTGCAAGTGCTTTTTTGAGCCACTCATTTAATACAGCACAGACACAATTTGAAGCAATTTGTCAGTGAAATCTAAGATATGCAAGGGGAGGGAGGCATGTGCTTAACGGCAGTAATGAGAGCGCTCACATTCATCTTTAGCTTGCTTATTTCTGCAGTTGTGTTAATGAGGAAAAGGCATCCAGCATGCTGACATATGTGAGACATTGGAGTGGGAATATTTAATGTTGAGTAATTGGTTTAGCAGATGTCCTCAATGCAGACACAAGAACAAATTCTGCGTGTTGGTGTCCACATACACAGGTTTATGATTTTAAGAGATTATGGATTTTTCTATATATATAAAAACAACATTCACAGTAATCTAAACCTTTCTGATGAAATTATGATTATCATCTAGATTTAACCTTTAATTCTACATAAGCATGTTACACTGGGTATTACATTTTGCCTTGACAAACCAATAAAATAAACTGTGACATAAAATAAAAATACTGACTATCAAAAGGTGAACACAATGAATCACACTTAAACTCATAAATGAATCCTGGGCATTCAAGGTTTCACATTCGTAAACCGTTATATGCAACTTTGCGATGTCAATATAATTTAATGAATGAACACAGTATGGGATCTGTTTAAATTATGGCTTGACTCACTCTTGCGCATCAGTGTGCCTCATATATATATATATATAATAGAATTGACTTTCCAATTAACGTGATTCTCCCGCTGAAACTAAATACAATGCATGAAAGTCTCTGTGACTGTCGAAAGCATGTGAATATTTCATGAAGCATGCGCTCATTGTTTAAAAAACCCGCAATGAGCAGGGCAGTGGAATGAACCGTACAATATCTAGAAACAGTTATTTTAAAAGTTCAACAACCAATTGTGCAAAAGACGCTGCAAAACATGCAATATTGTGAATGCAGTGGTCAAACACATCTGTCTGGAGCATGTTTAGATAAAAACACACTGGAATACAAAACTGGGTTCTGTGTGAATGGCCCCTAAGGGCCAGTTCACATATCATGCATTTAGGCATTTAAAAATGTGACAAGTGCAGGGAATGGGGGAAAAGTGCACGGTCTTGAGATTATTTTAGCCTATTTGAACTTGAGTGCCGCACTTTCTGTAAAAGACATGAGTGCAACAGTCAAAGATGTCCGGCTAGCGCATGTTTAGATAAACAATGGAAAAGTAGATAAGCTGGAAAAGCTCAGCTGTTAACTCAGTGCATATACTGTGTGTTTTTGAGTGATACAGAAATAGGATTTACAATGAGAAAAAGAGACTCATTTTTCATGTATTTATTTATTTATTGCAAAGTAGTATACATACTGGCACACTAAGCATTAGTCATGAAGTAGCAGCGTGGTGATGATGGATTACCTTAGGCCACATGGTGATGGGAGCTGTTTTTGTTATTGCCCAATTTATTTTATGATTCATAATGCAATAAACTTTTATAGCAGAATAATGAACATGACTTACATAGTGATGA
The DNA here is from genome assembly GCF_949152265.1 of Phoxinus phoxinus. Classification (NCBI taxonomy): domain Eukaryota; kingdom Metazoa; phylum Chordata; class Actinopteri; order Cypriniformes; family Leuciscidae; genus Phoxinus; species Phoxinus phoxinus. The sequence goes on from NC_136891.1 coordinate 32,346,044, forward strand.
TAGACCACGAGGGACCATTTTCACACAGGCGACAGTATTTGGCCTCGCACACAGCCAAATATTTAGCCAGTCTGATTTTCACCCCATGCCTCTTGTTTTCATTAAATAAACCCTAACTAGCCGAGAACTTGGATGACAACTCCCATGAGCTTATTTGGAGCGTGCACACACACACACACACGCACACACGCACGCACGCACGCACGCACGCACACACACACACACACACACACACACACACACACACACACACACACACACACACACACACACACACACACACACACACACACACACACACACACACACACACACACACACACACACACACACACACACACACACACACACACACACACACACACACACACACACACACATTTTGTCCTCATAATGTTGGGAGTACCCGAGCCACACACAGACACAAATTCAGACAAACCACAGAGTAAAGACAGAGGGGATGGAAGCACTGAGCAGACAGCTTATTTATTAATCCTATAAAGCCCATAAACCTAAAGGACAATGTCTGTTAATGTGGACCTTGTATTCATAGATTGCACACATGAAATCATTGGGAATAAGGGGCCAAGTCCCCCGAAGGGGAATTGCATTAGGTGAATTTTTCAGTCCAGCTCTCGGGCAGCATCTCCTTAATCACAGCACAGGTTACACAGTGGCATAGTGTGTTAAAAGGTTATGTCTCAGTCTTATGGAACAGCTGTCTAGTCATTTGTGAAACGCATAGGGCCCCTGGTCTCATTCAATCTGCATTAATGTATGTGTCTTAATGAGCGCTGGACATGCTAATGATAGCTTGGTTACAGACCCAGATCCATTATCTAAGTGCATATTACAGGCATCTGCAGCTGGGACCAAACCATTAACACACTGCTAATTTGAAATTGTGTAATGCTGATGCACAGGTCGTGCCTATTACAAAGACATTGGTACTGTGCTTTTAATTATTTGTTGTGGAAAGGATCTCTGACAGTTTCAGAAGGACTTTTTTTAATGGTTGAATAATTATAAAATGATACATTTAATAGTAGCTTATTTAACCCCAGTAAGTGCGATACAACTAAAGTGATGGGAAGACAATTTACATTAAAGGTACAATATGTAATTTTTTTGCATTAAAATATCCAAAAATCACAAGGCCAGTGTTATATATTTTAATTTGATTACTTACAATATCCCAAATATTTCCAACTATTTTTAAATCGTGAGAAAATTGTGATTTTAACCGATGAAGCGGGGCGTGTGAGCGGGTGAGCTGGAGTCGCCGGTCAATGGCGTCATATCCGCGTTAGCCTCGGTTTCCACTCGTACTGCGTGGAGTCCTGGACAAATGCAGAAGTTGTAGTTGTAGCATCTATCAAGCAACAAACGTTAGCTTGTGTCGTGCAGGCGTTATGGAGCACAATTATTCTTTACCGATTGCAGCCGGTTCTCGACAAAGACACGTCCCATAAACGTACGGGTCAATTTTATATATTCCAAATGTAGCATTCGGTAATAATTATGTTTATGTAAGGAAAGCATTATTGCTTTATAGGCTTGTGTTTAGTTTATTGACATTGTTTATCACTTCTGGTGTTTATTGCCATGTAAATAAATATAGCATGTGTTATACATAAAGATTAATCCGTCTTTTGGCAGATGATGTGGGTGTGTCGAATGTACTTTTATAACAATTGTTTAGAACATGTAAAACTGCGCAGCGTTATCACAACAATGAATTCGACAAATACAGTAACATGATAAACATTTTAGTATTAAACCTTACTTTTCTTGTGGTCAATTCATTTTAATGAAACAAAAGCATGTCATTAAACGCAACATTTATAAAAATAGAGCTTTACCTCATCCATGAACATGATTTTTCGATTTCTGTCTGACTGATTTACATCTACGGTGGAGTTAAAACAACAGTTCCCATCATTCCACGCTCCTTCACATCGTCATCAAGCTACGCTGTTGTTGTTGTTTGGAATGTAGCGCCCTCTAGCGGCAGAAAATATTGCATATTGTACCTTTAAGTGTAAAAGTGTAAAAATGTCCAATAAAAAATGTGGTATCGCAACACCAAATTATAGCAAATTACATACATTAAAATATTATGATTTTCTGACCATTAGGTGATGTTACAGATAACATTATATTTAATTGCAATCATGGCGACACACACACTAGTGTGACTTCAATAGGACAGAGTGTTGCAGAGATACAGCCTGACTTTTTCCACCGACTTTGACTATTATTTCAGTAACGTGGCAAAACTCAAAAATCAATTCAATACATTTTGTGATTGACCATCATATAAGTCAAATTTGGACACGGAGGAGTGCAATTTAAAATGAAAACGCCAACTCAAGATGATTAGCGAAAGCAGACGAGGAAGGAACTGTTTTCTACGCCAAAGAGTTATAGGTTATAATCAGTATGCGTCCTATTTTGACATGATGGCTAGAAGGTATGACTGGGACAGACCCCTCACATTCAGAGTGCCAAATATCAGTGGGTTGGCATAGACTCCTATAGCAGAGGAAGCATTTTGTTGACAAAAACAATAGAGGCTATGCACCTTTGGTGACCCTTCAGCGCTTGGCCCTTCAAAAACATGAACAGATACGTTGAATCTCCAGTTTAAAGAAGAGCTGCCTGCGGGCAGAGAGCAGAAATGAGCCGCTGATTAGGGAGAGCGTCCACACAGGCTGCATGAGGTCATTTCCTCATCTACTCTCCGGACGTTCAGACCTCTCACTCTCTCTCTCATATTAAATATAAACCGGGCGATGAGAAGGCACTACATTCTGCTAAAAGTGTTCAGTTCACTTACTTACATCTTTTTTGTAAACCCATTGCCTTAAAATTATTAAGTAAATAAACCTAATGCTTAATTGAACAAATTCAGTTATGTGAACTTGACAATTCCACTTTACTTAAAGGTCCCGTTCTTCGTGATTCCATTTTGTTAACTTTAGCTAGTGTGTAATGTTGCTGTTAGAGCATAAATAATACCTGTAAAATTATAAAGCTCAAAGTTCAATGCCAAGCGAGATATTTGATTTAACAGAAGTCTTCTTTCAAAGCCGACAGCGAACGGCCGGTTCGGACTACATCCTCTACTTCCTGCTTTAATGACGTCACTAGAACAGTTTTTAGACTAACCTCCGCACACAGGAATACACACAAAAAGGGGCGTGGTCTTGTTGCACTCCTACAGAGAAGAGGAAGAGTGTGTTTGTAGAGTGTGTGTTGCCATGTCGTCGAGACGCTGTTATTTTCATCCCGGAGTCAAATCACCTTTGATTGGCCATGTTTACAATAACACTGAGCGCATGCGTCTCCACGTTATGGTCAGAAGCGTGACCTTTCCGGGCAACGTGTGCTAATCTGCTGTCCAATCACAACACAGGGTTCCTTGTGCCTTCGCGGTTCGCTGGCACAATCAGAACTCGTTACGTTTTTCTGGAGGAGGGACTTCATAGAACAAGGAAGTCATCAGCCCGTTTTTAGGACAGTGAAAACAGCGGTATACAGATAAGTACATTTTGTGAAAAATACTGGTTTTTTTTACACGCGAAACATGAATACATGTTATATTGCACACTGTAAACACAATCAAAGCTTCAAAAACACACGAAAAACGGGACCTTTCATTTTTTTGATTAAGTTTATCCACTTAATAATTTTAAGGCAACAGGTTTCCTCATTTTTTTAAAGTTGAGTCAACTGATCACTTATATCCCATTCAAGTGATTTGTGCTTTGTTATATAGATGGACTCTGAGACTGTATCTTAAATAATTGTAAATATCAGTTCTGGGAATGTTCTTTACCAGTGTGACAACGCTGCTGAACCAGCAGGAGGGGTGGATGTAGATTAGGCTTTCGGGACCAAAAGGCAAGGAGATAAGCCCGCCAAAGGAGCCTATACACTGGGGATCTGCTCTGTGCAGAGAGGGTGGAGGGGCTCCAAGGTCCTGCAGTACCAGGCAACACAGGGGCCCCAGATAACAGGCACTACTGTTTGGACTAGGGGTGCGGTACCAGGGGAGGCTGCAGAGAGCGACAGAGCTGGAGAAGAAAAGAGCAGAGGTCCGCAGGAGTGTGATAAACCATCGCTCTCTGATATAGACACAACAGGGAACTTTAGAAGAACCGAAAGGTACAGAAAGTAGACAAACACATACAAGATCATCAATGTTTTCATTTCTATATCTCATTCGCTTAATCGTTCGATTTCTAAAGCTCTATAATGATTTCAGTGTGACATAAAGCTATTAGCCGCAGTACAAAACTTTTCAGTTACATTCCACTTTAAAATATTTTCTTTACACTGCAAAAAATGTTTTTAGTATTAGTATTTTGTCTTGTTTTCAAGTACAAATATTTAAACATTCTTTAGGATACAGATTTTTTTTTTGTATAAAATAACATCCTAAGTAATTTTGCTTCAAAATGTATCTTCTTAATGTAATAATGTTTAGATATTTGTACTGGAAAACAAAATACAAACTGTTTTGGTACAAAATACTACTGTAAGTTAAGAAAGTATGTATTGTTTATAGTTTAGTGTGATTATCCAGTTAAGTATTTAAAAATCAATTTAACAAGATTAATTTATTAATTTAATTTTACTGCCGTCACTCCAACAAATATTGAGACTTGTTTTTCAGACAATGTAGCTATCTTTAATTAATATGATTTTTTTTTTGTCTTACTGCACTGGCAGATTTTCTCACTTGTTTTAAATATAAAAATATTTAAGACAAAATAGACATATAAGATACAATCTGTAAAAACCATCAGTCTCTTTTTAGTATTGCTTCTCTAATTAATGTGTCTTGTTTTAATACATTTCAATGATATTTTTACTGAGAAACAAGAACTTACAGTAAGTTGTACATCCTCTAAAACTATTTAACATGTATAACTGTATAGACTTTTGTAGGCTAGTTTGATTTCTTTAAGAAAGTGTGAACACTGAAAAAACACTTTCTTCATGGTGTGAGTTTGGGGCAGGGCTATCAGGTTTCAACAAGTAGCTAATGGCCGACAGAGTAATTGGGAAACGTTTGAAACAATCATTACTTTATTTAAAATTAAATTTTAGGCCTTTTTGTGACTTTTTTATTTTATTTTTTAGCCAGGTCAGTTTTGATCGCTGCACGTGGCCTAGAAATTACACACTTTACCTTTAACTGAAGGAAAATATGAATAAGAGAGAAAGGGTGTGCAGTAACCACGTAAATGTGTCTCTATAGCACGCAGTGTGTTTATCGTGCAATTTAAACGAGAAAATTAGTTTTTACGTGATATGCAGTTTTCGCGTGCATTTGATACGCAGTTCATTGCGTGTAACACACACGCACCCCACACCACTACTAAACCTACTCTAACCAACCCATGCGTATCCTATGCACGTTAACACACTGCGTGCTATAGAGACGCATTTAGTGTGATCGGGTTGCAGGCTGTCTTGTCTTCTGTCAGCCCATGATAAAGCAGACCGTCAAAGCAGAAGGAATTTCCTCTGGTAAAACACAAACAATACCACTTTCAGCCCACGGATCTTACCATGCATATCAATGAGAGAACAGAACAGAACACAACACAACAGTAAGTGTCCCCGTGTGCGATTGCGACTGCATGAATGAGCATAATCAACGAGGATGAGCTTCATAACAATTAAATGCAACATAAACCGCCACAACCAGCAGGTGGCAGTAAAGTAATCCAGTACATGTGTATTTGGGATTGCAGCTCCACAGGCAGTGGGCCAAGTGTTTCAAGTTCAAATGTCTGGAGAGTAACCTACTTCTCCTATTTCCCCAGCCACAGGCGCCACAAGGACCTGATTCAGCGCTCACTTCCACCTCCCATAAGCACAGGCTCCAAACAGACACACACAGTTATCTAAACTGTATTGATCACGCTGACACTGCTATTGTGACTAAATCACATTGGTTAAAACAAACAAATAACCCTTACAAAAGCACTGCTGTGGTATCATATCAGATCTTTGATTTATATGTGGGTGCTAAATGCTTACCATATTCATATCTACTACATCAGGGGTCTTCAACAGGGGGTCTGCTGTGGTTCTGCAGGGGGTCTGCCAATTATTTTTTTGTTCTAAAAAACTTAAATAGGTATTAAACAAAAATAAACTATATGAACTTTTAACAAATATAAAGTTAAATTTCCCATGTTAAAATGATGTAGCCTACACTACCAATGGTTTTGGATTTTTAAATGTTTTTAAAAGAAATCTCATGCACACCAAAGCTACATTTATTCGATCAAAAATACAGTAAAACAGTAATATTGTAAACAATATTATTATGTGATGGCAAAGCTGTATTTCCAGCAGTCATTTTCTAGTCTTCAGTGTCACATGATCCTTCAGAAATCATTCTAATATGTTCATTTGCTACTCAAGAAACATTTCTTATCAATGTAGAAAACAGTTGTTCTGCTTAATATTTTTGTGGAAACTCATTTTAAAAAAAATCAGGATTCTTTAATGAACAGACAATTTAAAAGAACAGCGTTTATTTGAAAAAAAAATCTTTTGTAACATAATTAATATCTTTGCTGTCACTTTTTAATGCATCATTAAAGGTATTAATTTAAAAAGTAAAAATCTTTTGAACAGTATGTATAGGCTACCTATAAGTAAATTAAATCACAAATATATGACTCTGTACATCAATGATAATTATTTTAATGGCTTTGCATTTTAAGCATCACCTCCAAGTTACATAAATACTTAAGATGCCTGTATTAAGATACTGTAATATTACAAAGAGTATCATGATATTACCGCGATGCAAGCCCAAACAACCATGGTACTAATTTGTTACATTATAAGTGGTCACTGGAAACTGACACAATGGCACATTTCAAATAAATGAATAAATATATAAGTACAGTTATTACACGACTTGACTGATTTCCCACACATTTCCATGCATAATCAACAGCTCTCTCGTGGGGACTTTTTTAGCCCCTGCCCTCCCACACCAACACACACTTCCAACATTGTGTGTTCAATGTTACTCCTGCGTTATCATGTTGCTACGGGAACATGACTGATGGTGTGAAAGTGCTATGTGCTCGCCGGTCACTTTGCATCAGCACGCCGATATTATCACTGCTGTCTGAGAGTAGGCAGAACATGATTCATGCTCTATCTCTGTCAGCTCCAAAGACAAATAAATAAATAAATAAACATAATACAGACACTGTTCTGAACATGTGAAACACCAGCCCCCAAATAATGTTCTGTGAGGACAGCAAAAACTCAAGGATGAATCACAGAGCTCATAAGTGGTACGCGTGTTATATAAATCAAGAAAATCGTGCCAACAGAGTGATATGAAATATATAACACTGATGCTTGTTCTGATGTATTATTAAAGTTTGTGTCTGCAGCTTTTACAACTTGATCGGTGGAAGATTACTCCGAAACAACAGTCACCTTTTGTGTCACAGTCTTGTTTTTCTTGTGCTGTTATAATATAACCATCCTTTCTTTAAAATAAGGTCTCCATTCAGCCCTGGCTTTTTAAGTTTACTGTTTCTCTATTCATCCTGGGTTTCTTTGAGCTTCTGAATAGTCATCATCATTATTGTATCATTATGTAACCCAGTACCATCATTGAAGTGCAGTGTATCATTACCTTCACAACTTCATGTGAGAATAGGGCATATTCGTGCTCAGTCAGAAGAAAAAGTCTTCTTCTCTGAGTGATTGACCCATTACTGTTTCTTCGGACTCCCACACACAGTTTCACCACTGTGGAGAGGAGATGATGTACTGATGAACTGAACAGCATGAACAGAACAGATTGTACACACACACACTCTCACAGCACGCTGGAGCAGACAGACAGAGATGTACCCAAAGGTGGGCGCTTGTACTCAGTACTATTGACAGATATGTCATCAATGTACGGACTGAATTCTTGTTCAGGATCCCAGCACTTGCACTCATTTCATCTCTTTCATCTGAGCATCTTACTGAGCATCTCACAGTGTGCGAGAATGGATTCATAAACGATAATGTCACACAGTATAATAAAAAAAGGCTGTTAAGCAAGTTGAGGCAATCTCATTTAAATATGAGTCAATCATGGATGCAAGCACAATCAGTGCCTGATTCAATACTGTGTGTGTCAGCTTCTGATAAAGTATGTGTCATTGTCATGTGGTACAGTGCAGTGCGTCATAATGCTACTCAACATGTCCTCATTCACTTGGTCATAAAGCATCCAGACACTTTAAGACAGAGCAGCCATTGTAATATATTTATTTTACCGGTCAAAACTTTGGGGTCAAAGTTTTTTATTTATGTTTAAGGATGCATTAAATGGATCAAAAGTGACAGTAAACACTTTTACATTGTTAATCTTAAAATTTATATTGTCAAATTAGTATTCTGGATTTTCAGATTTGGCACATACTAGACGCACAAGAACCAATTTTAGATGATTGACATCAAACTTAGTCTTTTCATGCAGATCATCTTGATAATGGAGTAGGTTTTTAGGGATCAATGACAACTCTTGTATGACTTAAGAAGAATGTGACAGTCTTTTGCCACTGTTCAATTTTATCATATGGGAAACAGTGTGAACATTTTTTCAAATCTCTTTTTGTGTTTAATGAAGTTTGAAATAACATACGAATGAGTAAATGATGACAGAATTTCTGTCATGACAACTCTCGAAGTGTTTGACATGTTAATATGTTTGGTCTTGGCGGAATAGATCTGCTACGCCACTGCAAGTACTGGACTTGCTATTGCCGATACTTTTGCACACATGACACACGAGCAAGTAAGACATGCTGCTGCTGTACAATATAGCATACATGAATTACCCATATTAATACCCCCCCCCACACACACCCACACCCACCCACCCAACAACAAATCAACAAAACATTGGCTCAACCAATAGTGTGAGTTTGGGGCGGGGCTATTTGTGCGGAACTTTTGGCCACTAGGGGCGCTAGACCTGTAACTTTCACGTCTAGCGCCCCTAGAGGCCACAAGCGCTGCAGCACTGTCGCAAAAGTCAAGAAGACATCCACAATCCCTCTCGCATTTTCTCTTTTTTGCCTCCTCAGAAGCAGTTTTAAACTTTTTCCTTGCCTCAGCCATGGCCAGAAGTCGAGCAGGCAGTATATCAGAGCTTGTGGTCACATGACGGTCGTAAAATGATTCGTTCTCCAGGTCACATGACCTGGCCAAAGACGGTGCGTCTTCTCCAAACTTACATAGGCGGTATTTCAAGAGGGCAGCCCCGCTCGGAGCATTGATAGTGTCAAGCGCTGTATATTGGCCTGAGGAATCATTTAAAATAACTCCTATGCTTCAACTCTTTAGGTCACAAAGTTCGCGGTGTGCCTTTAAGAGGAGAGACGTGTTGCCTGAAGTACTGCTACGCAAAAACGAGCTGCTCTGCTTTAGCAAATGCTGACCAAGTATTTGAAGGTTGAGCAGCGAGCTCATTGGCTACTGATACAGCAGGAACCAATTGGAGGTATGTTTAATGCAAATAGCCAAATATCTTTGTCCTCCACTAGAGGTTTGTCTGAGAAGAACAATCATATCTGAGAGATCAGAGGAAATCTCTGGAACTATCACAGTGTTCCTTCCCATAATATGGTTTTCATACTCCTTAAATAAGGAATATCTAAATCAGATATACAAATCTTTCATCAAAGTGCACATTTAATATTCAAGTAATTATTCCCAGCCTTTCTAAAAAAAAACGTTTTACCCTGAAGATAATGCTGGTTGATTTTGATCTGAATAAATTATATGAGTCACAGCCCATTGGTCGGACACAGTCAGCCAATGATCCAATGGCCTAAAGCTTTTCAATGGTAACTTATGAAAAATAATAAGTGTAACTGTGGTTAATGATAACTGTGTCAACAGTTTATGTGCAAGATACTCAATGTATCACATTACAGTTCAGGGCTGGTTTCGCTTATTTAGCGAAACATTAACTCACCTTCAGCGCTTGTTTGAATAGGAATATAATGAGTTAATGGATGTCTATAATGTACTTATCTAATGACAAGTTACTGGGTTTTATTCAACTTTGCTAGAGGCCTGAAATAGGTAAATATTATGACTCGAGATGTATTCTGCACATATGAAATCATGGATAACCATACAAAAGGCCACTGTAGCACATTATGATGTGACTATAGCTTTCACATAAACATTCACACACGCACACACACTCACACACAAACACCAGCCCATCTCTTTTGCAAACAGAGAGCTGCTTTTACATCACAGGCAGGGCGAGATAAGGAAAAGCTCCTGCCGGACTCTTTCAGGTACACTGCAAATATGCAAACTGCCTGTGATGGCAGATAAGGGCCGAAAGCAAAGCTTGCACTCACAGAGCACTATAATTAAAGTTCTGTCATTAGGGATGGCTGATTAGTCATTTCTAATCACTCAAAGTGCTGGAACTCTTTCATTTTCCAAGACTTTAGGTCAGCATAAATGACCACAGTGGGTTTTTTCAACTAACCTGGGGTCAGCCAAGTCCTTGGATCTTTAATGTCAGTATATTTATGATTAGTATGTGAGTGCTGCGCTGAGGTCTGGAGGTTGAGTTGCAGAGATGATCATGTCTTTGATCCGTTAGACAAACAGGACTAATTTATACCTCGTCTTCTGTAAGGATGTAAAAAAAAAAAAAAAAAGAGGGAGAAAAATGCTGTAAACCCGTTGACCTTTTCACTGCAGGGTTTCCTGAAGTGGAACAGTGAGAGCAGACTGATGCCTGAGACTCTACACACAATGCACTGCACTAAGTCGACTCGGGGCGAGAGAATGTGCCTTCTTGACTGAGATGGCCTGTGAAGAATCATTGAGATGGATGAACGCAAATGGGCTCACAGTGTCAGACACGGAGGTTGAGAGGAACTGTGTCAGACTAAACCCTGTTTCTTAGTCGCTATTTCTCTGACCTACTTATGGCTCTGGATCGATACTCATAGTCCCTGTGGTGCTCCTGCAAAGGCTGCATAAGAAGCCCAAACTGCTTTAAATGGCTGCTCTCATCGAATTACTGAGATGGACAATCCCGAGGGCTAAAGCAACCGAGAGAGAGAGAGAGAGAGAGAGAGAGAGAGAGAGAGAGAGAGAGAGAGAGAGAGAGAGAGAGAGAGAGAGAGAGAGAGAGAATGTCAATTTTATAACCACATTGTCTATGGAGAGAAAAAGAAGACATCATGTCCATTTGTTTGATTTAAAATGGATCATGATGATTTAGCACACAATACTTATGAACTATGGAGTAGCACAGGAACATCATGTATGTGCCACCTCATTTTCATGTTGATGAAAATGCTACAATGCTTTATAATCCATATAGAATATCAACCCAAACACATGTTATATGTAAAACACATGTTTATATATCTGTAAATATATTGGGCAAAAATATATTTGACATAAATAGACATTAATACATCTATAAGATCAAATCTTCAACAAATATAATATATATATATATATATATTTAAATATGCCCAGTTTCTGGCAATTAATCCCACTTAAAAAATAAAGGACATAAACAGATAAAAATTAATGCTGTCAAATTGATTAATCGAGATTAATCGCATCTAACAAAAAATGCTGGTTATATAATATATATAATATATATGTATAATATCTTTTTACAAAGTCCTATTCATGTCAGTCCTGCTGGCAATATTATTATAATTATATGAATGTAATGTTAAATACCTAGAATTACTTTTACATTTTACTCCTAGAAATGGAAACAAATCCATTTAATAGACGTATACATATATTAAATGGATTTGTTTCCATTTCTAGGAATAAAATGTGAAAGTAATTCTAGCTATTTAACATTACATTCTTATAATTATAATAGTTATGTGAGTTTAAACAGAATGATAAATCATGGTTAGATAAAATGTTAAGTATTTCCAGCATTTATTAGGGATAACTCTGTTAATTGGCAGAACAGCACAGGGCGAGATATGTCTGTGAGAATGATAACCCAATCCAAAGCCATTTGGCAAATGGCAAGCAAGCTTAATGCAATAAACACGGGCACTGTAATGCACCAGAGCACTTCCTTGGACCCTGGGCCACCAGGTTTGCACGTATACGCTGTTAAGCTTGTTCATTATTTAGCTCTGTCTAAGGGAGGGTGGGTAGGCCCGATGTCATATCTGGCGCTCTGGAGAGATTTCGCTGCTTCTGATTTTATAGTTGGCTGGGCATGGTGGGCGGCTGTCACTGAGTGATGATGCGGAGGAGGCCCGGGGTCATGCTGCCACCAGAGGTTTAGTGACAACAAGTTAAATGAGCTACTTTTGACCTATTTCTCCTCCCCGTTAGCTTAACAAGCTATAAATACCTGTGGCCCTCTCAATGTCTCGCCACAGGAAAGATGGAGGATGAAGTGCGTCTGGTGCAGGCGCTGTAGGACAAACTGAACAAAGTGAATCAGCATGAAGGGATTATTGTGTGGAATACTGTCACATGTGATCAGCTCGCACGATTCACAGCTTTGTTCAGCGCTTTCACATTTTGCATTTTTACAGTCCTCTTTTATAATAATACTGCCATGTAATGTCTCAGGATGTTCAAAACTAGATCTGTGGTTCTCCTTTCTCTTTCTGACAAGGCACAAAACTGCATTTGAAAAGCAAGAAAACTGTTTTCTTCTCATAGTTCAGAGCTCTGGAGAGTCTATCAAAGCCTGCAGGCTCTCACTGATGAGGCTTAAATATTTAAACACGTTCTGCTCTCCAGCTTTCTTGCTTGTACCACATTTGTCTGCAATTATGTAATTCTGCCACAGCTTTCAAGTTCAGCTCAGTTTGATAACTTTCTCCATGATGGATTGAGGGCACAAGCGCATGCACAGACAGAAAGAGAGAAAAAGGTCCAATTTACTTAAACGTTATTGCACAGACAGGTAGCATAGATAAACAACGAAACATTTATAAGACTTTTGAGGGATAGTTCACTTAAAAAAGAACAATTTACTCGCCCTTGTGCCATTTCATATCATTTTCATTTTCACTGGAAAAAAAATTGATGTTAAGAAGAATGTTCAAGCTGCTCTTTTCAATAATAATAAAAAAAACTGTTCAAACATAAAGTTATCATATAAGTTCAGAACACTTGAAATATAAAGTTGTTTGATACTTCTATGGTGCTTTTTTGGGGTAATTTTTGGAGCTTGAAAGCTCTGTGTGAACATCAATTTATAAGTCAGTACAGATTTTGGAACAAGATGAAGGTTATTAAAAACAAAATGTTAATTATTGGACGAACAAACCCTGAAGAGACTGCATATGGGTCTGTAAATAATTATTGCACTTAATGAAACTGGGAAGAGAGGGAGAGAAGCTCTTCACAGAAATCAATCAAATAAACCATGAGTTAGGCAGTGACACACAAACCATACGTAACATTACATATATATATTTATATATATATATTAAAGATCAAAGGTCATGAGAACAAAGTCTGTCTGGCTTTCTCAACAGTGTGTCTGTTGTGCATTTGTATGCAAAAGTGTGTGTGGGTGTCTGCCTTGAGGAGCTTGACAGGCTGAGAATCCAGAAACAGAAATCTAACAAAGCATATTCTGATGACCGCACAGTTCAGATTTCTCACTATTGTATCTTTTCCACCAAAATCTGATCAGTCTATATAACACCCATGGAACTTTTCTATCACAAAAGATTCTTTATAGCAGGAAAAGGTTCTTTAGATTAAAATATTCTTCACAATTTGGTTGAACGCCCTACCATTAAAGCTCTGCTAGACTAAAATGACCTATAACTTATAACCGGGGCTTTATTTGCAAGCCTCATTTCCACAGATTTCAGTCTTGGTGCACTGTTTTCAGAGCAGACCGTCACCACTGAGTCCTGTGATCTCTGTCCAAACGGCACCGGCTGGTAACGCAGCGGATCAGAGCCGGTTGCATGCCAGAGTGGGATAGATGATGGGGACTGCAGGGATGATCAGACGTCATTTTCTGCTAACTAATCAAATGATTCAGAGCAGTGCGCTGCATCACTCTTGTATCTGCGTCCTTCTAAAGGCATCAGTGCCAGCACATATGCATGTGTTCTTCTCTTTTCAAGGTAGTCAACAGGGGTAGCCAGCTTTTCTGTGAGAGCATGTTGACAATAAGGACAGGCCGATGGTGAGCGTGAAAGATGCTTAGGATAGTTAACGGAATTGTCAATGGCCCAATCTGGTCAGTGCTGCACACAGACTATAAAAAAAGATGGACGACGTGTCTCCACTTCCTTCTACTTAGAAAAAGGAAGCCAAAATATCCCAGAAATGTCGGTTGACATTATGCGGCAATTGACCGTTCGCAAAGACCCGCCCCCCTTAGTTACTGTCGCTATGTCCGACAAGCTACGCCGCTCTCACCCACACCATGTTCTCACGCAGTGAAAAACACATCGTGGAGCAGAGAGACACTGACAACACACTGACAGACAGGACAGACCAGCTTACTTCTCGGTTACTTTAGATATTAAACATATTAAACAAAGTCTCATCTTTCAAATTTGGTCATTTTTAAAAAGAAATTTAAACAATAAATAGCGTTTTGTGGCTCTTTAATGTGTGTGACAGATCGCTGTGTCGCCTCAGTTAAAGCTGCTCGTGAACCGATCATCTCTTCCTTCTAGTTCATTTATAGCATCAAATAAACATGAATGAACATCAGAAGGAATGTTGTTTTAACCGCGGAAAGACGTCAGTACACTCCGCTTCTCAAGCTCACATCCTCCAGTGTTAATCTACTAACTCTCCTGACTGCTTTGTCGGACAAAATGGCGGATGGCGAAGTATGATTGGTTAGAACACCTGTCAATCAAGCTCCCTGCGAAGGGTCAATTGTGTCATTTGGAGCCAGCAGTGGTCCTGAGGCGGGGCCGAGGTATCAAGGTCCCGCCCGCACTGCAGACTGTCAATCATGAAGTTTCACCCCATTTTTATAACATTTTCATTTTAATGCACTGCAAACTAACATGAACAAACAATGAACAGCTGTATTTCTATTAAATAATTTTAACAAAGATTAACAAATACAGTAACAAATGTATTGCTCATGGTTATTTAATGTTAGTTAATACATTAACTAATGAACCTTATTGTAAAGTGTTACCAAAATATTAAACATAGATATTTTAAATAGATTTAAATAGATTTTAAATATGTTTGCAATATTATTATACATTTATACTGATTACTAACTAAAACCAAACTTATTGGAAAAACGAACACTTGAACATGTCTGTGTGATAAGAACCTAAAATGACAGAAACCCTCTCTGGAAATTTTATTTTGGAGAGTATTTGGAATTTTTAGTTTGGCTTGTTTAATTCGTCCCAATCGATTACATGGAGAGGGTGGGATTTATGACCTATATCGCCACCAGCCAGCCGACACCAGCCAGGGCTCCGTTTCCCAAAAGCATCATTAGTCAACTATGAACGTGCGCTAGTACGGAATCTGGAAATAAATTTTTTTGAATCTGGAAATTAAGCTAAATAACTGAGAAACATAAGAGATAGTCCTTCTGTCCATAATTTATAGCAAAACATCTAGCATTAATTTGATCTCAAATGGTATTACTCCACCACCTGCGTGTCAATAACCAACATGGTTTCGGGAAACAGTCGTGACTAGCTTGGTTTCTTCAACGTGCATTGTAGCTGCTATGCTAGTTTAGCAGCGAGTTACGCTGTTGTACGGGAAACACACCCCAGTATGATAACTCTCTAATGACTGAAGACATTGTAAGCTGTACGTTTTTTGTATGGTTTTAGATAATGGCTTCTGATGGATTTGGTAACACTTGAGTCATTACTAGTGGGTTACCATGATTCACTTCAGAATACTATTCCAAATAATGAATCATTCCTCCCGAAGGATTTGGTAATACTTGAGTCATTACTAGTAGGTTTGTTACCATGATCTTTAGTTTAGAATGAATTATACATTGTGCATTACTCTCATTAATTATGAACATGCTAGTAGTCCTCTGGGAGGAATAAAAAAAATACTGATTAGCTAATCGTGAACTACCTTATTTAACTGAACGCTTCTTACTAATTAATTGATCAGTTTCTTGTTAGTTAATTGTGGTTACTAGAGTGTTAATATTGTGTTACTCGTTTGTTTATGCATAGCTATTCATTAATGATGGAACAATATTCTAATGTGTTACCGATAACTTTATTCAATTACTGTTGAATTTCTTATTATGTTAGACCTAAAAAAATAAAATAAAAACCTTATAGCACTGTTTATTTAACTGTACTGTTGCATTTATTTGTACTATTGATTGTAATTTGTTTATTTGTTCTTATTTTATCACTGTTGTCTTTAATAATGTTTGAACTTTATATTTGTTATGCTAGTAGTTTTTGCTTGTTTAAACTGGATTCAAGAATTGTGAAATTTCAACCTTCACAACATTTTTATTATTCAAATAGAAGGTTTCATGAGTCAATGACAACTTAAACAATATATTTTTTAAATATTTTATTTTATTTTATTTTATCTGAGCCCCTGGGCCAACTGGGCCAGTAGAAAAAACCCTTAGCATTGAAACCTGATAAGAAGCTCCCTGGTGAATTCTGATAGGTTTGCAATATTATTAAAGGCATTCTTCAGCACACTGGATTTAATCAAATAAAAAAGCTCCACGAAAGAGGGGAGACTGTGGCTAGTTGTCTCACATCTTACTCCAGATAATATTTCTCAGTGTGTTTATATGTCTATAAGCACAGTTTATATACATAGAAATATGTATCAGTGTATATTAATGTATGTGTATATAAACAGATACCTTAGAGTTTCGGCTGAAAAGCCGAATTACAATTTGTGCCATTAAATAGCTTTTCAGCAACAGTAAAACCAAACATTTTAAATATACAAAAATATTGGTACATAATATAATTGGAAATCATTAAATTGTAAACAGTGACATCTTGCAAGTGTGAGACTATAGCCCCTCTATCTCCTACATACGCATATCAAATGACCATACTGTACAAGTCAAATGTTGATTACGTGTCACAAATTCAGTGGAAACTCTGAGTATGAAACAATATAGCACAAACGTGATATATGGTCTGACTAAAACGAGAGCCTACCAAGTCAACTGAGAATCACACCTCTCCATGGCAATGATCCAGAGTCTGCTCTGGTGTGAACAACTTTTCTCTCTCACCGGAGAAATCTCAAGGACCAGATGAACTCTTGTGCAAACATCTGTGTTTTTAACCATTCTGATGTACCCTACACATAGATGCCATGTTTTTCCTCTGAACATACCTATGTTTAGTTCTCCCTGACAGTGCTGTGTTATCCTGGCAGGCTGTTGATTGGCTCTTCTGTCCCTCAGAATGATGTAATGCTCAGGGGAAGTTGATTAGAGAAACTGAATACCTCCTACGGAAAGGCACAAATAAAAAGGATCATGAATTCTACCGGATAACACCAAAAACATTCTTTATAATGAATCCAACAAACACAAGAATAAAGTGGCAGTTTAACATAGTTACATAAAACATTAAAAATTCAACGCAGTGGTGAGTCTGTGAAGCCAAGATGATCTAATGAATCAATTTGAAGTTCACACATTTCAAGTTATCTCTTTTAATCTGCAAGTGCATCTCAGAAATTTAAATGTGTTACGAATAATCTATAATATGTCACTATATCATACGTTTTTTTTTTAAATTATTTTATTTAAAGAGAGGTATATGATAACATGTTTACTAACATGAATTGGGGAAAAAAACTGCTAGATCTGTTTTATCAACTGCAGTCTCTTATTAGCTGTGTACACACGCATATTTTAATTAATATATTAAGACTTTTTGGTTGTGAATGACTCAGTGTTTTTTTTTTTAAAAATGGGTTGAGTGAGTGATTCAAATGACTTATTCACGCTGTAAGTCACTTGTCGCCACTGCGTTGCGTAATGATGTAACCGGCAGGAAGGGTCAGTGAAAAAATCTTTTTGGTAAATGGATTCAAAAGAAGTTCACTGAGATTACAGTTTTTCTGAATTGCTAAAACACTAAATCCCATTCTTGGAACCAAATTCTTAATATCCTAAACCAATTTGTTGAATAAATCACTCTTTCTGTAAAACATTAAACAGGTTCAGGTAGTTAAGACACTGTTTGTAAATCTCTACACACATGTTGCACTGTGATGCATTTAATGTTTCAAAATGCAGGCAGGCAAACGTAAAACACAACACAGTTGTCAACCTTTACACACACGATTTACAATTATTTCTTCACTTATTTCTAATGATGTGATCAAACCAACTGTACATCATACAAGTCAGTTCAGAGTGCCAAAATTGACTCAAAATGTTGCACTGAATGATACCAACAATGGCTGGAAGCAATATAAGAGGGAGAGGAGGAAGAGTGTGTGTAAGAGGAGGAAGAGTGTGTGTAAGAGGAGGAAGAGTGTGTGTAAGAGGAGGAAGAGTAGATGTAAGAGGAGGAAGAGTGTGTGTAAGAGGAGAAAGAGTAGATGTAAGAGGAGGAAGAGTAGATGTAAGAGGAGGAAGAGTGTGTGTAAGAGGAGGAAGAGTGTGTAAGAGGAAGAGTGTGTAAGAGGAGGAAGAGTGTGTAAGAGGAGGAAGAGTGTGTAAGAGGAAGAGTGTGTAAGAGGAGGAAGAGTAGATGTAAGAGGAGGAAGAGTGTGTGTAAGAGGAGAAAGAGTAGATGTAAGAGGAGGAAGAGTAGATGTAAGAGGAGGAAGAGTGTGTGTAAGAGGAGGAAGAGTGTGTAAGAGGAAGAGTGTGTAAGAGGAGGAAGAGTGTGTAAGAGGAGGAAGAGTGTGTAAGAGGAAGAGTGTGTAAGAGGAGGAAGAGTAGATGTAAGAGGAGGAAGAGTAGATGTAAGAGGAGGAAGAGTGTGTGTAAGAGGAGGAAGAGTGTGTGTAAGAGGAGGAAGAGTGTGTGTAAGAGGAGAAAGAGTGTGTGTAAGAGGAGGAAGAGTGTGTGTAAGAGGAGGAAGAGTGTGTGTAAGAGGAGGAAGAGTGTGTGTAAGAGGAGGAAGAGTAGATGTAAGAGGAGGAAGAGTGTGTGTAAGAGGAGGAAGAGTGTGTAAGAGGAGGAAGAGTGTGTAAGAGGAAGAGTGTGTAAGAGGAGGAAGAGTAGATGTAAGAGGAGGAAGAGTAGATGTAAGAGGAGGAAGAGTGTGTGTAAGAGGAGAAAGAGTGTGTGTAAGAGGAGGAAGAGTGTGTGTAAGAGGAGGAAGAGTGTGTGTAAGAGGAGGAAGAGTGTGTGTAAGAGGAGGAAGAGTAGATGTAAGAGGAGGTGAACAAGGAGGAAGAGGATGAGGACGAGAAAGAGCAGGTGTGGAGAGTGTTGCCAAGGCTAGATCCGGCACACTGGAGGGTTTTCCCCTTTGCCTGCAAGAGACGACACTGTGTGTGATGTGGACAGTCCTCAGGCTGGACCCAGGATGAAGATGTGCTGAGGCAGAGTCATCTCTCATTGACCTTGATTTTGCAGTTGCACAACTCTTCTGAGTGACTGTAACTGGCTTTTCATTTAGAGCTTTTTGGCTTTGCAGTCGGGTCACTGTATTTTTACAGTATGCAAATGCTGAATATTGAAGTTGTGATTACTATACTTTTTTCTGTAATTGCAAAATTAGTTTACTTTGTAACAATATTTTTTCTTTTCTGTAACTGCATGCTTTGGATTCTGTGTTCTCCATTTTGTTATGTAGTGTCTAATGAATGATTTGTATTGTTTTTATTATTGACTCGTGTGTGTATGATCTCAAAGCATTGTTTGATTTTGAGGTTCTCTGAATGTATTTTGAAGATTTGATTTTGCGCCCACACGTTTGCCGACCCCAGAGGGTTAAGGTTTTGAGAAAGTGGGGGATGGTTTCGAGAAATGTGTTCAGAAATTCAGAAAAAACTGTTAACAAATACACTCTAAAAAAAAATGCTGGGTTGTTTTTAAACCCAATTTTGGGTCAAATATGGACAAACCCAAACGTTGGATCAAAAATGGATTTTAAAAATGTAACCCAATGGGTGGGTTAGTCCATATTTGACCCAAAATTGGGTTAAAACAACCCTGCATTTTTTAGAGTGTATATAAAAGATGTAATAAAAAGTTATATAGGCTACAAGGCAAATTTGCTATATGTAAACTATAAATGGAATAGTTACATCCAAAAAAACAAAACAATTATACACACTTCCGGTTTAAACCCTGCTTTATCACACCCACTTCTATCCCAGTACAGAATCAGATCAGTACAGATCATTTTGTCATCGCAACACGTACAAAAAACTCCACAACCCCAAAGCAAACACCAGACAGAAGACACAGGTCTGCCCATCAGAGGCAATTTATAATGAAGTATGGTAAGAGTTTAAAATTAATTTAGAAATAAAATGATTCACCACCAAGAGAAGTTTTCAAACAAACAACTGCCCAGTGGCATTATGCCCTGAGCTGTATTATCTGACAGGGAAATCAATAAAGCCTCTTAAGTTAATGTGTAATATTTCATTTCAGGGGCTGTCCATAGTTACGTTCAGGTCCATTAAGTTATAAAGGAATAATGGATTTATGCTGAAGTGTTGCTGTTGGGTCGAGGTTGTTGCCCTAACAGTGGAGGGAATATCAAATAGTGCTCACAAATGGCTTATTCCTGGAAACATGCCCAGCACTGCTCAATGTGCGGGACATACCTGAGTGACAACTGCTGAAATAAACTCTGACCCATCGAATCTGCCGGGTCAGGACTTCAGTGGGGCAAGCGGTAGGAATGATTCCTACAGTTCAACATTAAATGTTATTTGGTATATTTTAGCTATCCTTTTTTGTTAGTATTCTTAGTATTTACTTTGTTTACTAGTCTTGTTACTGTATTTTCTTTCCAAAAGCCTCCCGTGGACAGGTGTTGAAAATTAGCATGTGTGCTAAAACACTTAAACAAATGCATATGGTTCGTCCAATGTATTTGTATGTCCATGTCAAATAAATAAATAAATACAATTTTATTTTAAAATATTTTAAATTATTTTAAAATTTCAAAATATTTTCAAAATCTTTCAATAATTTGTTTAAAAAAACAAAAAACATTTAAACAGTCTCTCATGTTTAGCAACCTTGTCACTTTCAAAAACGTTTCAAAAATCTTAATATATAAATTTGAATATTAGGCCTAAATGGAAATTACATTTAAATGTTGAAATAGACTGTCAAAAGCATGCAGATAGGACAGAAAAATAATGTTGTTTTATAAATAAATAAAAATTAAACAGCAACAAGGTCCTTTTAAAAAATTAAGTTTTTAAATATGCCACTATATGCCACGTTTTTAAAGTTAATAAATATAACTTACATCAAAAGCTGTTCTTTTTTCCTCTCAGATAGTATCTGATTGTCAATCACAATCATAATACCAACTTACAGGTCATTGCCAGGATTTTCCCGTCAGACTTTGTTATATGATAACTCAGACCTTTACAATGAAGTTTAAGATGCTAAATCCTAAGTATAAATAGAACCAGCAGGCATAACCAGAAAATGAAAGAGCAGAAAGTCTGTCTGAGAAGCCCAGCCAATCACAGCGAAGCTAGTGGGTGTTCGCACCTGCCTAATTAATTTCCACACCAAAGGTTCCCATTGTGTGTCTGCACAAAGCTGGACTGTCCTGATACAGCTGTCCTTGTCCATTAGAAATTGTGTTTCGCGGGACATATGGTAGGATGGTGGGACGGGTGTATGTGAAGTGTGTGAAGATGGAGGTGCTGTTGACAGTCACCACGGTGCGCTACCTGGCCCACTTCCACTCCATAAATTTAAATGAATGAATCATGCTGGCCACATATGCTCCAGTGATTCTTCATGTGCCAGAAGCCTGCAGGTCCGGTTCTCCTGTAGCCCAATAGTAATTCCACAATCTGTTCCTCTGCAGTCTCAGGAGGAAACCCCTCTATCCTCCCCCTGAAATAAAGCTGGTGCTAAGAGAAGACTTTATTAACTAATATATATTAAACCATCCCATCACTTTGGAACGGTCTGCCTCTTTACTTAGAGAATTTGTATTCAATACTTTTTTTTATATAAAAAAGTTTTTTTTTTTATTGCAATCAATTCATTTCTATGTTTGTGTTTTGTTTTTGTATTTATTACAAGTATACAAACTTAACTTTTTATTTTCTTTAGATAAAAATTTTCATTGTGAATAAAAAAATATTGTCTTGTGATTTGTGAATCAAATTTTGATTTGTGGAAAAGTACTTAGAGACTCTAAAATGGATACTTCAGGATTTAGCATTAAGCTTTGTATCAGTAGAAATCCTGTAGTATTTTCACATTACCGTGCTTCCCTCCCTCATGTCCCCCTGAGACGAGAGATTTACCGGTATGTATTTTTTTGTCTGTAAAAAATCCTCAGATGACGTAAAAATCATCATTTTGCGTCATCGGAGGATTTTTTTGGACGGAGGCTAAAAACTACAGCCAGTAGAAGGCGCTAGATCCGCATGTTTTCAACCCGCCCATAGAGGGTGAGATCTCACTCACAGAATGTACAAATACACTGTAAAAAGTTATTGTTGGTTTAACGTAAAAAAGTAAGTTATCTGGTTGCCTTAACATATTGAGTTCGTTGAAATTAAAAATTTTAGTTAATACAATGAAGGAGATTGGTTAAATTAACATACACTCAAAATATTATGTTATCTGAACCACATTAATTATCTAAGTTGATTTGACAAAAGATAACAAGTTGTGATGACAAATCATGAAAATTATTTTTTACAGTGTAGTGTCAGCCATCTTTTATTTGGAAGCTAAGCTAACAGGCTCTTGTTCTGTGGAGAAAGCTGTAGTAGCGGTTACCATCTTCTTTTTCCCAGACATGTCCGGCCGTCGAGATCGCCCAAAATGTCCGGGATTCGGCTTTTGCTTTCTACGGTCGCCATTCATTGTTTACACGCATCCTTTAGTTTCAATCTAACTGAATTCATCCCGATTGGTGAATCTGAACGTAGTTTTTACATGAACGCTAAACAAGTGATGGGTTAATGTGCGTTTTCACATTGCTAAGAAAATTCCCGCTCCTCCGTGAGAGATACGAGACCGGTGCGTCTCACAGGCGCCGTTCATCAGTAGGCTAATCCCGCCACCGGCCTCGCGCCGTTCTCCCGCGGCCGTCAGTCTCGTCCCGCTCGCCGCAGTGAACATGATGAATGGCGACTGTAGAACGCAAAAGCCGAATCCCGGACATTTTGGGCGGTCTCGAAATCCCGGGCAGACTCGTCACGGAGACTCACTAGTAGCATAGCCTTGTTGTTTAGCTGCGCTCTCACCGGTAGGCGTGGCTTGGGAGTGGCTTCGTAGGGCATGGAAGCAAGTGCATTCTGGGAGTTGTTGCCTTTCATCCACATGAGCCACAAATACATTTTCTGGCTTTTCTCAGTCTGGCTCCAAATTAAAAAAATAATTTCTACTACATAAATAACCCATTTTAAATACACATTCATCTTTCCAGAGGTGAAGTATCCCTTTAAAAAAACTAATAAAAAAAAATACTTTTGTTTACTTTCTCCAATGCAATTTATTTTTTGTGTGCAAAAAAAAAAAAAAACTTTGGACAGTGAAACCACATCTTTTCCTCATTATTTGCTGCAAGCCTGCGTCCCCTAAAGCCATTTCCTTCTGTGATATTAACTTATCCTGAGCAAATGTAACTGAGTGGATACGAGAGAAATTGGCCTTTGCCTTTAGGCGAGGCTTTTCCCCAAGATGGCTGAATAACAGGGACATGCAGTACAGAACTGCCCGGTGCAAAACCCGATGCTGCTCGACAGCCCATCTCAACCGGAGAGAGAAGCTTCTGCCAAATCTCAGTGATGAGCTGCTGCCCATCTCTGCCAGAGAACACACTTGCAGTACGGCAGGTCCGTGCCCAACGCTGATGTAATGGTGCCACTTCCACAGATGGCCCTGTAACTCTATATGCCACGTTAGCAGCTCTCCTCGCTCCCTGCGCTCGCTCTCTCTGAACACCTGCAGCTTTTAATGATGACACTAGATCTGTAACGGTACAAAAGTCTTCAGCACTGAAGACAGGTGCAGTCTTTTATATGTACTTTATTCTACAGGGATGAAATGTTATGATGCACTAAACGGTCCCGAGCGAGACAGGAGACGGCTGGAAACAGCGAAGCCTCTACACCAGACGACAGGTGCACGTCTGTGCGGAGAGACAACTATATCCTTCTGGATTGTGTGAACAGACAGAGTTAAGTAGAACAGCAGAGACAGATCGTAAAAGTCTGACCAGGAATGCATAAGTTTACTTTAGACAATCGTAAGAGTCGTGCGTTTTGGAATCGGTAGATGGGTCCTTCAATGTATCAAAAAATACAGATAATAAACTCATTACTACACATTACAAAATGGAGTAGATCTATCTAAATCTAAACATGTTCATCATGAAATCTAATTTACATGAAGACAGGGACCATCAAACAGTTATGTTACCTTAAAAAAAGAAAGGAAACCTGTTGCCTTAAAATTATTACGTGAATTAACCTAAACTTAAGTTACCGGTATGTGGAATTGTCAAGTTCACATAACTTATTTTTTTCAATTACAGGATGTTTATATATTTAATAATTTTAAAGTAATAGGTTTCCTCACTTTTTTAAAGATAAGTCAACGGATCACTTTTTACAGTATTAATCAACACAGCAGAAGCCAAACATCAAATTGTAACTATAAACTCATTGAAATGTCTAAATTCAGTTATTTACTGAACAGAATTATGCCTGTCAATGACAATATAATTCGGGTACATTTACATTTACAAATATTGAATACTGAAGAACAGAGTAAACAAAAAGGATTTTTTCTTTCTTGAAATGTCTGTTTGTGCTATATTTCTGTAACAGGTTATCTGTGTTTGTTTCTGTTTTGGGTCGGGTTGTCTTATTCGTCTTATACTAGGAGTTCTGTTTCCTAGTTTTCAGTTCGTTTGTTTTTCATTTATTTTCATTCATTTTGTTGATTAGTTTCCCTGTGTATTTAAGACCTGTGTTTTGTCCATTCACGTCGCAGATTAACCCCAGATTATTACTTGGTCTGTGCCGTCATTTAAAATTATAAACATGACTTGATTATTATTGAAATAAAAATAAATAATTATTATAATATTTTTTTTTATCTTAATCTAAAATTGATTTCTGGAAAAGTACCTTGTATAAGCCATTATATATTTATAATAGCATTAATATTGTTTTCTTTCCAATTTTGGTTCATTGTTATTTCGGAATGCACAGATAATATAATAATTAAAAAAACTAACAAAATAAAATAAACAATTAACCCCAGTTTGAGACCCCTGTTAAATCACTTTTTCAGTTATTTTTGCCTATACCGCATGCTTTGGAAACACAAATGGTCATACCAATAAAGCAACTGAAATTGAGTATAAGAGTGGGGTAAGAAAGAGACTGAAAAAGAGGAGATAGGTATCAGATTATTGCTGTGCCCTTGTCCCCTCCCACGTACACAACCAAACACTCTCTCTTTTCAGTCAGGCACCTTTTCAGTGAAGAGGTCCGCAAAAAAAAAAAAAAAAAAAAAAAAAAAATGGAATAAAGAAATGAAAGTTAGCTGATGCATTGGCCCTTTCCATCAGCATTTGCCACTTGAGATCAAAGCCCCAACGGCCATGCTCTCCGTCTCCTCTTCCCTCTCGCACTCTCTCCTGTGTGGGTGTGTGTGATGTTCATTACCACCCCAGGCCTTCCCCATGCTCTTGAGCCAGACAGATCTGCTTTCTGGTATGAGCTGAAAGCTTCAAATTCACTTCTCAAGATCAAAGCAATGGGGAAACCAGTGCTTGCTTGTCAGAAAGCTGAACTAACAAACTGCTGGTGCGTTAAGATCAGCGTGGACAGACCTACCTGGATTCCTGGATTCCTTCCAACAGATCCCGAATGCAGTTTTACAGATCTTCTTGCTGGCTGCTCAAAGATGGATGTAAAGTGAGATGAACAGTGATGTAACTCCAAATGTGTTCTGGTAAACATCAAACATAATATGATGGATGCTTATCAGATGTAAAGCAATATTTTCCTCATTTTAACATTATTGGAAAATGCTATCTGTTCTGACAGGCTTTTAGCATATGGTAATGCTCAACTTTTCAAGAACAGACATCTTCTTTTGTCCAACTTATGTTTGTCAATAAAACATACTATGCTCTCTTTAGACATGATTTAATGTTTAACCTACAGCCATTGTTAAAGTCAGAGTATCATATCACAACTGAAGCCTTCTGTAACTTCTCAGTACAGACAGACAGTGCAACATGCCAGTGAGAAGCCTCTCCAGGGCATCGAGAGAGCGGTGTGGGCTTGGAGACTGCAGAGAAGTTCACACAGAGGCAGATACAGATAGCCCTATATGGCACCGTAATTAATCAGACAGCAAGCTAACGCTAACAAGTAATGCATCAGTGTGGTGGAGACCTGGGTTATGGATGATGGGGAGAGAGAGTTTCTCTGGATGAGACAGATCTGGTGCACCTGGGCAGAAAATCACATGTGCTGCTCCCAGACGCCAGGCCCATGAATCACCTCACGCTGAATGAGGACTGCACTGCTTCCATGTCATTTCATCTTAGCCAAGATACACACACAGTCCACAGACTTGCTAATGTGGAGGCAAACATATTTGTGGAGGAAAGGAAAGACACTTCTTACTTTCTTGGTTTTAGCTGTTTGGTAAATAGGTTACCAAAAAAAAGTTAATTTAATTACACAGTACAGACTACAACAATTCACTCTGTTGCTCTAAATTGCAAGAGTGTTGATAGCGTTAAAAAGTGATACTATATAAATACAACAGTTATTAAAATATTATTATTGTTTTTATTATTTCTAGTTTACATAGCATATATTCATGGTATACAGAGGCTTAAATTATTTATTATTTATTATTATATTATATTATACGCTTTCAAAAATAACATAGACAAATATTATATTAGCTTTCCAAGGGTGTGTGTGAGAGTTGTGCAACAAAAGTAGCCCAAAAACAGCCCAATGGTGAGTTGGAGTGTCAAAAATGTACTTACGGGGGTGGAAATCAATATATATATACATTATTTATTTATTCTTAAATAATTAACTTATTTTGTTACAAGATCATACAATATTTAGTTTTATGTAGTAAAAAATAGTTTACATTTACAAATTTAGTACACATGTAATCCTTTTCATTAGCTGAAATGCTATTCTGTTTTGTGGTCTATCTTTCTATCTTGATCTTTCTGCATGATCATCATTCACACAGACAAGCATTTTCTGTCTTTTTTTTTACCAGTAGGAAAACGGATTGTGTTTTAAGCAGGTGTGTGGTTATCTTCCAGTGAGGATCTCACAGAAGGGCATGCTAAGCAAAAGAGCAACGATATACACAGATTTTCTACCTGCTGAGTAAGTGGATACAGAAGCTTTTAAATAGGTTATTGAGGGCGGTCAGAGCCTAATTGCTTTTAATTTCACACAGGGTGTCCACTAGCCCAATTAATTACAGTGCAAATGAGTCCTTTATAAAGTCCTTTATACCCGTTGTCCTTGATTTTGAATCATGTAACTGATAAAGTATTCAATGGGAGTAAGTGGCCACTTCTCCAATTCTAATTAGAGCTTGAAAAAGAGAGGTGAGGGTTGGAGGCAGTCATCTGTATATGGTTTTCCTCCAATCACACCCTGCGCATTTAACAAGAACCAATCTTCGCTGACAGGAAATGAAGCATTACCATTTTAAATGACCCAGGCTATTGCGATGGGGAGAGCAGCAGGATGTTTTTGTATGCAGGACAAGTGCCAGGTGCATGACAATGTCAAACTCGGTGACAACACATTGGAAATGACTAACCGAGAGAGAGAGAGAGAGAGAGGAGAGAGAGAGAGAGAGAGAGAGAGAGAGAGAGAGAGAGAGAGAGAGAGAGAGAGAGAGAGAGAGAGAGAGAGAGAGAGAGAGAGAGAGAGAGAGAGAGAGAGAGAGAGAGAGAGAGAGAGAGCTTGGGCTTAGGGCAGCTCAGAGGGTGAAAATAATCCTTTTAGCAAACATTCGGCAGTAATGTGGAGATAATTACTTGGAAATGTCATGGTTTTATCGCAGCCATACACAGAAATGTAATTTCATTCAGACTGAAAATGTGACAACATTTTTAAATGGGGTCGCTTACACTCAAATCATTTCAAATGCATTTTTGCTAAGGTCTATGCATGCATCTTGTGAGTCCATTCAAAATATAATCTACAACACATTTCCTATACAATGCTTTGTTTATCTTTGGAAAAAGCAATTTAATCACACTTTCCATAATCACAATTAACAAGCACAGAATATGCATAAAACACAGGCTATACTTACTTTGAGGAAGAAATTGATTTGATGTGACTTCACACACAGAGGAAGCAAAGCACAGACCAACATATCAAACACAGATGGACAGATTATTTAATATAGAGCATCAAAAGCATGCTGTATGCGTTTGATAGCATTGGAACAAATTGCTTTCTTATGTGGGTCAAATGAAAAATTGCTCCTCAAAAGCAGCAGAAATAGGGACCATTTGCCCTGCTGCCCTGTTTGAAATCACTTGCTAGGCCCATATCATATCTCACTCCTGTAGTCCCACTGGGCTGCCCTCTATCACTGAATGAAACCGCTGTATCTACCCATAATGATTTGCAGTTGATAGGCCATACCACAAAGACGGGTTTTTATTTTGAACAATTTCCATAAAAAAATAAAAAAAATAAAAAATGACATTCAGTTCTGTTAATGGGTTTTCTTCCATTAATTCATAAAAAAACTAAAATACTGATGGATTTACTTCCTTCCTGCTTATTCAGCATTGCCACAACGCCGGTACTGAAGCACAGCACATTCAGTGCAGTCTGAATCTTGAACGAATGACCATAACGAGTCAGTTCTTTTTAGTGAATCAAACATAAACAGCACAACCAGTGTAGTCTGGCCAAAGGAATGACTCTTATGTGCCGGCTCTTTTTAGCTAATCCGTACCATAATACTGAGACAGCTCTCATTAGAGTTGCAAATGATTTGCTCTTATCATCCGATCGTGGTTGTATCTCATATCTATTGGTGTTACTCGATCTTAGTGCTGCTTGGATACCATTGACCACAACATTCTTTTAAATAGACTCGAAAATTATGTTGGCATTCGTGGAATTGCATTAGCATGGTTTAAATCATACTTATCTGACCATTATCAATTTGTAGCAGTAAATGAAGAGATGTCTTATCGATCACAAGTTCAGTATGGAGTACCACAAGGCTCAGTACTAGGACCGTTGCTGTTCACTCTGTACATGCTACCCTTGGGAGATATCATTAGGAAGCATGGCATTAGTTTTCACTGTTATGCCGATGATACTCAGCTCTATATCTCTTCACGCCCCGACAAAACTTGCCAATTCAAGAAATAACGGAATGCATAGCTGAAATAAATTTTTTTTTGAAGGGTTAGTCTACCCCAAAATTATAATTCTGTCATTAATTTTCCTCCATTGACAGTCAACTCAACTACCACTTTCAAACCCCAGGAAGGTAGTAAAGACTTCATTAAAGTAATCCATGTGACTCCAGTGGTTCTCCAATCTGCAATGTGCGTTCACGCGCATTGGAGAATAATATTTTGTTATTTTGTAAATAAAGTGGTAAATTTAGTTTTTTTGCACAAACAAAGCACTTCGTAAATTTGAGGTTAAACCACTGGAGTCACATGGATTACTTTAATGATGTCTTTGCTACCTTGCTAAGGGCTTGAAAGTGGTAGTTGTGTTGCTGTCAATGAAGGGGCCGCAAGCTCTTAAATTTAATTAAAAAATATCTTAATTTGTGCTCCAAAGAAAGTCTTATGGGTTTGGGACGGGTGACTAAATATTTGCAACATTTAAATTTTTGGGTAAACCCTTTACGCAACCATAATCATTAAATTCTTTATGATTCCGATCCGATTGCTAGTTGCATCTTCCAATGATATTCAAATGCATCCAGACACTCTTATTAGCTGGTGAAAGATGTTTAGATGGCAATGTGGGTAATGGGGCCGAATGGGGTTACAGTGATAGTGGTGGTCCACATGCGAGACCGATAAGATATATATTAAAACCATATATTTCTGTCACAAATAAGTTTATAGCCAGCTTAGCAGAGCACACACACATGTCCTCTTATTCTTTCTTAACCTGGCAGCTACTTTTACCAGGAGAGTTCTGGGTGATGTGCTGAGACCCCGAGGGCAGGAAGCTGTCAATTAATGGAAGGTCCTGTCACCAAAGACTTGTCGGAGCTCAACTAATCAAAGACCTAGCTGTTCCTTAGCAACAAGTCCAGGGTCTCCTCCATCAAGACATTTTCATTCCACATAACATCACAAAAACTTTAAGAGGTCATAACAAACCCCATGGTAAATGAGAGGTGACTTGACTGAACAGGGGTGTTAAATGTTAAGATTGAAAAGTGACTATTATTGAGAGGAAAACTGTGACTGCTGTGGAGGTAATGACAAAACAAATCAAGGGCCCTATCATACATCCGGCACAATGCAGCGCCAGGCGCGACACAATAGTTTTTTTTCTAGTTTCAGCCCGAAGCAGTTATCATTTTCACGTCCTGCCACATTGTTTAAATAGTAAATGCATTTGTGCCCATTTGTGCACCCATGGGCGGGCTGGTCTGAAAACGAGGTGCGTTCGGGCGCATTGTTGGTGCGTTGCTATTTTGAAGCAACTGATATAGACTGCGCCAAGTCAATGGTGCAATATTTTTTTGTTATTTAAAGAGTACATTATTAATGTGCGCCTATAGGTGGGTCCACAGCGCGTACACTTTGTCCCGTAAATGGTCGGCTTGCTCGCTTTAACCTTGCGCACGAGCAGAACCATTTAAAGTCGGCATTAAACAGACGTTACAATAGTCTTTTCATCCCTATTGTAAAGAATATTCGAGTGAAACGGCATCTCGAACAAAAAAAAATTAATAAAAATTGCTAACTTGCTATCATTTATTTTTGCTGTGATCTCATGTGAGTGACAGATTGTCCTGCCTTTACGCTGGTAACAACGTCATCAAAGAAGAGAAGAGATTGCAAGGGGAAGGGGGAAGTTATTTTGATTAGAGATTATGAGGGCACATTATATATATATATAAAAAAAACCTACTGTGCATGAATATGTATAATCATTTATAATAAACACTGCAACATTCCATGAAAAAATAAGAAAGGTCAATTTTTTTTGTAAACTATAAGCAAAACAGAAAAGACAAATGTTGCCTACATCCAGCGTTCTCTTGGCTGTCCAAGTATTGTAATCAGTTAAGTTGTCATTCTGGCTGCCAAGGATCCTTAGCGCTGATTGAAGTAGGGAATGGCGAAAAGACAAGCATGCATGGCACTCATCAGTAAGTGAGAGCTATTCATTTATATGCTGTCACAAATAGAACCAGACACACACACACTTAATTTCACTCTCATACAGCAGTTTAAGTGTTGTTCTATCACTCGTCTTTTCTCTCTCTCTGTCATTAGGCCTTGGTCTTCATGGTGATTGTTTCCACACATACAGCTTTAACATGGGCTTTTGCAAACCATTTTGAGCCCATTGTCATGTGACCTGCATCATGTGACCCATAAAAACATGTGGCAAGAAGACTCACACTGTAAATAGCCTTTCAATGTAAAACAGCAAACATGTAAATAGCCTTTTAATGTAAAACAGCAAACATGTAAATAGCCCAGTGGAAATGAGCAGATAATCACTTAAAAGCATTTCAGTAAATTTGGGTCATGCCTTCAAGACAGATAAACGCCGTCAGTGCAGTTTGCATCATTCTCTGGGGGTTTATTATGCCTGTCCAGAGCACATTTGAATGTTTATTTTTATTTTCATCTCAGACAATTTCTGGCTTTAAGTGTAAGATAAAAAATAATCGTAATTTTAACAGTAAAATGCGGACATCCCCCAACTTTTATTGTACATTTCACAGATTGTTTTACAGTTATGCTATTCTAGTCAAATACATTTGCTTTGCTCTGTATCCAGGAAACATTTGTATTCCTATTAGTAGGCATCACATATACTGTACTTTATACATGGCGAACATATTTACCACATGACGTGAAAAGTGGGAATCATTACAGCACATGAATGAGTGGGTAAATCTAATAAGAAATGACATTGAATAAAATGTCAGAGAGCCCTGGAGATTTCTTGTCCTTCCATAGTACTCCACATTTTGGAGATATTTAACCTGCTAGCAGTAACAGTGTAATCTTGATGTTTCATGTTTATCTGAAAGAGAAATAACTGTTACCAAAGGAACATCCAAAGGCCAAATGTCTGGAGCACCTTGTCTGGGTATAAGGATATCTGAACTAAGAAGAACACGCTGTCCCAGTGAAGCACATGGTTCTGGGTTGAGGATAAGGGTTAATGATGATAATCACAGATCTGGCAGTTAAGACACAGCTGAATAAACAAAGAACAACCAAAGAAAGCTGTTTGTAGGACCAGCCACAGGATCTCTATTGCATAGTGCCAAGTTCTATTGTGGGAGATTTGATAAGAAACATGTGGGGCAAATCAGCCTCGTCTTCTCACCTTCCAATTACCACATGACCCATATTAGATGTAATCAATAGAACCAAAACGACTGCATTTGCTAAAGAACGTTCTCTGATAGATTCTTTTTCACATAACTCCGCTTATCATTTTTTAAACATGACTTTGAGAATCTTTTACAAATGTATATATAAATATATACCTACCCATCCATCAATTAGTGAAGTGGATACGTTTCCACACATTGCATTAGTAAGTGATCGCAGCCATTAACAAACATTACAGACATTGACCATCAGTGGATGCTGGGAGCTATAGAGGGATCTAGTCACAACCTCAGCTTATATTGGCCCCTGACCTCTAGACTATAATTATAAGCAGTGACCTCTGACCCAGCAGACAGAAATGGAGCAGGATGGGGTGACTCTAATTATAGACAGGATGCCCTGTTCATCAGCCATGCACATAAGGGCAATGGAGACAAATATTCCTATGGTCTAGATCAGTCTCGACTGTTAAATCATCTGCGTAAGTGCCCTGAAGTGTGTAGATGTGAACTGCTGGATAAATGTTATGATGTTCCCCTTCCCAAAACAAACAATCAAACAAGAATAGCGTTGGTTGTTTTGCTGTAAGGCAGGACACCTTTTGGCTGGAAAGGGTTTTTATATGAGCCTCAACAGCTGGTGCCAGCTCATTTTTAAACAGTTAAAGATGTGCGTTTTTTAACAGGTTAATATTGAATGCAACAAAACAGGGAACGGTCATTCATCCAGTCCAGGCTTTGAGAAACAGGCTTAGTAATATTATTAATGTGTAAATTGTGTTTTATTTGTATAGTCTATCACAGTTTTTTTTATTTCAAATGAATTATTTGATCATAAAGCCAAACCCAAAGTTAAATATCTACAAAACCTTGCACAGTTTTCCAGGAACACACAATAGTGCCTGAAGTGCCATTCCAGAGTTGCATTTTTGGACAAAGATGCGGCGGTTGAGGAGGACGAGGAGATGGTCCGTGTAACAGCCGTATCCTCTCTGCACAACTGCATCCCTGAGTTATGGAGAAGCCCCAGGAGATTTTGATTAATCAATGCCACGTTCATACAAACTAAGCTGTCGTGCTGAAAATGTATAGCCTTTCCCTGGATTTTTCTTTTCCCCTTCATTTTTTTTAACCTTATGGCCCACAGGAATCATGACAGCCTTGTATGTGAATGACCCATTCTTAACAGTGTGGCAGCCAGACCAAACACGAGCAGCATCCCGACAGTCACCAGCACCGTAATGCAAATAAATTATGGCTGGCTCACCGATTCGGAAGGTCAACACATTTTAATGGCTGTCACAAGGTTATTGACAAGCCAGCGACTTAAAATAGGGATTGTTTGGAGAAAAATGATGCTCAATTTGCAAGGTTTTAGCCTCTATCCTGTGTGGCCTTTATGATAGTGCTGTTTTCCGTGTGACTTATGGCCACTAGAGCCATTATAACAACGCTAAAAGACTTTCCATTATAAAGCAAGAAAAGCCATAAGGCCTATTAAAGATAGGGTCAATTAAACAATATATGGTCTCTGACTTCATTGACGGCTAATCTGCTGTAAATAGGAGAACAACTGCTGATATGTTTAAAGCAGTTTAAAGCAGAGAGGGCAGGTGGGAAGGAAACTATGAGGTTGGGGTCTTCAGAGACAGACGGGATGCATTTAAGGCGTTGCTTTGATGCACAGCGATGTATTAGTTCAGCGTGGCCTTCATCTTAGACTTGGGTGCAGGTGGAGGCACAGGGATCAACCTACATCTGGGGGTTGATGGATTGTGGAAGGGGGAATTAAGAGCAAGCAATTTTTCTCCATCTAGTGTTTAGTGAATCAAGCCTGTGTTTTATCAAAGCTGGACATGAGAGTGAGGAAGGGGGAATAAAATATGGGCAATTTGAAACAAAAACTCCCTTAGCTTTTCCGTTCAAGACTAGCAGATTCATTTCAACCGGCCCTTTCCATTTCTTTCTTCTCTTAGCATCTCCACACTTTTGGATTACCTAGTGAGTTTATTGTTTTGAACTGTGCTTTCAGTTCGAATTTCACTGTAAATATATATTTTTGTGTGATTGCACACCTAAGTATGCAAATATATATATACACGCTAACATGTTTTCTTATGCTCACTAGGCCTTTTGATAAAAATACAATAAAAACAGTAATATTGTGAAATAATATTAGAACTGTATTGTACTTTGAAATTTATTGTGCTGACAAAGCTGCATTTCCAAAAATAATTTTCAGAAATCATTGAAATATGCTAATTTGGTAAAACATTTCTTATTATTAATGTTAAAAACAGCGGTGCTGCTTAATATTTTTGTGGGAACTATGATATTTTTTTTCTCTCAAGAACAGCATTTTTGTTGCAATGATTTAAAAGTATTTACTATGAATTTTGATCAATTGAATGCAGTTTAAATTTTTTGAAATAAAATAAAACGATTGGAAATATTTACTTGATGAATCATTACTTCTTTGTGAAAACATTTGGGTTGATGTCGCATGCATGGTTAGTGATAAGAGCCGTTTTATGTGTGGCCTTTTTATGTGAAGCCTTTGTCGTTTTAATATCATTATCCCACAGGACACGCTACAACAAGGCTTGTCACTTTGAATCAGAAGTATCAGATTAATAAGCTACACAACATATAAAAGTCACAAACAACGCTGTAAAACATATTTATTAGGCAATAACCTATCACAAATTGAGCCGTAAAGCTGTCTGAATTTGCTTGTGCTCCAAATCTGGCCTCCAGGAGAAAAGATGTGTGTTTACAAGCGCAATTTGTCGGTCCCTTGCAGTATCTCACTATCTCAGAATGTTTTCTGGAGCAAATGAAACCATTTACTATATTTTAACTTTTGCATTTCAGTCTTACTGAAGCAAAAATGCTGACTTATCAGAGCTAAATAAAAATGTGTATGCTCAGTGTGCATACATAATAAATGTATGGTGCAGAGAAAGAAAAAAAATGCTCCAGACACCTTCCACTAATTCAGTTTCAACAGACTGTGAGAACGCCATCCCTTTTTCTCAATTATATTATACAACTCCAGCAGGCCCTCCTGAATGACAAAACCCCGAGGCCACATCTGTAGCCATGCACCCTCCCTCTCTCTCAACATGGTTTCTATTGATCTGGTGGTCACAATATCACACTCATCTTCAGCATAGGGCAGGGTCCTACTCCCACCTAAACCCCCTGCGGTCTTAAGCAGTGCCTACCAGCAGGAACCCTGAACCTGGGGTCGCTCGGAGTCCTCCTACATCCCTTGTATCCCCTCCTCCATGGCCCCATGCCCCTTGTGCCTGTGTTTCTGTGGCCCAGCGGGGCCCTTGCCGTCTTCCATCTGCTGTGCCGTGCCTGGTGCCCTTCCTCTCGGCCACATTAGCAAGTCAATGCAGTCTGAATCAAAGTGCTCATGAGAAAGAGAAATCTCCATTTGTTGATTTGGATGCCACTTTAAAAGTAGCATTTAATATGCTGATTAGAAATAGGATCTGAAGTGAAGGGGATGTCTGAGGAGCAAAGAAAAGCGATTAAACCGCAATGAGATATGAAGCAAACAGACCACAGCCTGTTGCTTTAAAATATCAATGCATCTGCAAATAAGGAGTTACAGGTAAATAGCACAGGCCATCTGCTGAGATATGCAGACAGAGAGAGAGAGACTGAACAAGCTTAACTGACACCTGTGGTCTCTCATAAGAAATGATCTCAGGGTATTCATTCCAGCCCCAGGACCACGGCAGCAGAATATTGATTAGAGTTGAGATTCAACGTGGAGACAAAGAGAGAGATGTGATGAGGCCCTCGGAGACCTTCACAAATGTTTCCATCTTGTAATTTGAGAGCTATATCTATGGGCAGGAGTGAAGAGTGGGAAGGAAAAACAAGAAATAAAGAATAGAGGATTCTCCATTTAAATATTTTATTGGACAAGAGACCGAGCATGCAACTTTTATCCGTGTGATATTTGAAGCTATGCCCACAGGAGGAAGGAAGAAGACTGGCATGTGGCATCAGGAATGTGGAATAACATCAGGTCATTGCATGCTAAACAAACCATCTTATACTGGTCTAGGTTTATGCGGCTTTAGTTCTAGTCTAGCTGTGATCATTTCTCGACCAGATTTCTTGAAGGCAATGTTCAGCCAGAAATGAGAATTGTGTTATCTTAGGTAACACTTTATTTTACAGTGTCCTTGTTACATGTTACATGTATTACCATAGCAATAACTGTAAATTATGCATAATTACATGCAACTAACCCTCAACCACATCCTAATCCTACCCTAACCCTATAGTAAGTACATGCTTAATATTACTCAGTACTTAAAAATATATAATTACAATGTAACAACGACACCTTAAAATAAAGTCTTTTACCTCTTATTCCAAACCTGTGTTATTTTTTAAATAGATTTTTGAAGTATTTTGTACAAAAAATCTTCAAAATCTTCTCTTTTATGTTCCACAGAAGAATGTCACACAGGTTTTTGAAACATAATGGTGAGCAAGTGACAGATTATTATTTTTTTGGCGAACTATCCCTTTAACTAGCTTAACCTGCAAGACATCTTTTGTCAACTTGCTTCAGGAAAAAGGTCATGTGAGTCTTTACAGTTAGAGAACACAACAACACACAAGCATGACATAAACAATACACCCATTAAAGAGCTGCTTAAATGAGGCAGTTCACAGATTTTGTTGCTTGTTTAATATAAAAAGAGAGATAGTAGTTCAATGATGGAGATAATGAGCACCCTACTTATACAAAAATGCTTCTAAAAAAACAAAGAATTGTGGCTGTAACAAATAAGACAACGTGGAGTGTGTTAACCGTTAAGTTTTACTGCTAACATCCTGGGACAATTGGTTAGCCAGTGTGACCTATTCATTCCACTGACAAATGCTGGTGGAGAGGAAACAGGAACAGTTTAAAAACAAGAGTAATTTTAAAGATATACAATACGTACAAATTTACTGCACAAGACATTGTTTTGTTCGCTGGAGTGTTGAACGGGGAGGATGAACGATTCCAGAGTTTGTCCGCTACAACATTGGCCACAAGCCTTCACAGCAAACACTATTGTTGAGACACAGTGTTATTCTCTTCCTCTCGCCTGTATTTAAGTGCACTTTAAATGTTTGAATTCAGTCACACTAAAGAAATAATTTGCCTTTTTGAAATGTAAATGCTTATGTCTGACTGAAATCCACTTTTGGAAAGTCGGACTAACAGACCTAGATAATGCTCACCTATTATGTGGCATGTCAATAGGACTTCAATTGGACTTGCCTCTGTCTGGTTTCTCGGAAAGACAGAAGAAGTGTCATAACATTTATTTATTTGATTAAATTGATTATTTGTGAGTCATGTATACTGTCGCTCGACTACACAAACACCTTTTGTATCTTGATTAGAGCTGCAAATGTAAATGTAAAAACTGTCATAGGATGATAGATACAACTAAATATTATTCTTAGATACACTCTTTAACATTTAGGGTCAGTACATTTTTGTTTGTTTTTGAAAGAAGTCATATGCTCACAAAAGCTGTTTTAATTTAATAAAAAATACAGGAAAAACAGTAATACTGTGAAATATTACTACAATTAAAAAATATATATTATTTATATTTTTCTATGATATTATATTTTAAAATGTAATTTATTCCTGTAATGGCAAAGCTGAATTTTCAGCATCATTACTCCAGTCTTCAGAGTCACATGATCATTCAGAAATCATTCTAATGATTTGATGCTCAAGAAACATTTCTTATTATTATCAATATTAAAAAAAAAAAATCAGGATTCTTTGATGAAAAGAAAGTAAAAAAAAAAAAAAACAGTATATTTGAAATAGAATTTATTTGTAATATTACACTTTAATTTAATGCATTCTTGCTGATATATGTCAGTTAAAAAAATCTTTCTAACTTTTGAATGACAGATGGGATATATTCATTGCTAAATGCTAACAAACTTGAAGTGTAAAACACATTTTCTTTAAAAATTAAGCTTGTACAGAACCTGTGAGTATCAAAAAACTAACAGCCTATAAAATTAAACCTTTTTGGATAATTAATGAAATGATTGTAGTAAATATTGTGGTGTTTAAAGTGAGCCTGGGTCTCTCACAGGAAGTGAGCAAGCAGTCGAGCCATAAGACAAACATACCAACTGTCTTGATTCAATTACAAGTTCCTGAGTTTGTTTTCACTGATAACCACATTAAACAGTGACATGCACAAGTTTCAGAAGCCGCGTTTCCATTACAGATTTGCGCAAAACTTTTGCGTTATTTTCTAAATATCGATAAAAAACTATTGCGAAATGACGGCGTTTCTATTGACCGATGTTATGCGGCTAAAACATATTTTTTTCCTCTCGCGATAAGTCATTTAAAAAATCATAGTAAGGTAACTGTGAGTGGCACACATGAGGAGTTTCTGGGTGTTTCTCCCTTATTTCTGCTTCAAGCTCTTGATTGTGGCGCTTCTTTAAGGTTTAGAATCCAGTATTCCTGTAATTCTTTTTTTCTTTTATGAATTTAATAAACAACTCTGTCTCGTATTCTGTCCGAACACACCGCGCATTCTAAGTCAGGTGACTGTAAATGCGCAAAAACTGTTTCCATTGCCGTTTTGCGAAATATTTATTTTTCAAATTGCCTGAAAAACCTCCTCATTCCTCCTTTTTTGCGATAAATGGGAGTTTTTGTGAAATTGACGTGTTTCCATTGAGCGTATTTTTCAATTCGCGCAATTTGAATGGTAATGGAAACGCGGCTACTGATGTGCACAAGAATTTCACATTATGTTCGCTGAAGCCACATTTTGGTGCCTTTTAATAAGACTGCCTCCCTCGTGTTTCCACCACTCCTCCTTTCTCATCCTCGTATACACTTTTGTTTATCCAGCCGGTGGTGTGTAACCAAACAGGAGTCTCACAGCCAGAGGGGGTGGTTGAATTACCGAAGATTGCAGGGGGTCATTGGCGGACACACTGTGTGGATTTGAGCCTTAGTTCACCTCCTGCTGCCCAAGAGGTTTAATTACCACAGGCAGGACTGTGTGGCGTTTACATTCACACAGAAAACCAAGAGGAGGGGGCCAAGGCCCACTAACAGAGAAGAAGAGACTGCCAAACAAGTCAGCGTGGAAAACGACCAAAACAACCCCACATACCTCAAGTTCACTTCATACAAGGAACACAGTATTTATATTGGGAAAAGGAGAAGGAGAAAAATGTGCACTCCATATCTGGAAGCTGTTGCAGACTCATCTCTCGAGTGCAGATTGACCGTGTTGGTGATTGAAGTGCCACAGGGCATGAGAGGAGGAATTACCGAGCGCTCTGACACGAGACACCTAACAGTCAGAGCCAACGCCGACATCAAAACGCCAGCATCAAAACCAGGCTCGCGGCCAAATGAGGGAAAAAACCTTAACAACACTTTCTTGGAGCAAGAAGCTACAAATGTAACCTTTTTCCGAATGCCACGGGCAGAAGCGAGAGCCGGCAATGGGCGCAACTGATAATTTCAAGCAACTGCCTGCGATAAATATTTAATAGAGTGCAGAAAATATAAAACTGTAGAAACAATCAAAGGCCTGCCTCTGTGTGCAGGTTATCTGTCTGCCGGGTGTTATGTGAATCACTGACCGGCAGATACCGAGGTCCCAGAGGGTCCCTTTCATTATCACACAGGGAAGAGCAGGAACACGGCCAGACCGATGAATTATTCAAGTCCACCTTCAGTCTGCACCACTGACTATTCTTTCCCCATCTCTTCACAACTAAATACTTTTAGAAAGAAAGAAAAAAGATTCAGCCAGCTTGTACTAAAGTAGCAGAAATACATTGAAATAAACAGAGTTTATACAGGAAATAAGACAACTTTTGAGGGAATCGATATATTTTGTTATTTACAGGGTTGTTATTGTTATCTAAAACTATTACAACTAAAGGTCCCACTTTATATTAAGTTGTACTTATTGTACTTATATTTTAAAAATATAAGTACAATGTAAAAACATGTATGTACACAATAAGTCCATTGTATCAAATTATTAATTTCAATGTAAGTACATACTTAAAGACACTTAATATAAAGTGGGACCAAACTAAATTTTTGTCAACTTATATAAAGCTGAAATAAAATACTATACAAATATATAAACAATGACACAAAAACTGAAATTTCAATGTACCTTTTGTCCAAGCAATTGCAAAAAATGGGGATTGAAGCTTTCATGCTTCCGCAAGTATTGTCTACATGAGTTGTACTATACTTTAAGACTTAGGATGTTCTGTAATAAAATCACATTTTGTGTT
Organism: Phoxinus phoxinus; assembly: GCF_949152265.1. Lineage (NCBI taxonomy): Eukaryota > Metazoa > Chordata > Actinopteri > Cypriniformes > Leuciscidae > Phoxinus > Phoxinus phoxinus. The sequence continues at coordinate 32,387,181 of NC_136891.1, forward strand.
TGATCCTAGAAGTAAAGTCGTATGGATTTGGAATGATGTGAGGCTAAGTAAATAATGGCAACATTTGCAAGCACAAGAATTACAACAAAAATGAGTTATCTGAGTTGTTCTCACAAAATATAATGTTGAGCTCAGAGGCCTCTGGCATCATTCAGAGTACTTCTGATTTAATCTTGTTTTGTTTTGTGCACTGATGAAATAAGAGCTTGCAGAATTCCTTCCTGATTGGTTCCTCGCCATTGAGATTTGAATAATTTATCAATTTAACATATGCAAAGCAGAAGGCTACTTTCCTAGTCTGAAAAGGGGGATGTCATCACATCCAGCAGTCCATGGTAATCACTCACTTTCAATTAGCGAGGAGCGAAGGGAGGGTGAGAGCAATTCACAAAGTAAACTGTAAAAGAAGATCAACATATACAGCAATCAGCCTTGCAGTTAAAACGCATCAACCATTTCAATTTCCCTGCCTGATTGAGCAAATAAATGGCTTATTTAACTGTGTGCTTCCCACATGAATGCGATTCAGAAACCAGTGTGCATTATAGAAACAAGCTGTTATGTACCAATTCTCAAATAGAACTGAAATAAGGGAAACAAAAAGGTACGTGCAGCTTTGTATCTCAAAATTGCTACTTAATATCTCATAATTCAAGCTTTATTTATTTTTTGGTCATTGCCATTTTATTTCTCATAATTGCAACATCTCTTTTTTTTTTTATCTGAGGTGAAGACGCCGTCCATAAGTATAGCATTCAAAACACTTAACAGCTTTTTACAATTTTCTGTCATAAACAGGAAACATGAACATTTGATCACCAGTTGTTAGCATAATGCTAGTTTGGGGTTGACAGAGTGCTTCTTCTACCCTGTCATTAGCTCCAGAGGTTAGGGTGGAGCTTTCCAGCTCTCTCCCGCGGCCTCTGCTCGGCTACATTATTGTGTGAAGGAAAGTTCAGCAGGAGACGCTCAACACAGATTGGAAAAATGACTCCAGCAGCAGAGGCTAAGCACATGAACAAATAGTGCAACCCACCATTTGGCTCAGAGCGCAAATGGCTGATTTTAGAAAGCATATGGGAGATGTTAAATTTTCCTGCCGGACCTTTTTTTTCCTTCTCTCCCCGAAAGCTTAAGTACAGCTAATGACCGAGATCTTTCTGCACTGGGTAGCAGATGGGCTCTAGCTTTCAAAGGATAGGAAAGATGGCAAACTCTAAATGCATAAAACAGTGTTTACTCAAAAAACGGAGACCTTCCTTTTCAGATCCTCATTTATAATGCGCACGAAAAAGTGTGTTTCAGGCTTCCCCTGAGCTGTCAGCACTATATTAATGAGACTTTAAAAAATGGGGGATTAATTCTGTGAGCGCTTGGCAGAAACGGGCCAACCTGCTAAAACGTCTCAAAAATCGTTGGCTAAATAGACTTTGCGTCAAGTGATCCGTGTTCGTGACATGAGAAAATTCATTAACACCATGTATCTCTCTCACGAAAAGGTTTTAAAATCCTTGAAATAAAAGCAAGGTTCATTCATACCTGTGGTGACATTTCATCAAAATGATATTACGTTCCTTCTTACATGTTTCGCAGCACTTTAAAAGTGAAATGTCCAGTGAGTGGCACTAAAAGCATGTTAAATTTTCGAATAAACACATGAATGTGAATTCGGCAACATTTTATTGTAGTGGTTGTTGTAGCTCAGAAACTAAATTTCCAGTAAGTTGCACTTATAGGTTAATGCTCTATCACGTTTAAAAATAACATACCACCTACACTAAACCTAACCGATAGTGTTAACAAAAGCAAATGTGATTTAAAAATACATTTGCAGAAGCAACCATGCCATTTTAGCTTGCTTCTACAAGTCTTTAAGCTCTTTTATCATGACTCATGGGATTTGTACCCGAGCACTTTGCATCGCAAGCGCAATGCTTTACCAGGTCAACTATTGAACAAGTTTACTTTGTCAGAAAACAAGCCAAACATATTGAGCTTATGTGATGCAAATGTCAAAATGTATTAGTTTACAAATCATGGTAAAAGTGTTTTGAGCTCAAAAAATAGTATTGTACATGGAACTGATTAAAAATATGTCTTAATTAATCAATAATTTGAGCTGGAAACTGCAGTGTGTGTGTATAGGTAAGTGTTTGGAGTTAGGTTGAATGAAACACAGGGCTGAATTTAACAGCACAAACACTGTTACTCAACAGTGAGCTGAAAGGATATGATAAATAATTCAAGTGAACTACCAAGCATAATGATAAATCAAGTATAAACAGCTCATAAAAACATTCAAACAGTCTGGGATTAGAGGGCGAAGTACTCCAGGATGTTTGGGCCAGAGAGACGCCCCACTCTCCTTCAACAAACAAGCCCATTTGTTTTGAGAAAGGTGGTTTGCATGGGGTGCTGATCATCCTGTGGGGAGATTTCCCCTGGGAACAGAGCAGTCGATCACATCGGACAAGCCTCATCTGAACCCATACCACCTCACTGCATTCATCAGTGAATGTGCCCTACATTATGTGCTTGGAAGTGATTTGAAGAGCGACAACACTGAGCTGTTTGTGCGGTTGCCGACTACGTCCAGAGAGCCCGGACCCCTGGGCTGAAGGACTCACACTGGGCTGTCTGTGAGGGTCTGTCTGTGGCTGTGCGGATGACCCCTCCGAACCCTTGCTCTCTCTGATGAGGTCAGCCATCAGTGAGCGGATCGTAATGTTAGGCAGGCGAGCCGGGAGGAAGGGTGTCGGGTGGTGGGGTGGGAGGTGTTCAGGAAGCAGGCGTTTGGCCCTGTCTGACCTTGGCTGATTTCTCCCCTCTGTGTGTTTTGCTCTGTTAAGACTCTCTTTCTCGGACTGCATGCCAGCACTGATGAGCTGTTACACGACCTGCATTCTCGCTAAAGAAAACGTGAAGGGGAACGCAGGACTCCCCCGATGCCCTTGAGACTGCTTTTTGGGTCTCACGTTGTTTGTGTGAACACTTAAACAGTCAAGCCAAAAAAGGCGATGTATGTTTTCTCATGATGACAGTAGGGCTGAACCCGAATATTCGAATAATCGAATATTCGTTCGGTGGGTTGGTATTCGATTTGAAAATTTGACATTCGAATATTCGGGTTTTTTTTTTTTTTTTTGCACACCTGGGATCTCCTGCGAAACGGTTCTCATTCGCACTTGAATAAGTCCGGCGACACACTGCTGCGTGGCATGTCCGTTTTTATTTCGGCACCCATGTTAACAGGTTGGAGTTTGCACACTACCTGCTGATACACGAGTCTCAGGAAAACGCGTGCATGGTAGAAAATGAACCAACGCCTAAGATGTTAATATGTAATTTTGACACGAATACATATTAATAAATGTAATTTTGATGTTTGAAAGTGATAGGTTTTGACATAAATGCAAATATAAACTATAAATATTTAAAATATTATCGATTATACTGGCCAGACCGATCTACTGCGCAAGCGAGTAGAGCGGACCTCAGCAGAAAGTATAAATACAAGTAGTCTGCGTCCGAGCTGTGCGCAGCTGTCGTGTACGCGTCCAAACTGGAGTATAACAGAGGCTTAAGTGTTCCAGCAACGGGAGTGTTCTAGAGCAGAACAGCGGAGTGTGTGTGGACAGAAGTGCATGAGAACAGCGGAGTGTGTGTGGAAGTGCATGATGAGCTTGTGTTTTGGGTTAAGCTGCGTTGTTTTGACATTGTGGAAAATAATAGAAACAAAATTTATTAGACTTTTTACCCGTTATTATCAATCTAAATTAATCTCGTTTTTAATTTAACTTAATTTCGTTTTTCTTTATTTAAATTTCGTTTTTCTTTATTTAAATTTCGTTTTTTCTTTATTTAAATTTCGTTTTTCTTTATGTAAATTTCATTTTTTCTTTTATTTAAATTTCGTTTTTTCTTAATTTAAATTGTGTTTTTTCTTTATTTAAATTTCGTTTTTCTTTATTTAAATTTCGTTTTTTCTTTATTTCAATTTCATTTTTTCTTTATTTAAATTTCGTTTTTTCTTAATTTAAATTGTGTTTTTTCTTTATTTCAATTTCGTTTTTCTTTATTTCAATTTCGTTTTTTCTTTATTTAAATTTCGTTTTTCTTTATTTAAATTTCGTTTTTTCTTTATTTAAATTTCGTTTTTCTTTATTTAAATTTCGTTTTTTCTTTATTTAAATTTTGTTTTTCTTTATTTAAATTTTGTTTTTCTTTATTTAAATTTCGTTTTTTCTTTATTTAGATTTAGTTTTTTCTTTATTTAAATTTCTTTTTTCTTTTTTTAAATTTAGTTTTTCTTTATTTAAATTTAGTTTTTCTTTATTTAAAATGTACCCTTTACTCTGTCAGTAATTTGTTAGTCAGAAAAATATTAGACTACCTTAAAACTATTGCTAAATTTAACAGACCAGGGCTGCGTTTCCCAAAAGCATCGTAAGCCTAAGTTGATCGTAAAAACGATCGTACGACTGATCTTAATATTACGGTCTGTTTCCCAAAAGCATCGTAGCTTAAGTAGCACTTGAAAATCTTCGTAGAACTACGAGTGCTATGGAGTAATCGTACATCCCCAAGTGCATCATAAGAAGACATATTTATGAGGACACCTGCAGGACAACCGGCAGATTACACTTTTATCTAGATATAACACACTGCAACGTAAGTAATATAATGTTTTGATTGTACTTTATTGTACACTTCATTTTACTCGTTTTTTGTTTAGCCTACATGAATTTATAAATGAAATAATTAAAAAGGGAAGAAAAAGATAGAAATACACACCTAAATTAAATTAATTAACAAAAAAATATATAAAAGTAGGCCTAATGTGGAAAATATGCTTCAAAGACTGGGCAAAATAGGGATGAATTCAAAAAAATCTGTCAATGACGTGCACGAAAACCAGCCATGTTGGCCTATTGGCGATTTCTTGGTTGGCCATCATGTCCCATGCCATCTTAGTCGTCGTCCTCCTCTTCCACCTCCTCCAACTCTTCATCTTCCTCACTCTTTAATCACCCTTTATAGGGCACTCTTTAATGTAATCTTTTTGAAAGGTATCTATTATTATTTTTATTTTTTTTGCCATTTTGTCAGTGCCTCCGCCTGTGGGTGCTTTATATAGACTTGTCTTGATTGCTAATCCACAACAAATGACGATTATTAGGTTAAACGTTCAGAATAGGAATCCATATAAGGTAATATTTCAGCACTTCGCAAATGGACAGCGGCTCTTAAGTAGCACGTAGAACGCGTTCTCGCGCGCTCATGTTAAGTGCATTTTTGGGAAACGCGCGTGGAATTGCCGCGAGCGTTCGAAACCTTGCACGTAGAGAGCGCTCTTAAGAGCTAAAATACATCGTTATCGGGAAACCCGGCCCTGTGTGTGTGCGTTTTATATCACTATAGTGCAGTGTCCGCGTTCTCGGAGCATAAGCCCAGCCCGCGTTGAGGCGCGCCGCTTCCCGCTCGCGCTGTTCTGTCGTTTATTAAAAGTTGATTAATTCTGAACGTGTCGCGTCTCACGTGTCTATCTATATTGCACCAAATCGACACTGCACTCCCTTGTGAAGTCGATTGGATGAACGGTTCTCGAAATAATCAAAATGCAAACAGACATACAGACACATAGAGACTCCTGCTTTTTTTAGAGAGAAGATTATGTTTAGCACCCTCTCTCCGAAGCTTCGAATATTCGATGTTCATTACTACCGAAGCTTCGAAGCTCAAAAAATGGTATTCGGAACAGCCCTAGATGACAGAGCTGTGGGTGTTGCAGTGTATAGGCTTTCAGGCCTGGCCTTCTGGTATACTTAGCCTGGTGTGCAGACAGACAGATCACAACAGCCTTCACAAGGTATATTTCATTCGTTCCACTGGAGGGAGGCTATCTGAATGTCCCCTGCTAATAAGTAAGTGAGCAATTTATAAAGGCTCGGGTTAAAACGGATATCACAAACCGTATACAGAGCCCAGCAGATTATCTCATTGGCCTTCTGGGAAATAGAGAGTCTCAAGGCACTCAAAAGATCTTGCCAAACATTTATTCTTCCAAACATTTATTGTACTTTAACTGGGGTACGAGTAAATAGAGAGGGCTGAACTGGCAGTCTTTGTGCACTGAACCTAGAACATATGCTTGGTACACATTGTACGATTTTAAGCTGTCCCAGACGAAAGATCAATCATGGTGATTTCTGTGGTCATTGCTCCTAAACGGTGGTCTTACATCGTACAGTGAGAGAGGTTCAAAGACGGCAGTTGTCACGGTCTTGCTACCAAAGATTACTGACAGTGTCTTCAAATTTACCATGGTCATCTCACAGTGCTACGACCTACGTCTACTGACTAGCCAATTCAAATGCAACATGAAATGGCGTATTGATCACCGCAACATGGCACTAAAAATGTGCAAAATTAGCATACCAAGTTGGCCTCGTTTCCCAAGCCATGACCACATCCTTTATCTCCTCTTTCACTTCCTCCTCTTTTTTTCCCCAGCACACATAAAAACCTCACTTGCTCTATTTGTTTACCACTAGCACATGCTGATAATGTTTCATTCTTCTGTACTAATTTGCATCGTAGCCTACGATTTAATACGTGTCATCATCATTCAGTCTCCATACATGTCGTACCCAAGTTTATTAGATCTGTGTGATTTGTAATGATTTTATAGGATTGGCAAAATTGCACAGTCCAACAGGCATTACAGATCTAGACCAAATTAAAGTAGACAGACAGACAGACAGACAGACAGACAGACAGACAGACAGACAGACAGACAGACAGACAGATAGATAGATAGATAGATAGATAGATAGATAGATAGATAGATAGATAGATAGATAGATAGATAGATAGATAGATAGATAGACAGATAGATCCCCACTAGAAATGTTATGTTCTCAGAATGTCCCCGCTAGTGTCAAGAACGTTCAGAGACGATCATGATGGGGAGTTCTTTAAAGGGCCGGGGGACGTTACTTGGTAAACCTTCACAAAACATTCAGGATTTTCTCTGAACGCTTAGGGGACCATGTTGTATTTGGAAATTTCATGTTCCCAGAATGTTCTCAGAATGTTCCCTGCTGGTGTCAAGGACGTCGCCTGGTAACGTTCCCAGAACGTTCTGAGGGTTGGGGAATCTTTTAAGGGTTGGGGAATGTTATTTAGTGGACCTTCAGGGAACATTCAGGACGATCTGGGAATCTTTCGGGGACCATTACAATAGGACGTTCCCTTTTGGTCTCTACTAGGGTTGTCAAAAATACCGGTTCCAGGTCTGCACTGAAATTTTGGAAATGTGACGATACCAGCATTTCTGTAGTACCATATAGTACATAGTACTAGTAGCCACCATAGGTATATTCGATAGCCACCATAGATGGTAAAGATGGACGATGCACCTTCACTCTCTTCCATTGTAGAAAAGTGAAGCCGCCAAAGTCCCAATATGGTGCTGACATCTCGCACTGATTTGGGACCTGATTCTGCGCAGTAGTGAACCCGGGACCCGAGTCTGCGCAGTAGTGAACCCGGGTCCCGAGTCTGCGCAGTAGTGAACCCGGGACCCGAGTCTGCGCAGTAGTGAACCCAGGACCCGAGTCTGCGCAGTAGTGAACCCGGGACCCGAGTCTGCGCAGTAGTGAACCCGGGACCCGAGTCTGCGCAGTAGTGAACCCGGGACCCGAGTCTGCGCATTAGTGAACCCGGGACCCGAGTCTGCGCAGTAGTGAACCCGGGACCCGAGTCTGCGCAGTAGTGAACCCGGGACCCGAGTCTGCGCAGTAGTGAACCCGGGACCCGAGTCTGCGCAGTAGTGAACCCGGGACCCGAGTCTGCGCAGTAGTGAACCCGGGACCCGAGTCTGCTCAGTAGTGAACCCGGGACCCGAGTCTGCGCAGTAGTGAACCCGGGACCCGAGTCTGCGCAGTAGTGAACCCGGGACCCGAGTCTGCGCAGTAGTGAACCCGGTTCCCAAGTCTGCGCAGTAGTGAACCCAGGACCCGAGTCTGCGCAGTAGTGAACCCGGGTCCCGAGTCTGCGCAGTAGTGAACCCGGTTCCCAAGTCTGCGCAGTAGTGAACCCAGGACCCGAGTCTGCGCAGTAGTGAACCCGGGTCCCGAGTCTGCGCAGTAGTGAACCCGGGTCCCGAGTCTGCGCAGTAGTGAACCCAGGACCCGAGTCTGCGCAGTAGTGAACCCGGGACCCGAGTCTGCGCAGTAGTGAACCCGGGACCCGAGTCTGCGCAGTAGTGAACCCAGGACCCGAGTCTGCGCAGTAGTGAACCCGGGACCCGAGTCTGCGCATTAGTGAACCCAGGACCCGAGTCTGCGCAGTAGTGAACCCAGGACCCGAGTCTGCGCAGTAGTGAACCCGGGACCCGAGTCTGCGCAGTAGTGAACCCGGGACCCGAGTCTGCGCAGTAGTGAACCCAGGACCCGAGTCTGCGCAGTAGTGAACCCGGGACCCGAGTCTGCGCATTAGTGAACCCAGGACCCGAGTCTGCGCAGTAGTGAACCCGGGTCCCGAGTCTGCGCAGTAGGGAGCGTGAAGTGGAGCAGCGATATCAAGGTCCCGCTCACACTCACGCAGAAACGGTTGGTACAGTTTACTGCAGAGCAACTCATTATGTCGGTGTGAAATAAATAGTTATGGGAATGTAGAAATTAAAGTTGTCCTCATTAAAGTTGTCCAATATCCTCACGAAAATCCCCCCAAAAGTGTCAGTCACTACATTGTTTAGAGAAGCTGTCAATCACAGCTGTCAATCATGACTTCACATTCCCGTTTTTATAATATCAAATAACTAAGATCAAACTTATTAAAAAAAAAACCCGAACACTTAAACTTACATCAGCGTGATGAAAACTACCTAAAATGACAGAAAACATCTTTGGAAAAAATGTATTTGAAGTGTAATTGATTGTTTAGCTTCCCATTAGACTACAGCGCAAGGTTTATGACCTGTACTGGGACCAACCACCTGGGGGCGATCGAGAAGCTTTGGCTTCACTTTTCAGGAATTGTGCGGCACACTTGGTAGCCACTAATAGGCAGCTGTTTTCAGTCGCTTGTGTGTTTATCTAAGTGCAGGGCCCCAGACTAACTATTTTTACTAGGAGCACTCTAGCCGATATCTTGCAATATATACTAGTGTCTGTGAAAATAAAACCGCAAAAAGACTATTTAAAATGTAAACCTACATGTTCTGCTTGTCCTTGTGTGAATCAATGGTGCAGACGCGCGGTTTAATTTACCACACACACACACACACACACACACACACACACACACACACACACACACACACACACACACACACACACACACACACACACACACACACACACACACACACACACACTGAAGCACTGACGCTCGCGGTGTTTTCAGCCTCTGATGCCTCACTATACGAAGACATTAAAGGTGGTGGAAGTAGTTTTTTAAATATGCTGTTGGCCAACGTTGATTTTTGAAATCAACCCAAACAAACACACTGCTAACTTCTTCATTGCTCCACCTCCAAAACTCACACTCCAATCCTAACAGCCCTGCTCCGAGTCGGTCTCGAACCCCGATCCCCCTTTAAGCGAGTCGAGTGTACTAACAATGACGCTAAACACCGCATTCACTCTCAGTCGCCAGCCGACTCTGGCCTGACTGGCCTCCGTTACGCACGCAAGAGAGGATTTTTGTTTATCATAGCAGAACGCAACAGAATAATGCTTCACAAAAAAATAGCGCAGATAATGAACGAATGAAAAGGAAGCACAAAAAATTAGCGAACAGTCCACAATAGAATACAGACTAGAGTTGGTTGTTAGTTGCCAACAGCACAGCAGCTCGTGTGGACCCGAATCAAAGCAACCTCCGCGTGTGTTATCAGGCCTCCCCGCTTAGCTCTCTCCAGCGCTGGACAGCGTTTCTAATATTAACACAAGTCCTAAAGCTCTTGCCCAGACATAACCCTTTATTTTCCAATGATTTCTTCTGAGCTTTTCTCTTTTGTCTTGTGTCTCATCTCTATTTCTGCAGTCTTTCTTCAGTTCAAATCTCCCTCTTGCTCGTTCTCTCTCCTCCATCGTCATACTGTCGATTGGCTGCACGTTTGTTGTTGTGTCGGACCGGCTAACTTCCAGACAACATATTTAAAAAACGTCTTAATGCACCTTTAATGCATGAACTTCATCTCCAGAGCCTCTCTGAAAGTTACTTCATGAGTATTTTACCGGTTCATTCGAGAAAATAATAATAATATTGTAATATCATAAACACAGAGAAACGCAAAGGCAATCCGTCCAAATTAAAGTTCAAAGTTCAAATTTAGTTATATAGCACATTTAAAAATAACCATAGTTGACCAAAGTGCTTAACAAAGTGCAAACAAATAAACAAAACAAACACAGTAGAAAATGTCACAGTATTAGAACTCAACTCGAAATAAAAACTAAAGAATACACACCGGAGTCTTACAGTTTTTTTCGATTGCTAAACGACAGTGAGCACAACTGGAGCAACATGTGCAAAACTCTAACTACAGTCTGCACAGCAGCAGTTCATGTGGACCAAACTCTAGTTCGTTTTTCATTGCTTGAACACAGTTTTCAAAACTCTACACACTTATCCCATGACTTTAACCACAACCTGCACAACACTGTGGATTTACAGCACTTTGTTCAAATGCTAACACACTGCTGTCAAAACTGTGAACCACACATTCAAAACAGAATAGATTTCAGCCTTGTGCCTTTCAAACACTGCTGATGGCAACTTCAGCCGAGACAGGAGAGAGTTACATCCTTACAGCAAATGACAACATTACAGGAATATATTTTGTATTGCAATTATAGAATATTTACAGAGATATATATTACAGTAAGTTTGACTGTAAAATATATTTTTATTATATAATATACAACAGGACCCAAAGGCTGGCCCCAACAGGAGGAAGAGGAAAAATATTTCCAGATGCGCAGGAAAATGCTATTGTTGACATGGTTGTTGTCGACAATGCAATACGTAAAACTGCGGGAGATTCAAGATAGAGTGCTGGCTGATAATGATATATTTGAACATTTTTATTCTATCAGCACAACAACTATTGCTCGAGTCCTACAGAAACACCAAGTTACAATGTAACAGTTATACACTGTACCGTTCGAGAGAAACAGTGAACGGGTAAAAGAGCAAAGATACCAATATGTCCAGGTAAGACGTCTGAGGTTACATACACAGCAGAACAGGGGGAGCCAGTAAGAAACCCCCAAGTTTTTGTCACAGTTTGCGATAACGTTTTTTTTTCACCACTCTGCAGCTGTCACAGATTGGTTTGCAGCACATGTAGATTTATGGTTTTGTACCTGCCTGCATATTCACCCTTCATCAACCCAATAGAGGAGTTTTTCTCTGCCTGGAGGTGGAAAGTGTTTGGTCACCACCCACAAGACCAAATGTCTCTTTTGGAAGCCATGCGTGCCGGATGTGAGGACACGAGTCCAGAGGACTGCCAGTGATGGATAAGGCACTCCAGAAGGTTCTTCCGCAGGTGCATGGCAAGTGAGAACATTAGATGTGATGTTGATGAAAGCCTATGGCCTGATGCTAGAGATAAGCAGGATTAGCCCCTCAATTATTTGTTCGAATGACAGTATGTACTTTTAGTTTCTACCTTTTTTTCTCATTACTGTAATTCCGTAAATTACTACACTATTGAAGCAAACTGCTCATTTTCATTTACCTTAAAGAATTATGTTCTAAAAATGTAATTACTGTAAATCATGTGAAAGAATGTCACTCTTTTCTTTGAAGAAAATATTACTTTGTATGAAGTCACTAAAATTGTTCAAACTGTAAAGATGAAAAGTTTGTATTTTCTGTATTGGTGTTTGATGCTTGTGTTTTTACTCTCAGTGTGTTCTGAGTGACAGTGTGTGTTATCTCAGTGAGGGTTGTGCACAGTGTTTGGCTGCACTGAGCCTGTTTTGAGCCATGTGTTAAGAGTTGTGTTGCTTGGAGTGAGTTGTGCAGGTGATGTGAACGGTTTAGCTTAGGTGACTGTTGGTAGTGCAGACTGTAGTTAGAGTTTTGCACATGTAGCTCCAGTTGTGCTCACTGTCGTTTAGCAATCGAAAAAAACTGTAAGTAGCGACTTGAAAATTTCAGCAATCCGAGCTGGTCTTTAAGAACGGGTAGACTATTTCAGAGGTCAGGAGCAGCCACTGAGAAGGCCCGGTTACCTTCATTTTTTAACCTGATTGGATGACCAATAACACTTTCTAACATCTCAGTGAGTGACTCACTCTATATTGAGTTTCAGTCACAAAAGTATGTTTCTTCAGGGTGAAATTTTCAGAGGATAATATATTGTTTGATGCGCAGAAAGATATCTATTTCAAAATTGTGTTTATAGTTTAACAATACATATGTTAAGATGATACTGTACCAAAAAATAAATATCTGCCAGTGTCATTTCCCAAAGCTTCAGTATTGCTGCAAAAACGAGCACATTTCAAATCAATTTAAACCAGGAAATAAAAAGTAAAAGATTTTGTAATTTGAAAAATTCAAGCAAAAGAGGGTTACGTTAGACATTAAGATTTATTTTTTATTTTTTATTAATTAAACTTTTCAATCAGTTTGTTAAAATTATGTTATAATTTAAAAGGAAAATACATTTATATTTAATAAAAAAAGCAAAGCATTTTCATTTTTGTACTGTATATTGCAATAACCCATGTTTTAAAATCCTTGAAAACCAAATTCAAAATGAAACAGCTGCTGAAATGAAACCTTGAGAAAATCTGATTTAAAAATCTCATCTGTGGAGGCAGCAACAGCAACTGTTCATGCGAGGCGTCCAGCGCGCTCACTCACTCACTCACTCACTCACTCACTCACTCACTCACTCACTCACTCACTCACTCACTCAGGGCATCAGTCGACTCCTGCGCCAGCATACAGCCAGCCGTGCCTTCGGAGGTTATTAATGGGCCGAACAACGTGCAGACTGCAGCCCTGCTGGAAGTGTATGGTAGAATCATCTGTAGCCATGATTAACATGTCTGCAAGAGCAACCACACCAAAGCCAGAGTCTGCGCCGGGGACGGCTGCTCTGAGAACAGCCCTTAAATCAAACTCTCATTAATCGCCAGCCTGCCAGTCAGTGGCACCACATTCCCTCTGAAGCAGAATCAAACCCAGAGTTCTTCCACTTCCTCCCTTTAGCCTTTATGTCTCTCCATTTCCTTCAATCCGCAGTTCTCTCCCAATGTCTCTCTCTTAGTGTTTGTCTGGAGTGCTTTTAGTCTACTCTGTGACATCTGAGGTTGTACTTATGAAGCAACTGTGCATGAGAGCTACTTGCATATATCACATTAGCTGATTTACTTCTGGGAAGAGTCATTAGTCAAGAAAGATTTTATAGTCACTCTAAAGGGAATGACTGGGACAGTTCACACAAAAAAATCTGTCATCATTTACTCACCATCATGACGTTTTAAAACCTGTTCCACTTTCTTTTTTGGGGGTTAACTATTCCTTTAAGACTGAAAAATATCGTAGATTCACAACGTTTATAGTGTACACACAGTTTTTGTATGCTTTGCATAGACAGTGAAACTTGGCAGGATCTAAAACGTAAGAATTTTACGCATGAACAACTTTAGATATGTACAAATGTTTTCAAATCCTTTTAGGCTTATTGAATATTGAAGTTATAGAATGAATAGGGATTAAAATGCATTTAATCAATTATATTATTACAATTATACAACGTATATTGACAATATAACAGTTTAATTGTGTTCTGTGTAATTTTCACTTCTGTATTCATCTAAACTTTTGAGTGTTAAAATGAATTACTATTTTATAATTTCATTTTTAATTAAAAAAATACTATTCAAATATATTTGTAATATACAAGCATTCATAAATATTTTTTGTGTGTATCTATAGATGTGCATACGTACACTTTCTATGCTGTCGTTAAGTCCATATTGGTCGTTTCAGTGTAAATCCAAACATGCAAAATGTTGTGTGTAAACAATGCACAAATACGTATGAATGCTAATGAGATCCGGTTTCTTTTGCATAATCAACTCTCTCCATCTCAGACTGCAAAGACTGAAGACCTGCCAACAAGTTCTGCATATTTCCTGTATATAATTATAACCTTTTGACTTGTAAACTTGTGCATTGTAAGCATATGTTATTAACAAATTCCAGGACAAATCACAAAGAGAAACAGTCTGTTTGTGATAATATTTTGTGATAATAATGTTAAATCCGATCAAATAACAAACCAATAACTTTACAAAAATAAAAATAAAATAAACTTTCAACTTCAGACATAATTCTTGCAAAAGTATAAGTAATTCTATAGACTCTCACCGAGCTGCTAACAAATGTGCATGAAATACCTCTATTGATAACCTCTCAGTGAAATTCAGCCCAATTACAGGCACAGCACGGATCAGTTGGCTCTAAGGCATGCACATAATTCATCTGAGTTTTAATACAAGAGTCTAGCAGTGAAAACAGCTGTTTTTCTACTGAATATAAAGCACAGAAGTTGAACTGAACCTTTACTGAGAGTCTGAGCCTTTCTGTAATGAGTCATTCCTGAGATTTCAAGGTGAATCGAAATGTAAGGTTTTACAGCAGGAATGAACGAAAATAAGCCTCTGATATCAATCATTAGTGTACTAGTATTAGTAACTGAGGCCCTGTTTACATGAGAACGCTCGCGGGTGAAAACCTAAAAATATTTGATTGGATGTGCCTTTCGTTTACACGGCGACGGCGTTTTTGGGGCTTAAAAACGCAAAAAAAGTGAAACCACCCTCCAGAGTGGAAATCTTAAAAACACTCCACCATCGCGTTCCCGTCTAAAGGGTAAAAACGGTAAAAACGCAAAAGTCTGCTAGACAGTGAAGGCGTCGCGTACGCGTTTACGTCACAGGCATGCGCCAGTACAGGAAAATAACAAAACATTATCAAACTAAAATATAGAGTGAAACGTGAAGAGCAGCGAGGGTTAAAGCAGCAGCTTTACCGTATTAAACATGAACAAACTGTGTCAGCGTCTCTTTCACTTTCAGTGCTTTACATCGCCACCTAGCCGCCTGGAGTGCACACTACATCCAATTTCACACACTTTTGCGTCACCATATGCACGCAGATTTCCCCCCATAACGCTCGTCTAAACACAGAATAAAAAGTGATAACGCAACGCCACTTTTGTGTTTTCTCTTCAGATCGTTTCCGTGTAAACATAGCCTGAATATCCATTTTGATTTTATTTTGTTGTATTAAATCAACAGTTCTCCCAAAACAATTCTTAACTCAAAACTTACTCAACCGTTCAATCCAGTGATGTTTCGGACCTGATTACTTTCATTGTATGGATAAAACCAGTTAAAAGCAGTTGTGTTTCACAGAAGAAAGAAAATCATACAGATTTGAAACAACATGAGGGTGAGTAGGCTACTTTTTGGGTGAACTATATCTTTTTGTGTATGTGTCTGCTAGCAGTTAGCCTCCACTGCACATCTTCTGTGTGTGGTCAGAAGGTAAACTCAGACTGAGTAACACTTGGGGTGTATGTGGTGTTCATAATAACGCACCATGATAAATCATAATCTAGAGCAATGGTTCCCAAACCTGTCCTGACGCACCCCCAACACTGCACGTTTTCTTTGTCTCCCTAATCAAACACACCTGATTTAACTCATCGGCTCATTATCACATGGGTTAATGAGCTGATGAGTTGAATCAGGTGTGTTTGATTAGGGAGACAAAGAAAACGTGCAGTGTTGGGGGTGCTTCAGGACAGGTTTGGGAACCAGTGATCTAGAGGTTGCTTTGAAAGTGCAAATTGATGTTCCTTGCTAATTCTCCAGTGCTTTACGTTACGTTTACAAAAAAATTGCTATAGCTCCCATAAAAGAGAGCAGAACTGAAGATGTGTGAACCAAAAAAGCACAAAATAATGTTTAAATATCTCAGTAAAGGCATCCGATGCTACCAAACCTGTTTTCCCTTCTGAGACTGGATAGGAATTGTGTTTTGGAGTCTTAAGCAGCCTGCAGTGGTAATATGACAGCTTTAGGAGACACGAAATGCCATGTCACTGACCTATGATGTTCCAGCAGAATCTTAAAGACTAGCCTTCAGCAGCACTGTCACCACGGCAATTAAGTGCAAAATAACCTCTCACTTGTTACAGCCTCCCATGGTGCACTGAAGGTCATACGTCATATGAGAGAGAGAGAGAGAGAGAGAGAGAGAGAGAGAGAGAGAGAGAGAGAGAGCGAGAGAGCGAGAGAGAAAATTAGGCCTACATTTACTAAAAAGAGAAAGGAACACATATGCGATAAATGCAAACACAAGGTGAAAAAAGTGTCTAGATACAGATCATTAGGGGATTCTGACTACAATATTGATTGCACCGAATGAGCTTCTCTTTCTTTCTCTTTCTCTCTTTCAGCACTCCCTGAACACAGAGATATCTTCCTTTCTTTCTGCTCACGGTTTCTATTGAGCGACCTGCTGTTATTGATCATGTTTTAGGTGCAGACGAATGCACCCTTTGACCTGACCTGCATCGGAAAAAGCAACCGACACTGCTGTTATTGTGTAAAGGAAGTAAATATCTTAGTGTTAGTGTTCCTACAAGTGCACGCTTGCTTTTTTCCGCAGATTAGAAACATCATTTGATGAGCTTCAGTCTTGTAGAGCGCATTTAATGCCTTGTGTGGAATTATCTCTGCTAAACTACAGCAAACGCTTTAGCTTGAGATGAATCAAGTGCTGATCTCAGGCCTAAAGCTGGAGTATTTCTCTCAAGTGCTTTCACATCTGTCTTTGATCATTTAAATCTGCAGGAAAGTCAGTTTGTGGATACTGCAAATGTAAAACCTACAAGTCTGCTACATCATGAAAAATATCACACAGATATGAGAAGATTGAGAGTCGCATCATGATTTAGGCTGTGTGTGTGTGTGTGTGTGTGTGTGTGTGTGTGTGTGTGTGTGTGTGTGTGTGTGTGTGTGTGTGTGTGTGTGTGTGTGTGTGTGTGTGTGTACGATGTGCTGGTGTGAGAGTCAGACTTCTGATCCGTTGGCTTTCTCTCTCGCCCGTCTTCCTCTCTGTCTGTCTGAGTCTCTGATAACACCTGAGACATGCTGACATCACCATTTGTGGTTAATGCCACTGCAGAGGGCATGACCAGCAGAGAGAAAATATCACCGATGGGGGATGGATGCTCTCGCTCTCTTTTTTCTGCATATTCTGCAAATATACTGGTCAAAAGTTTGGATTTCGTACAAAAAAAACAAAAACAAAAAAACTGAAAAAAGTCTCTAAAGCTCAACAAGGCTGCATTTATTTGATTAAAAATACAGTAAAAACAGTTATTGCAAAACATTATTTTAATTTAAAAGATCTGATTTCTATGATTTTAAAATGTAATTTAACTCTGTGATGGCAAAGCTGAATTTTCAGCATCATTACTTCAGTCTTCAGCGTCAAACGATCCTTCAGAAATCAATATAGTCCGATCAATTATTAATAATGACTTTTATTATTATCAATGTTGAAAAGCTTTTGCTGCTGACTACTTATGGAAACCGTACAACATTTTTCTCAGGATTCTTTCATGAAAAAACATAATTTTTGATCCGTTTAACACGTCCTTGCTCAATAAAAGTTAGTTAATTAATTAGTTAGTTAATATAAAACCTACACTGACTAATCATTTTGACATTATTTTAAATATGATGCATTAAATCAAAATCTTTACGACCACAAACCTTTGAACTTTGGAAGTGTATATATATAATTGAACTTGAACTTGACTTTGACTCAACTTGACTTAAAGTTACATCAACAAAAATCATTGTAATGGTCAGAATACCTTCTTACGGTTTTGTTAGTTTATGTTAACTAAAGCATTTAACTAATGTTAACATATACAAGCATATTGTAAAGTGTTACCAATATTTCTCTCCGAGAACGAAGCACGTCTGGAATACCATAAACAGTCGGCCAACAGGATCTTTCCTCTTTCTCTCTCTTCCGGACGTATAGATGAAGCTAATGAAGATGATCACCAGTATTGCCTCTGAACCCCATTGACCTTTACGAACATGCTAGTTTGCTTTACAACAAGCCTGTATGGAAATCCAACCACAGAGAGACAACCACCGGCAGATCCAAAGCTTTCCCTCGTCTGATGACAGGAGAACAGGAAGGAAAGCCGTGTCTGTCGGGAATGTTCTGCTTTAACCCTGGCACGAATGACAAGTCATTTTGCAATTGTTTAGTTAATTCATGCATCATCTATGTAATGATCACAACAAATATACCCACTAAACACACTAATACAATTTTAGAGTTAAAGAAGCGTTTGATGTTGTGTATTATATATGTAGTTGGACACTAACCCCTGGTTTCACAGACAAAGGCTTATGGTTCAGATTACACTATTTTTTGTGTGTGTTACGATACGACGTGTCCGATTACGCCATTTTGACTCATAAAATCTTGTGTGTCGTGGACAAGAAACATGTCAGACTACACGTTGCTTTCCGACCAGTCCGTCTCACACACACACATTCACTCGCACACATATCACACGCACTCACTCACTCCACTGTGACACACGAGATGAAACGATCGAATCTTGCGTCCCGACGCCCGTTGTCGTTTACGAATCCCCACGAAACCCTACGTCAAACAGATCGGGCCAAAATCGTGTAATCTGAACCAGGCATTAAAGGATTAGTTCACTTCAAAGTGAAAATCCTGTCATTATTTACTCACCCTCAAGTTGTTTCAACCCTGTATGAATGTCTTTCTTCTGCTGAACACAAAAGAAGATATTTTGAAGACAGTAGATGGACCCCATTGCAGAGGTGGACAGTAACAAAGTACATTTGAGTACTGTACTTAAGTACACTTTTTGAGTATCTATACTTTACTTGAGTATTATTTTTTCTGTAAACTTTTACTTTAACTTCACTACATTTTAAAGACAAATATCGTACTTTTTACTCCACTACATTTCTGTCAAGGTCCTTGAGTAGAAAGTAGTTACGTCAGGGATGATTTGGGTTGGAAATGAAAGTGTGGTTTGCGTCAGGACTCGACTGATGTTGGTTTCTGACGTCAACCGATTTTCAACCACAATACAACGTCTGTCCAACGTTGGAGATTAACGTCAATCTGACATTGGATTCTGACATCAACCTGATTTAAATTTTCAACGTTGGGTTTGGTCTTCTAAATTTGTCATTGTTTTGGAGCGCACTAGCTTATAGATAACAAGGCTAACATATTCATACTAAAAGCCAAAAAACTGGGAACAGCCGTTTGCGTGTCCGAAACCATTGTGGACGTTATTGAGTGACTTATTCAATCCCACTACAGGAACTGTGTTATAGAAATGAATGTGACATTGATATGAGGGTAGATAGACAGGCATAGATTCAGAGGCATAAGGGACTGTATTACATACAACAATAATAAAACAATGCATTGACATTTACTTTTATACTTAAGTACTTTTAAAAACAAGTACTTCTGTACTTTTACTTAAGTAAAAATTGGTCTTTACAACTTTTACTTGTAACAGAGTAATATTTGACCAGTAGTATCTGTACTTTCACTCAAGTAAGGAAGTTGTGTACTTTGTCCACCTGTGCCCCATTGACTTCCATAGTATTTATTTGTCCTACTGTGGAAGTCAATGGGGTTCATCAACTGTCCGGTTACAGACATTCTTCAAAATATCTGAATCTTTTCTGTTCAGCAGAAGAACTAAATTCATACAGGGTTAAAACAACTTGAGGGTGAGTAAATAATGACAGGATTTTCATTTTAAAGTGAGCTATTCATTTAAGATAGTCCTCCCAGACTACAATTAATGTTTGAGCTGCTGAAAGAAACTTGCACTGACATATGTTAAAACATGTCAGTGTCATTGTTTTGTCTCAAGATGCACACCAGTAATGTGTAACATTTTCTAAGGCACATTTATAAAAGCTACTTAAATGCCCCAATAATTAGGCCTAATCCTGGCTTAGTCTTAAGTCCTGTCTGTGAAACTGGGCCTTAAAGCAGAGATTGACGTTAATAAAAAATAAAATAAACACACTGTCCGTGTTCTCAGAGTCGTGCTGTTCTATATAATCATTTAGATTATGATTATGTAGATTAAAAAAATGTTTGTCTAAATCGTGGCAGAAATCAAGCGTTCATTTCTAAATTTGACTAAGAAAATCAAGGCACATTTTGGCCGATAATTTGCATTACACTGAATATTTTGTCATCTACCATTCAAACCCAATATTGCTTTTTTTTACTGTGGGAAAAATGTTTACAGTTGGTAAAAAAAACCCAGCTTGTCAAAGATGTTATTTTCCAGTTCAGTTGCAATTTTGCGTGGTTTATTAGGAAAATTATATACAAGATTAGGATTTGAAGCCAGGTCCCCTTGCACGATAATTGAAACTGTATCGCTAGACTAACATATCTTACAGAGCCAATCAATAATGAAATACTGAGATGTTATCTTGACTCAAAAGATCAGTGCATGACGTATACCTGATTCTCCAGTATTATTTCTCAACTTCTCAAAACAAGAAGAGGATGAGGCCGATGTTAATCTAGAAGAGATCATCATTCATATAAAATCTATATCAAAGAATGCTCATATCAATCTGACTCATAGAAATGCCTCATGAGCGGTACAGCACACACACAGCCCAATGACTGCATCGCCACAATCTGATAAAACAGGGATGCGATACGTGGTGATAAGATAAAACCTCTGCACAACCACAGACGTACAGCCACAATATCTCAGCATTCTGTAGCAACTATCAGTCTACACACAACGTTACACAGCGAGAGAAGCTGTGGAGAAGCTCTTGAGATAAGCAGTCCGAATGGGTCCGCAATCGACCATGTTTTCATCACATAATTGGTAACCAGAACATTTGTTTGCATGTGAATGCAGTCACTGTAAGACTTTACTGGAAGTGGTGTGAAGAATGACTAGTCGTGTTTAAGCGTGTTAAAACTCTGCGCCGTAGTCTTTTCATTTAAACTGTGGTTTCTGTGCTGGTGGCCTATAATCTCTAGGTTCCTTTCAGTTTAATTTGTCTGTGAGGTGGATCGTTTAGCTTCCTGCTGAACACACACACACACTTACACACACGCAAGCCTTGAAAGTTATCATTGACATCTGCTGGATCGCCTGTGAGGGCAGACTAACTTTCTCTTGCTTTGCAGTGAACAACATGTTTATCTGTGAGAATTAATGGGACTGCCCTCATACTGTTGAAACTTGTCTTTCTGTCTTTCTTTCTTTCTTTCTTTCTTTCTTTCTTTCTTTCTTTCTTTCTTTCTTTCTTTCTTTCTTTCTTTCTTTCTTTCTTTCTTTCTTTCTTTCTTTCTTTCTTTCTTTCCAATAATCCAGTAACTTTTCCTTTCCCAAACATAATTTTAAAGCCATTACAGATTTGCAAAAGCCACAGCCTGACTGTGGATAAACACCGGTCCGGCATGACGGGGAAGGGTACCTCCCTCTTGTGCCCCTAAAGCCTGAGTAAACAGAAAGCACACAAGCTCCATGACTCAGCAGATGAAAGACATGGGTGGGGGGGCATCACTCACGCATACTTCGCCACGACTGTGACATGCACTAACGGGCAACATGTACTCTTCAGACAGAAGCAGGTTGCACTCATCAACCTTTCTCTTCTGAGTCTGCAAACAGAGAAACATGCCGTGTTCCTTTGGTCTGTGTGTGTTTTGTGTAGGTGGTTGGGAGACCACAGGTGCTGAGGAGATCAAAAGGCATGAAAAACTCTGTGTTCTTTGTTTCTAAACATGCCCAGAAACCTCTACAGTCAAAGAACACCAATTTTTCAATTCTTTGACACTAGAATGAGAGGAAGTAAAAGAACCATGGCCCCTCAGGACAGACAGTTGCTTAACCTTCATGTTCTGTTGAGACTACCGTTTTTAAGTTTGGGGTCCCAGACACAGAAATTACATATTTGCATTATTTAATGGACCTCAGACATACGATATTTGAAGCTATTGAAGCCAATTAATAAAAAATAATTTTTATTTGTTGAAGCTATTAAGATTGACTTAGCACCTCAAATAGAACATGAGGGTTAAAATTGTAAACAATCTATAAAATATTGTTGTACACTTTATTTCGATGGTCCACTTTAGACATGCCAACATGTCAACTAACTCTCATTAGAGCATTAGTAGACTGTACTAATCTATAGGTTATAACCTATAGGTTAAGGTTAGATGCGAGGGTTCGGGTTAGTAGAATAAATTGACAGAGAACAGAGTTAAAAATATTTTTTACAGCATATTATATACCTATTTTATTTCAGGTAAGTTTATTTTATTTCAGGTACAAAAAATAAATTAATGGTTTTAATTAGCTATAATAACCCTGATATGTATTGTATGTTTGAAAAACATTTAACATTTATAGGTTATAAAGTAATATTTAATAATATAATAATACAAACAATAATATTTGTTTTTAAAGCGGAATAGTCCTGGGACCCCAAACAGAACATGAGGGATACAATTTTTTATCTTTGAACATCAGGTTAGATCTTAAAGGAACATTAAAACAAGGTAAAAACATTACCAACTCTGACATTACGGAGAAACATAAATTAGAGAAATGCATCAATTATCACATTAGTCAATTCTCACCGTCATAAGTCTTCTGAAAGTTGTGCTGGTGGTCTGAGTGGTTGTAACACCTGGAGGAAAAGTGCCTTTTCAGTCTCTTTCTGACACTCTGCAGATGCGGTCAGGAACTTGAGATGTTTAATCCTTTCATACATGAGCTACTGTGTGAAGGATAGCAAAGCTGTTGTGTTTAAACCCAGAAAACCCCAGTTCTTAAGACTCCCTGAGAAAAATGTGTGTGTGTGTGTGCTCAATAGTCTGCCTTCTTTTCCTGTCTGTCCATTTTACCCTCTTTTACACTTTGCTATTGTATGTAAGTCGCACAAGCATGTATTACAGCCTGCAGCTCATTTTTACCCTGGATCAGATTTCTCAGAACACAGATGCTGCGAAAACACACAACAAAAAGCCTTTTAAAATAATGCATCTGTTGATTTCCAGGCAGGCAAAGGCCTCCTGGATTCCAGTTTGACCTCACCCATCCAAACAGCTTGAAAAACAATTTGGCTAAGAAGTCCAAGCCTCAACGCAACCATGAAAAAGAGTGCATTTGTGACTGGGAAACAAGAAGCGCCATGTTTGTTTGGGGGCAGCGTAATGCTAGTTCACCGGGGTCATCTTTGCTGCATGATCAAATGAGGAATGTTCTCCCTCTGTGCCTTTATAGTTAGAATTATGCTGGTAAAGTATCTTATTATGACATCTTGTTCCCTGGTCCGAACATGTCTGCCAGCTTTGATATAGGCTACGATCGTGTCATAATGAGATGGCGTAATAGGAAAGGGATCGGAGAGGGCCTACATCTGAGAAGCCTCTGGAATGGAAAGTATGCACCACTAAACCAAAACATCAGAGCCTGTAATCTCCTGCCTCACAATAATGTTTATTGTTTTTTCCTTCATACTAGCTAATTGGATGACAATGAAAGATGTGATAAAGAAGACGATGACTGGGGAGTATGTACTGGTGGAGAAGCTGATGTCAGCATGGGTCCGACCCGCCTGTAGACATGCACATGCATGAACGCTGCCACTCATTCAGAGGACCTCGCAATGACCCAGACAAACACAATCACTCACCAACTCTTTCATTTGCAAAAATGCACACACACACACGCACACACACACACACTCACACACACACACACACACACACACACACACACACACACACACACACACACACACACACACTAACAGCAATGGTCTCAACCCAATATGACCCTGTCAATAAAGCAGCAATCAAACTGGCAATCGCAGTTGATATTTTGCTTGCACTGTCTGTCTCCATGCTGTGATATACTGTCTCTCTGTAATATTTAGTCCGTTTTATCGTTTGATTAGCTGTGACTGTCATGGCAGTAAAGCAATTCCACCATATTTTTTAAAGACTACTATTGTTGTATCACGAAATGCAGTTTTAAGAGTTTTTTTATGCGAGAATGTAGTTATTTAGACCTCATATGTGACTCAAATAAACAGCGCCTATTTGACCATTTGTTTAGAGGCTTTTGCAGATGCGAGCGCTCATGTACCCGCGGAGAACAGCTTCATCTCGGCCAGTCCTTTGGGAATTTGCCACTGGCTCATAGTGAACATGAGGTATCATTTATTTGGGGTATATCAAATGGGCAATCTTTGGGTTAAGGGAACAATTAAGTTTCATATCTTATATTTATATATATATATTCTAATCTACACTGTAAAAAAATATCCTGTTAAATGCATGGTTCAAAAAGACAGCTGTGGTTGTCAGAAATTCACTGTAAAAATACGGTAAACGTGTCAGGTTTACGAGATGACATACAGTATTGGTGCCTGTGTAACCCCTCC
The DNA here is from genome assembly GCF_949152265.1 of Phoxinus phoxinus. Classification (NCBI taxonomy): domain Eukaryota; kingdom Metazoa; phylum Chordata; class Actinopteri; order Cypriniformes; family Leuciscidae; genus Phoxinus; species Phoxinus phoxinus. The sequence goes on from NC_136891.1 coordinate 32,411,765, forward strand.
ACCCGGGTACTCGCCCCGCTCTGTGCGGGCCTCGAACCCGGGTCTCCAGCTTGAGAGTCAGGCGTTCTAACAAGGAGGCTAAAGACTGCAGCCCCTAGCGACTGTCGCTAGAGCGCCTATTGAGATCAGAGGAGTGAGGTTACACCTGTATATTTATCAAACTTATAACCATACACCCTATTTAATTAAAAGATATAATGTAATATAAAATATATCAAAATCAGTTTTTAACCTAAAATGTACTGAAAACCAGCGCAATAACACAGGTGGAAAAACTGAAAACTATACTCGATGAATAGTTTATCTTAAGCAAGTAATGCCTAGTTCACACTACAGGATTTTAAGCCCAATTTGCAAATCGTTGAGCTCGCCGACAGGTCGGGTTGTTATCGCGTGCAAATCGCGGGGGATTAGCGGCCGATGAACGCTCACCAATCTGTTAGTATGAAAGAGCCAACAACGCATCAAAGACGCTCGCAGACGCGTCGCCGAGCCCAGAAAAATATCTAGCATGCTAGATATCTGGAGCTGTCGCACGACTCAACCACATGTGATGCCATGAGCTACAGCCAATCAGAGCAAGGCATGGGTTGAGGTCACTGGGAAAATACCGTTTATATACTGTCTATGGGATTTTTTTTTTTTTTCAGAGCAAATCATCGCGCAAACAGTTTGCAGCACTAATTTCTGTCTGACGTCCATATTCAAACAAAGACTCGCGTGTTGTGCACTTGTGTTCTTCTTCGCTGGGTAGTGGCGCGCGTGCTGTATTGCGTCATTTCCGGTTCGTTTTATCGCGTGATTTCTTCGTGATAAAACGTGGTTTGTAGACAAGATAGAATCGTTGGCTGACAGAGTTGTTGTCAACTCGTGTAGTGAGTTACCTCCTGTTGCGGATCAATCACGTTGTGTCGTGTGGTGTGAACAGCTCAACAACTTGAACACTCCTGATTTCACAGAGAGCAAGTCATGTAGTGTGAACTGCACAGTTCAGCCCGACGTTTTAAAATCCTGTAGTGTGCACTTGCCTTAACTAGATAACACAAAATGTAACACAAAACACCCTTATGTACAAAATAAAAAGAACATAAGAAGAAACCAAACTAATAATAATAATGTATAATCACATAGAGATGTTATGTAGCCCCGCCCCTTTTCAGCGCTCATGGTGTTCGGTCTTCCGGTATGTATTTCCAGAGCATGAAGGTAAGATCTTACGTATTTATGAATGAACTGCTCGTTTTAAAATCTTTCCGGTCTACTGACATTTTGTCACCATGCTGTGTGAGAACACTGACGAACATGATGAAGGCAAAGGTAATCTTTAATAAATCCAGAGGAAGATAATCACACAAGAGAACACCTTACAACACATATATCACAGACGAGACCCAACAGCAAACGAATAGAGACATATGACTTAAGTATACAAGCAAATGAGGATAATTGACGACACACACCTGAACCAAATGACAACTAATCCGAGTCCAAACTGAGTGAGAGTGTGACACATTTGTTATGACCTCCGCTTCAAACATTACAATGCTCATGATAACTTTCGTTGACTCTACAATAAGTAAATCTACTTCACTCTTTGACAGCAATACCATAGAAATATACAGATTTAACGCAAAATCAGAGGTTCAAAGAAATATTCTAAAGATGGCTGCGCACCTGTTTCTCTGCATAAGGTCTTTAATAACACAATGACTTCTGGGAATTTCCTTTTACTGTTTTTAACTGCAAATTATATGGTAATTCATTGGCCAATTCATAAATTTGACTGTATAGTATTACAGTTTTTCTGAATAGCTAAAATAGCCAAATTCTCAATAGCCTAAACCAATTTGTCGAATAAATCACTCTTTCTGTAAAACATTACACAAGTTCAGGTAGTAAAACACTGTTTGCAAATCTCATGCACTCGTTTTGCAAACCTCTAAACAAATTCTCACTCATTAAAACACATTTCACACTGTGATGCACTTGTGTTTCAAAACGCTAAACACAGGCAGGCAAAAGTTAAACACACCCACAACACAGTAGTCATCGATTACACACAACGACTCAAAATTGTTCACACTTATTTCTAATGATGTGACCAAACCAACTGTACATAACACAAGTCAGTTTAGAGGTCAGACTCAAAATGTTGCACTGAATGTTGATACCAATAATGGATGGAAACAATATAAGAGTTAGAGGAGGAAGAGTGTGTATAAGAGGAGGTGAACAATGAGGAAGAGGAGGAGGAAGAGCAGGTGTGGAGAATGTTGCCAAAGCTGGATCTGGCTTTAGGGTTTTTCTCTTTGCCTGCAGAGATGACATTGCCTGTGACGTGGACAAGCTCCTCAGACTGACTCAACATGTAGACATGATGCTGAGGCAGAATCATCTCTCACTGACCTTGATTTTGCAGTTGCACAACTCTTCTGAGTGACTGTAACACGCTTTTCATTTAGAGTCTTTTACTGTAATCTTGTTGGCTTTTGCAGTTGGGTCACTGTATTTTCACAATATGCTGAATATACAGACATTCGATAGGCTTTACAATATTCAATCAGTAAAATGCTATACTTGTAGTGCACAGTATACCATTTATTCACCTCACTAGGTTGTCATTACTATAATTTTTTTACATAATTGCAAAATTAGTTTATTGTTTCAATGTACTTTTTTTCTGTAACTGCATATTTTGGATTCTGTGTTCTCCATTTTTTGATGTAGTGTCTAACCAATAATCTGTCGTGTTTATAATATTGACTCGCTGTGTCTATGGACAGGTGTTAAAAATTAGCACATGTGTTATAACACTTTAAACAATGCATCTGGTTCGTCCAAAGTTATTGCTATGTCCATATTAAATAAATATTACAGTAAATAAAATAAAAAATAAATATGATCTGAAAGCATTGTTTGATTTTGAGCACAGATAAAATGGTTTTAAAGGGAATTGTTTGATTTTGCCAGAAGAGTCAGAGGTTCTCTGAATGTGGTTTGAAAATTTGGTTTTGGGTTTAAGGTTTTGAGAAAGTGAGTGATGGTTTCAAGAAATGTGTTTTAGCAATTCAGAAAAACTGTAAATTGCATATAATGAACCATTTATAGATTTTTACCACTTACAGTTAACCTATTAACAGTTTTTTACTGTACTATTTAAAACAAATTTAATTTATTAAAAACACTTTTGGGGTAGGTACAATCTTCACCTATCTAATGTGAAGGTTCATGAACATTTACAATGACAACACATTTGTCAATATATTAAATATTGCAGTGCAATAAGAACAGTATAGCCACTAAAACACCTCTTCACTGAGGCCTGGTAAGTGCATGTGACCCCGACTCACTCACCAGTCACGGCTGTTTATAACAGTTCCCATTAGGAGCCAATCTCCGCTCGAGAAGCATGCAGAGCGCTCGGGCCACTTATCGAAAGACCTCTGGAAAACTTCAGCCATTAGCATGTGTGCGCATGATGATTTGTAGCGCAAGAAGAAGAGGGAGCGTAAAGGGGGAAAGGGGGAGCGCGGCAGACAGCTCCTTTCACAAGATTGGACTTTAAACCAGCCAATTAGTCGTTTCACACATTGGGAGCATTGTGCAGGTCACACATTAATTTGAGAAATGAGCAGGAAAAGTGGAGGCTGGTGATGTGTGTGGAGAGAGAGAGAGAGAGAGAGAGAGAGAGAGAGAGAGAGAGAGAGAGAGAGAGAGAGAGAGAGAGAGAGAGAGAGAGAGAGAGAGAGAGAGAGAGAGAGAGAGAGAGAGAGAGCTTTATAGCAGAATTGCAATTTACAGATTTTCAACCCCTCTATTCTCTTTCACCTCCTCCGTCACTGCACATTTCACCCAAAAAAAGTGACAGGCTTTTCTTCAGCTTTGAATGTCCTTCATTGCCTCTCTGTTTGCTCTTGTTAGCAGAGCTCCAACAAGGATTTGACAGCAAGTAAATTCTCAACTTCTCCTAATTTGACAGGGAATCTGGTGATCTGTATGCAGGGATTTTGTGATGCATTTTTAACTGCATGCACAACCATTTGTGTGTTCAGGCCTGTCTCTGTATGTTCCTATATATGTGCAGGCATCTAATTAACTGTAAAGCTCAGACTTACTGTCATGGTGTATCAAAACTCTGCTATATTGTTATATTAATGAGAATAAACAGCACAGGAATAAAACTATATTTACCATCTAACCTCTTATTTTATTTAGGTAGCTCAGGCAATACATAGAGACAGTTTTTTTTTTCACTAACCATTCACAATCCAGTCTAAGTAGGTTCTAAGTAAACTAAAATAGCATGAAATTAATTTAAACAGTATTTAAATTAAGTCACACAGCTCTTTTCTATGCAAATGAGACTCATTATAGATTGCACCTTATTCACAAAACTCACCGTTGAATTTCTGGTGCAATTAATGTTGCAGAAACTGGACGGTGAATATTATTTAAAAGAGACATTTGTTTAAATTTTTAGTCATTATGGCAGCAGTAATTCATCAATGATGATCAATGATAATTATAACCGGGACTGTGGATGAGCGCACTTTATACATTTAAGAGCCGGTGCAGATGCCTGGGTCACAGTGGTGGAGCGATGCTGAACTGAAATTTCACTCAGAAATGGCTAGTAAATGTCAAATAATTGGCAAGTAACACAATGAATTAAACTGAAATAGTATTTTCTTTTAAAACATTCTCCAGTAATCTTTGTTTTATTTACAACTTTGAATTTTTTTTGTGCACCACCACCTCATTTGTTTATTGAAATTTGCATACTTAGTTTAGTGCATAATTCATTTCAGATACTAAAGCGACTCAGACAGAACATGCAAATAAACAACGGCATCAGCAGACCTGCTTCATTCTTCGCGAATTCCCCTTATATATATAAGTCAGCTCTGGTTTCACCCATAAAAATACAATGTACAGTAGTGTTACCAAGACAAATGATTGTTCTCACAGTGCATGTGCAACTCGTGGCAGTGCGGCTCCATGAGGACCTGGAGAAAGTTTACATTGCGGGAGAACGAAGCATATATTGCAGCAGAATCAATCTAATCAATCCAGCGGACCACAATGGCTCTCTGGCAGGGGAAAGCAGAGGAAATATAGATTGTTCAATTATGTTGTTAGATATGAGAGCAGAGAAAACAAATAACCAGAATCCATAAGTGCCTGAAAACTTCAGCTGGGTAATACATGTACTCATTTAAGAGCATTCGGCCATTCTCTTGTGTGACTTGCATGCTAAACACAACACCAGATGTATCAAAAACCTTATAAGATTTAAGAACGGCTATGTGAGGGGAATATTTACATCAATGTTTACATTTTAAAGGCTTGCTAAGCATGAAAATGCAGAGTTGTCATATCTGAGGCCCACCGGCCCATCGTATTGCCAGGAATAGACTGACTTGAGGGTTGCTCTTAAGCACACACTTCTAGGTCAAATGTCTTGCCATCTTTAAAAGCGTGGTGTCATCATCACTATAGAGCCATTCAAATACGAAAATGGTTATTTGAGAACATCCACCTATCAGAAAAAAGAGCTTTGCAAGATATGCTTTGAGGCCAGACACTGCAGACTGATCTGACATCTTGCTTCGAACACCTTGGTTTGAAAAGAAGGGACCTCTGCTCTCTTTTACAAGAAATACAAGAGCTATTCACTGCAACAGTGTGAGAAGGAAAAGCACACCGAAGTGATTGACAGTGATAGCTTTGGCCAATAATGGCAATGACATCTTCCTCAGTAGCTTAGTGCTTTTACAGCAGCACTGAATACTTATCAGTCCACGAGATCAGCAGGAAGTAACAGAAAGCCTGGCTTATCTGTGTTTTGGTCTGGAGCTTTGGGGGAAGGGCTGAGGAGGCGATGAGGAGGAGGTTTGGAGTTGGCCGTCCTGTTTGGTGTGGAAACATATGCCACAGGGCGCCAGGCTTGCTGAGTAACGGAATACTAGTAATGGCATTACATAACCAACATGCAGTTATATAAAAAACATAATCCGATCACTGATATATATATAATGAAAGTAATAGTGGATCCTTGCTTATGCGATCAAAGTTGCACATTGAATTTCTCAGTTCTATATGCCACTTTCCAGAGGTGTAAAGAGATATGAAAACCATACTTAAGTAAAAGTACAAATACATTACTGCAAAAATGACTCCATTACAAGTTACAAGTCACCAATTTCAAAACCACTTTAGAGAGTATCTGATTTTAACAGAACTTAGCTTAGAGATGCACTAGTCCTCAAAACCTTGTTTGATTTTTAAAGTTGAAATAAAACTGAACACCTCAATATTGCAATCGACACAACAGCCTCTTAAATATCTACAGAAACTCAAGTCTCAGTTAAGCTCAAGTGCTCAAAAAGTAAACCAATATCCCGAAAGGGATCTTCTATGCATTCTATAGAAGAGAACTTTTGAGATATTGGTTAAAGCCTAGAGTTGCTAATGTCCTTGATACTCAGTCAAAGTACAAAGTAGCCAAAAAGATACTTGAGTAACTAATGTAGCCTACTCAAAATCTTTACATCACTGCCGCTTTCATTAAAAAGGCTTTGATGATGCAAAAGATAATCTAATCTCTTAATAAATACACATCAGTTCCTACAATACATTCACATGCATTTGCTAGTTGGATTATTTAAAAAGCTCATCTTGATCACCACTGTCTACAAAAAGAAAAAAGTTTACAATGCAAAATCAACAACAGCAACAAAAAAGTAGATGGCTCACTTTATAATCAATATAAATTATATTGTAAATATATATATTATAAATTATATATATATTATATATAACGTTAAAGTTGGTTTTGGATGGGTTATTTTTAAGAATTTAATAATAATAGCAATATTTTAGATTTATTTTCAGGGGATATAAGGATACAATAAATTACTAAATATTTATATTATAATGTTCTTTTGAAATGTCTATTCATCAAATAATCCTGAAAAAAAAGGATTGTTTCCAAAAAAATATTAAGCAGCACTGTTTTCAACACTGATAATAATAAGAAATGTTTCTTGAGCACCAAATCAGCATATTAGAATGATTTCTCAAAGATCATGTGACTAGAGTAATTCAGCTTTACCATCTCAGGAATAAAGTACTTTTTAAAAATATATTCAATTCAAATAGAAAACCGTTATTTTAAATTGTATTATTTCACAATATTACTTTTTGCTATATTTGTGATCAAATAAATTGAGCCATTGTGAGCATAAGAGTGCTTTCAACAATATTTTTTTACAAATCTTAATCTAAAAATTTTGTAAAATTATTTCTAAAATAACACACGCAAAGTCAATAGTTGTAACGCTTCCAGTGAAGAAATTATATCTCAATGCACACATGATGTGGTCAAACCATTGACACAATTCATAACCCAACTAACTGCCACTACTACTACAAAAAAAAAAAAAAAAGTTTTCATTGTGTGGAAACACTTGACAGGGGATTTGTAAACAGCAGAGATTCTTGAAAATGTGAGGAGTGAGGGACAGACAGGAGGAACTGATATGCAAATGAGCAATTAGAAAACTGGGCCAGAAACTATGAGGCAGATCCTCAAGTTGGGGAGACCAATGACCTTCTTTCATTCAGACTCCTCAAAAAGCACTGTGTGATCTGATGTGACATCTCTCTGCACAAACATGACAAGCTCAATTACAGGAAATTGAGGATAACAGAAATGGCTGAGAGTCAGTTAGAGAGAAGCCAAGACATGCAGACATACAGATGAGGGCAGTGCTGGTTAGTGACCATAATCAAATGACTTCTGAAGACTTTCTGGCTGAACAAAACACAATCTCATGGGCCGAAAAGAACATCGTAGGACTAATATATATTTTGATAGCGTGCGGTATTGCTCTTCCAGTCGATCTTGTGCATTACATGTTATTTGGAGGACCTTCCTTTGAACATTTATCCCACACATGTGACCAATGACAGGCCAGGATGTCTGCGTACTTGGAAAAATAAAGTCCAGCGGTACGTGTCTCTGCGGCAAGTGTCAATCAGAAGATTCAGAAAGGAATGGAGGAAGAATGTGGACAACTTACTTCGCATCTTCATCCCAAACGGGTGCATTTATCTTCAGAGGAAAGCAGATCTTCTAAAAACCAAGAAAACAGCATGTTTAATGTATCAAATGAGCACATTACATTGAAGAGTACATTACCAGCGTGTGAGCAAATTGTGAGCAGACACTGTGTGGCGTCTACGGAAAGAGCAAAAAGGGGGAGAAACAGATTAATCCTCAGCCTATTCAATTTCACAACTCCCGCATTCCATCAAAAGGTATTTTATCATATCTAGAATGGGTCTTAATGGAGGTTAAGTCTGGGCGCCTTGCCATTCAGAGAAGGTTATGCACCTGTCAAAATCATATATTTACAATTACATAAGATGCTGGTCAGAGGTACAGCAGACTCATGTTAATAGACATCGGATTGCTCACCATTGTTTAAAATGGTCAAATAAATGTATATATTTTTTCTTAGCAATTTAATGGACTATGTATTGACGTTTTTAAAAAGAATGAAACTAAATTCAAGGCTTAGATCACATAGAAATAAACTCCAGATTGTACTGAAGGTTGCCACTTTCCAAACCACCAAAATCATTTATTGTACAAAAGTGGAAGAATAATTTTCTTAAAACCAAACATTTGTAATATTTAATAATTTCACAATGAACTACTCTAACAACATGCACATTTGTTGACAGGAAAATGTACACTTTTGGCTTAATTCTAAATGCCTTCTGAAAATTATTATAGTTAATCAAATGAACACAATATGTTCAGATCATTTTTTGTACCATGAAATGAAGTTTTGAGGAAATCTCGTGGAGACTTGTAGCTTCAGAAAGTCCTCAAGTCCTTTGTGATATATGCATGATGGACACTACTGAGTAAGCCAGTTAAGTTTAGATCATTGTAAGCAAGGTAGAGAAGAGCAACAGTTAATGTGCAGCTAAAATGTTGAAACTTTGATGCATTCATTCATTTATGCAGACTGTCAAATTAGCACTGTGTGAACTTAATTCTAGGTTTTTCAGCAGCCTCCCACTGTGACTATACATAAAATATGAATATACTCTTACTTTCATTCATATAGTTTATGAGCTGATACCACAAAGAGTTCTTTCAACTAGTCCAGACTAAACCTGTACTGTGGTGTAGAGTGTAGATCCTCAGTTAAATCAATAAAGAGCGACGGCATACGGTTTAAGCTGCAAATCCAGTTTGTGTCTCTGTTTGGCTTTAATTAATGGCAGAGACATAAATGACAGTATATCCTCACACCAGACCGCCATCTGTGATGGTGGGAGGCGAACGGTTTGACAGACACATACTTTGTGTAGTATGAGTATGTATAAGCTGCTTTGCTTGTTATTCTCTGTCAGAGATACGGCTCCAAAGCAACTGACTAAGACCAACAAAACCACAAGCATAAATAAAGATCTGCGGGATGGAGATGGGGGGGGGGGGGCACTCATGCCGAGGGATGAACCGAACTCTACCTCAGTGCTTCTCAAATGGTTTCGCTTCACAGCCCAGATTTTATAGAGACCCAACCCTAAAATGTTATCTTAAAAACAAGCAAATTAAATTAAAGTCAAAAATGTACAAAAGTAATACAAAGTAATATTGAAAATAGGATTTAACATCATTAAATCGACCTAAATAAATTAGATTACACCAACAAAAGCACATTTAAGAAATAGCTCCTTAAAGTAGCAATGGCAGGTTACTTTTTACAGTGCAAAATTGTTTATCTTATAAAACTGAACACAAATGTCATTAAATTCAAACATTATTTAATAATATTGCAGATGAATACGGCAAGTAATAAGGTTCGCAACTAACTAAAACAATGTGCTATGGATGCCCTGCTTAATACACACATGACTGTTCATATTCATTAACCTTTAAAGATTGTAATTCAGAAAGTCTGTTCTCATTTTTGTATTGCCATAATTAGAGTCAGATATAGGTGTTCTGCCTCGTATGGAAGTCACACCTTATGATGTTCTCTGCAGAGAGATTATACATCAAATACAATAATTAAAATATGAAATGCTCATTTTCAGTTCCTTAATAGATAATAGAGGCTCCTGTGATTTAACAAAGACGTTTTGCATGAGACTGTTTTAGGCTATACTGTATGTGCCACACAGAAATTCAACTCAAAACTTGCATTCAAGTGATGATTAACCATCTTACGTGAATCAAGCAATAGGCCGAATGTTGAATACACTTTCATATTTGCCCTACTGACCCACTTCCTGATCAAAAGAGAGAATAGATAGTTAGACTACAAGAATTAAAACAAATATTAAAAATAAATGTAAAAAAACTGAGCCTATTTTCATAAACATTGATGAGGTGGACATCATGGATCCATACTCATTATTTTAAGTAAAATCAGTAAGCCACAAAGAAAGCTTTTATTATGTTGATAGGCCTGATAAACAGAGAAAGGAGAAGAAAAGTGTTTATAGGTTGAAATGGTGACACACACCCCTGAACAGAACACGAGAATGTATAATCAAACCCATGTACCTTGGCAGCTGTCTGGTTTATTTGAGACTTTGCTCCTGCAGATTAACGTATGGGGCAAATAAAAGAGCTATAGAGTGCAATGCACTGCGACTCAGAATTGCTTCTGATACCTTTCCATAGATAGTCATCTAAGTATAAATCATTATATTTAATTGTACACATGAAGGAGCCAGGGATAATTGCTGAGGTTCGTCGAGTCACAGCCAATACTGTCTTAAATAGCCTGTGCGGTATCACTTCATCTTTTATAACATGAGATTTTGGACAAATGACAGAAAAAACTGAACACCCACATAACTGCAGTAAAGTGTATAACCTGTAAGTTGATGAAAGTGTAATGCGATCCACTTACTGCCTCTAGTGATGGACAAAACACGTATATGTCGGACATTCACTGGTCAACAAAAACTTGTAACTCCATTTGACCTTGATTTTGGTAGAATGTTATATAACCACAATATCCACTTTGACAACACTGTTTTTTTAATTAGCAATATATTAGTCAAATAAATTAATCGTGAGTAATCCCATCTAACATAAAAATGTGTGTTTATATAATGTGTATATATATATATATATATATATATATATATAGTGTGTGTGTGTACACATATATTATATGCACAAAAACTTTTATGTTAGATGCGATTAATCATCATTTGACAGCCCTAATATATATATGAGAACCATGCTAAAACTTTTTTTTTTTGGAGCTGACTTTTTTTTATCATCTTATATTAACTGTAAACTACTGTTGCAACCCACATAGCTTTAGTTTGGGCTGGGTGGCACAACTCATGACTTATGCAGAAATAGATACTAAGTGCCAGAAGCATGACAGTTCCTACAGCCTATTAGTAGATCCTCTGCCACTCACTGAAATAAAAGCTGAGGTGGGATTGCAGCATATAAAGCCATATTCATTAATAACATGCAGTGCTGGAGAATCGATCCAAGTTCAACATTTCTGATTCAGCTTGTGCAAATGATTGCAAAGTTTATGCATATTCAGAGCAGAATTCCTCTTACCAGGCTGTGCAGTTAGTCTGAGTGAGAGGCTTGCTGAATGAAGGCATTTCAGAAGGGAAAAAGAGGGGCAGAGCCCTTTAGGACACTTTGGGGAGGGTGTCATAGTTACACCAATCAAAATGAGCTTCATCCGGCAGCGCGATATTTGATTTCTTAAAGGGGAAGGTTTTTCCAGTTGAATGGAGAAAGGAGGAAGGAAAATAAAGGCATTACTCAATTTGAAAGAAGGGGTGGGAAAATGTTTGCATGCATCTGGGAACACCAACCCTTCTGAAGGAGCCCGATGGCAAGATCACACATATGATCACATACACACACACATGCACACATGCCATTAACCAGACAAACATTTTCTTATCAGTTCCAGCTGATTTATTTGTGTCAGATACAGACTTCAGCATGACGACATGTAACTCATTTCCTTTGCTACAAAAACGCAGATGGTCCATTTTGAGAGTATATTGCACAAAAATAATGAAAAACAAATGTGCCATTATGATGAAGAAAAAAAAAGCAAAACAAAATCCAGTTTTACACCTGCTATTTGGGACCCATTCACACAGATATACATAAACTCCTAGCTTTACTATATTACAGAACATATACAATCTTCAATCTAGTACCAGAAATGAGGCTCATGTGTTCCCCCAATTCCATTGTACACTTTCCTATAGAAACGCTTCAGATCTACAGCTGTACATTTGCCTCGAGTAAAATAACCAGGCATTTAAATGCAAGACGAATTCTCAGTTTAATTCTTGCATGCTTTTACAAATGAAACCGGGTTGAAGTGCCTGAAGAAACCTCACTTAAAGCACAGTAAGAACATTCCCTTTAACTGTACAAAAATATGCCAGAAAATATTTTACTTTTTTTTTTTAAAAAGATGAGGTATGTTGGTCATGTATCAAAATGCTTCCTGCCATACCTGTGTGTTCTAGAGTGGTTATCTGCTTAAATATCCCTGTACTTGTAGGGAAACTGAACCGTTACAAGAAAAGAAAAAACATTTGTGGTGTACAGAAATTACATAAGACCTCAGAAAAAGTTCCATCCTGAACAGTTTCAGAATTGCCTCCATTCGGTCCAACGGCTGTTTGCCAGCTCCCTGTAGAGATATGGGTGGGATGGGAATGCATAGTTCAGATTTTACATTTTGCTCTCCGCCACAGTTTAAGCAGTTTCACTGCAACCCCACAGAATAACCACACACTATGGCAAGGTACTTTAACATTTATTGCTTTAAACTAAATTGTATCTAATTTTCATATGACTAGCACTTATTTTAGTTACTAGTAAGCAATTCAACAGTTGTTAGTATCTCAATTTCACTAGCAATCAATGATTTATATAACACACTATTACTTCTTCCTACTAGTCACTATCCTATACCAACTGGAATACACACTAGTGCCTGATAATTATGTAGGCTACTAGTAAAACTGGAACATATACCAGCAACAGTTACAATACATATAGTGAATAATTCCCATCTGGCAATGAAAAAAAAAAACTTGTTTACCAGTAACAGCAGAATAGTTACTTGTCAACTTAACAGAATAAGTAATATTACTGGTTAAGTTCTATCGAACTGAAAAATAAACCAATATATTACTTGCTAGGATAAAAATAAGCGAGTCAGATTCAAATAGATGCTATGTAGTTTTAAGGAATACATGTTAAAAGCGCTTGCCATACACACACAGCCCTGTCAATGTTGACCATGTTGTCACTTTTCTTTCCTACGTTACAAGTCTCGTAACGCGGGTTCCGTCGTCAAAACCGGGACAACCACAGAGGCAGAGTCAAAAAATAACCTGAAGATGCGAGATGCCTCCTTGGTTCTGGAGTGTGTCAGTTAGTAAGTGAAGACTAGGTCTGAAAAGTTCGCCTCCAGCCAGTCTCCCGCGATCATCTCGCTGAGCTCGGGAGTGCAATAGTCCGGGAACTCGAAGTGAGAACCAAGGCTGCCCTCGCTGAAAGAGTCCAAATCTTTATCCACCAGAGAGAGACAAAGGTTTCCTGAAGTGTTCCCCAAGTCCGTCGTGTGAGAGCCAGCCGCTAGGTTCAAACTGAAGTCTACCAGCAAGTCATCGGAGTCCTCGCTGGAGCTGCTGGACGAAGAAGAAACGGACCTGAAAGATGATGCTGGTGACACCGAGGCAGGGTAAGCTGCGCTCTGCTTGGTAATGTTCTTGAAGTTGTAAAACAGTCTGCTGCCGGGACTCGCGCTCGTGTGCCTGGACTCCTCGTACATGCTCGCGCCCTCGGACTCCGCCGCGGAGCTCAGCGTGGGGCTCGCGGGGACGTTGTGCAGCCTGATGTGCTCCTCATCCTCATACTCATCCTCCTCGTCGTCGTCATCGTCCTCATCGTCGTCTTCGTCGTCAGTAAGTTCCCTTTTAATAGACTTGGTCACTTTTAAGTTTGTGAAAACATAGTTGAATCTGCAGTCTTGTGAAGAAGCTCTCGCTGTAACGTTCCCCGGTTTGCTCGGCTTGAGTTTTGCGCACTTCTTCCCCGCTGCTTTGACACTTTTGCCGATCTTCTCCGGCGAATGCACCGCTGGTTTCGAAGAACTCTCGAGCTTTGGTTTTTTCTTCGGTCTGTATTTGTAGTCGGGGTAGTCAGCCATGTGTTGGAGCCGGAGCCGCTCGGCTTCACGGATAAAGGGAATCTTTTCACTGTCCTTCAGCATTTTCCACCGCTTTCCAAGCCTTTTGGAGATCTCAGCATTGTGCATGTCCGGAGACTGTTCCATGATTTTTCTCCTCTCGATCTTAGACCACACCATAAATGCATTCATGGGTCGTTTAATGTGGCCGGTGGCTGTCTTGCACCAGTCCGGTTTCGGTGGCACAGGGCTGCACGCCATCAGCTCGTTCTCCTCGCTGTCTGTGGTCTCTCGCGACATGCTGCTCTCCGTCTCGCGGTGCTCCGTCTGCTGCACCATGTTCAAAGATACTTTTCCCCCTGGATAGACTCACAGCTGCCGCACTCTGACCAAACCTCTTTTCAAAGTTACCGACTGCCTTCTTAACTAGTTCCTAGGTTTCTCATATCGATTGCGTCACGTATAATTATCCAATAGCGCGCCGCGGCTCCTCCCACAAGCCTAGACATTCGCTCCTTAACCCCTTGCGTCCGAGCTAGATCTTAGTGTGGTGCCTTCATAACCAAATGACAGGCTATTCTGGCACCATAATGTCATGTTTACTAATCTAAAACTAATTTAAATATGTGGTATAATCAATCAAATATTAAGTGATTTAATAATAAATTATAAAATGAGTTATGAGTAAAAAATAAATAAAAAATGTATTGAATGCTCCATCAGTTGCCTTTTTTATTATTATTCTTTTCTGCACGTACATGATTGTGGTAGCCTATATAAAAGTGAACAAAAACTGACCAGATCAAGGCATCTCACTATGCAGACACTGGATTCGGACATGCCTTGTTGCCATCCTACCTCCATTCACAGCCCAAGATTTCATTTGTGCGCACGCCTGTGGGTGGGATTTTCATTACGTGTGCGAGACAGGCATATTGAATGAACACCAGTCCGTTCAGGGTGAGACACCAGGGGACAGAGATAACGTGAGAGGATCAACATTTAGTGTATCTGTTGAAAAAGCAGTGCATGTCTTTGCCATGCACTATTTAGGCATTAGGATACCTATAAAATGCCTAGTTTAACTTACATAGAACAATAATAAACTGAAAACTTGAATCTTATCATGTGAAGACGAGGATCTGCAGTGTCAGTCCTGTAAACACATCACAAAACTGTATTTACTTTCACACAGAAAGTCAATTTAAGACCACTAATCAGAGATAGGAAAAACATAAATATACTTAATTTAGTTTTTTTATAATGCAATAAACAAATGTAACTTACAATTTTTTTTTTAAAAGGGGTCTGGGTCTCCTCATAAGCCCCCCACAGTTTAAACACTGCATTTAATGATTGGAAACTGGTCTAAATACACTACCGTTCAAACTTTATCTGTCCGATTTTTCTCTCCTATTTGTAGTGAGGAGAATCTGCTGATGTCCTGCACACACTCATGCTGAATTCATTGATTCACATCTTGACAATGTAATGTCAGTGTTGGTGTCGGCTATACCCCCCTGTCCCACTTCCTCTATATTATGCAAGGAAAATGTATGTAGGTTATTACTCTAAAGCCTGCTCATAATAGAATAATGATGTTATATACAACCCGGTTATCTTGACCTACATATTTACCTTGCATATTTCTTTTTATAATATGATATGTCCAGACAGCAGACAGGAGAGGTAGTGCAAAGATTTGCTGTGTCAAGGAGGTGAGCAACTCTCTCTCTCTCTCTCTCTCCCTCTGTAGACCACCTTAGCCACAGCTCTGGCTGACAGCCAGCTCTGTCTCTGATAAACCTCTCTGCCGTTCTCTCATTTCTCCTTCCCCTAGAGGGCAATCATTTACCCCTTTGAATCAGTCCTGCCCTGCCCCCACGCATCACTTCCTCCCCCACCTCAGGCTCATGCAGTGACACATTAGAAATGCAGCGAGGGGATTTTGCTGGGCAGTTTTGCATTGAGATATTGAGATATAGCCTGAGATTAATTTTCACAGGCAGCGTCTCCTGCAGACCAGACCACCCCCTTCCCTCCCGTCCCGTCACATCTTCCCGCTGAGACTGGCTGCTTTCGAGGGCTGCCTGCCACAAGCCACATGTCTTTCCGACTCTGAGCCATGGATCATAATATTCTGCTGCCTTTTCAGCTATACTTTGAATAGTCTAATTTAAATCTATGTCACCCCAAGACCTAAAGTCACCAAAGGTTGACATGCTGATACAAAAGAAACAAAGTGAGCGTATTGTGCACTTTATCTATTGAGCAAACCATAATTTCCACTTGTCCCTTGTTTTCTTTACAAAATAAAATCTAGGTTATACAGTGAGGCACTTACAATGAAAGTGAATGGGGCCAATCCATTAACATAAAAATACTGTTTCAAAAGTATAACCACAAGATGTATAGAGAATGCATGTTAACATGATTTTAGTGACTAACCTTTTCTAAGTTATTTCCAATATAACAACTCTGTCACCATGATAACGCAACACCACAAAACCCTAAAACTATACTGTAAAAATGATTTAAACAGCTTTGCAGCTCAAATAATACACACATTTTAACAGAGGAATTAATGTAAATGCTTTTATAAAATGATATGCTCCACATAACAGCTTTTAAATCCTCTGAAAACTGACATTATTCACTTCCCATGGATGTGTCTCACTGTAACCTCCATTTTTGCTTGTTTTTTTTTAAAGAAAAATGAGAGATGAGCCAAAATTGTTTTATTTTTTAATCAACATTATGTCACAAATAGTGAGTAAAACCTGGAACATTCCTTTAATTTTAAAGCCAAGAATATTTAAGAATTATTGCTGCACCTTCCAATTTAATTGTTTATAATAGCACCCTCAGTGCATTCGGCTATATTAGATGAGGCTTGTACAGTGGTAAAAAGGACTTGGCTGTAATATGAGGTGAACAGAAGGTGATAGAGAGACAGAGAGGAGCACACCAGACAGGAATGACTCATCACCTCCATGGCGTTTATCTTCCTTAGACTAGAAGCTGCCACTCACCCGCTGGAGAAGTGCTAAAGCCTTGGATCGATATAGACAGTCCTGACTAGGAGCTATCTGATATTGAAGATGCAGGAACGTTATACCCTCTGAATGGCCCCTGGATGGGCCCGTTCAATATGCCTTCAATCTCAACACACACAAAAGGCCACAGTCAGATTAGGTGACTGCAGGGTTGGAGGGACGCTTGCAGTGGGTGGAGCACCACATTCACATAAATGAGTTAACAAGCCTAGCATCCTGGCCCTTGATTGGGGATGCAATGGCTAGCTTTGGTCTTAGGGGCCGTAGCTTACCTAACGGCTGCCGTTAGATGTGTGAACTCCAGGCACTGTTGAGTAGGCGTGGAAACGGACTGTTGGGAGTGTTTCGCAACACTTTGTCTTGTAAATCTGTGTAGGTTGGTTGGAAATATTCAGTCTAAAAACACTACTGGGTCAGATACTTTTAACAATACAAATATACGTCTATTTAGAAAGGATACATTCAATTGATCAAAAGAGACAGTAAAATATGTATAATGTTACAAAATATTTTTTTATTTAAATTTAATGCTTTTGAACTGTCTATTCGTCAAAGAATCCTGGAAAATGTATCATTGTTTCTTCAAGAATACTTAGCAGCACAACTGTTTTCTAACCGGTTTTGAAGGATCATGTGACACTAAAGACCGGAGTAATAATATTTCTGAAAATTACCGTTTTTACTGTATTTTTGATCAAAGAAATGCAGTCTTGGTGAGCTATCACCAAAAATCGTACCAACCCCAAACTTTTGAACAGCACGGTATATTTCACTAAATTCACTGTATTTGAACCATCATTTATTGATGCAAAAGACCCTCAAATATAGGATGACTTTCATGGTACTCCCTTCCGATAGCTATATATTTTCATGTAGGCCCACCCAACATTAAACAATACATAATATCGTGTGTTACTATAAAAGCGATATTTACCTATAGTTAACAGCTTACTATTTGCGTTATTAATAGTATAAGCATTCTCTTGCAGATCCTGGTTCAAAAAACCCTGGTTAAACAACTCTCTGTTTATTTATAAACTAACCCGATCTTTATTTTCAAGCTCTTATAGAAGTCAAAAGCAGACCACACTCCACAAATGCTATAATAACTTATTTTCAAAGACGTTTATGGAACCCTTTTGTCTCATTTTGAAATTTGTATGGACATTTCCTCAATTCACCATGCATGATATTTTGATCTAATTCTGTCATTTCCAAAACATTTTCCCCCATTCTCTAGTGAAAATACCACTGTCACTGTGATTTGGGGAGAGTAAAGGATTTTGTTATCAGTCTTAGATAAGAAGCCTCTGAAGTGGAATACATACTGTAATGCAATTGACCCCATGTCTCCACACTTTCAAGGTCTGATGCTTGGCAGGCAGGAGTGACTTCACAAGAAGATAAACAGAGAATACTTAACACGCTGGTGTGTGTGTGTGCTCGTGTTAGACGTTGTCAATGCAGCAAATGCAATGGCAGATTACACTCCAACACCGTAACCTTGCTCTCGTATTCTTACAAAAACATCTCCATGTGAATTGGAGGTGGCTGTTGAAGTTATTTACAGGATTTCGCAACACTCTCTTCAGTGCCTCTGTGTCAAAATGATGAAAGTAGTGAGGTAAACAAGATAAATGGCAAAAACAACTTAAAATTCTCAAGTTACACTACTACTGACTTTGAAAAGTTGCTTGCTCAATTTATGTTAAAAACCTGCCTGTTTATGGCTTTATATTGTCAAGCAGCATGAAATCAAGCAGTCGATATCCATCAAAACTAGTAACAATGCGTAAAGAATGTGCAAAACTACATATGTTCAAAGTCAAACTTGGTGGGTCACCCGAAAGAAAACCAAACGAATACTATGGAAAATCGAAATAAGCTCACTTATCAAAGTCGGTTGTTGGACCGTTGATAAACCATCCCTGAAAGTGCAGCATAAAGCTGATCACGTATGTACGGTGCACTTGTTTGCTGCTTTTTGCAGTAATAGTAAACATGTATTCAGAGGTTCTCGTGGGGCCCTGACCCACTATAATGAGAGTGTGTTTAGTCTGAAGGCCAGGCCCTGTGTTGATGGATTGCACTGCCTGAGGGAGAGTTTTTTCTCTTTCTTGACACCACAGGAAGGCTCGACAAGGTGCAGGGTGGACATAGATTTCTGTGTGTCTGTGTGCCCTTTTCAAACTATCGATTACTGGAGCCGATTTCATGTCATAGCTACAGGCCTCATGCATATGTGGTGGCAAAGGGCAAGATGAAAGGCATCAATCAGAAAATGTTGCTTTATTATCTAGGTACAGAAACATGCAAGGTGGATATATAATAAACATACTTGCGATGATCAGTTTTTGTTGTGCCTCTGGCATTTTATTAAATCCAAATCACTACCTGAGTTGTACCGTTAAATTGTGATGAGAGAATGTTTGACCTAGTTTTGCAGATTTACAAGGACTGGAATCAGTCCAGGCCTTTGTCAGAATCAGAAGTACAATCTTGCTTTTAACCCAGCAGCCATTCTTAGTGCAACAAGAGCTGAGCTGCTTTCCTATGTGTTATGTGAAACTATTCTGAACGAATAGTTCACCCAAAAATTACATTTCTATCATCATTTGTTCCATGAAGAGAAGAGACATTTTACAAGAAGAGACACAAGAAGAGACATTTTAAAGACTGCTTTCCATTCAATTACAAGGTACACATGGCTTTTAAGTTTAAAAAGCAATGCAAAAACACTATAAAAAGGGTCCATGACTTCATTGTTTCTCACAATATGTTTTACAAGAAAATTCTATTTCAGTCTTTCTGCTTCAAAATTCGATGTTTAATTCACTGTTACTTACTGTTTTTTTTGTAATTGTGAAATTTACTGTGAAAATTGAGTGAAAATTGTCTATACACCATTTTTTAGAGAAGAATAACATTGAAACACAATTAGAGAAAAATAAATATATTCGTGCCGAGAATGTTAAAACAAATTCTTATATAGATTATATAGAGTACTATACTGTAGCACACACACGATTTATATTATACAGTATGTAGATGTGAGAAACTGTTGAATCCTCTCTGTGAATTGCTCGATGTAGTTCACAAAACTTGTATTACAGTAGCAGATATTAACCTCCACTTGGGCTAAAGATTATCAGTTAATAATGACTTTTGACTTTTGAAATTTCAGTATGTTTCTCACATGAAGTTTTCACATGCTTCAGAAGACTTGGCATATTGTTCACAAGTTAAAACGACTACTTTTATGATACTTTCAGGTGCGTTTGCATTGTTTTTTTGAAGCTTAAAGGCTTCAGTCTCTATTCATTGTAATTGCATCGAAAATAAAGGCCAGCAGTCTTTTGTGTTCCGCAGAAGAAAGTAAGCCAGACAGGTTTGGCACGACATGAGGTGAACTATTCCTTGAAGAGAAGTTCAGCTCAAACAAGGTTTCAAGTAGTTAAGAAATGTTTTCTTCCTTAACGCTCGACACTTCTTTCTGTGAAATTTTACAGTGCAGCCTTGAAACTCCAGCTGTTCCTGAAAACCATCGAATTAGTAAGCTGTCACTGGTTTATTCGCAAACTGCTCACAGCTACTTGAAAATTGAAGTTCTCCTTTCCTCGGCAAGCCTCTTCAGAGCACTTCATCCTGAGGGCAGACTAATTTAAAGGTAAGTAGAGGATGTCATCAATTGTGAACAAATAAGACAATGGTGAGGAGGGGCCGGGGTTGAGGGGTGGATGACAGCACTGGAGATGGGTAGGAAAAGAAAAAGAAAAAAATACAAAGATAACGATCACGACTCCTGGATAAAAGAAGCTATTATTTCACAGCAGTTCATCTCGTGTTGACATTCCAGTTAATTACCTGGTGCGGCGGGAGAGAGGTGCGCTGAGCCCGAGCGTGACACACACAGAAAGGCTAAAGTTGAGGTTGCAGGTGGGCTTATTCAGAACAACCTGCACGTAACAAGATCCGCAGCTTGCACTTTATCTGAGGCACCACGTCAACATCCATTAAGAGCACTCACACTCCCTCGCCGTTTAATGAACGGTGAGACGCCACACGAATGAGTACCGGGTGGGGATGGGGGTGGCAAATACTGCTGGTGAAATGCGGTATTTAACAAAATTGGAGTGAATTGTGAAGAGCTCTTTCCTTGCGTTTTTTTTTTTTAAACACCAAGGGAGTTGTGCTCCCCATGGCTGTTGAAGTGAATAATGCGATGATTACAAAGCCCTTTTCGATTACAAAGCAGCACATAAATGCAGTCTTAAAGTGATGTGAATTTCACACTCAATTATACACACAACTATCACTGCTGTCTGTTGATTTTTAAACACGTTTTACTTTAAAGTCAACATGGATGGCACTTCCACTGTTTTGCGTGTATAATGTGACATTAAATGTTAATTAAAAATAGACTTCGTCAGGATTTGATAGGGTAGTTAAAAGTGGGCATAACATAAAATAAACGCGATTTGCTAAACAGCTAAATAGCTAATTGTCTATGGGTTAACAATATCCAATAGCTCACGCTGCTTAAGTGAGGTCAGCAGAAAGGGAAAGTAGTTTCTGAGGACATTATTTCTGGAATAACATACACCAGAGATTCATTCATCATTCCATGTTTAGACCATGATTAAGAAAGAAAATAGGGCTAAATGTGATTTCATTTTGACTTTAACTAGACTAAACTCTCTCGATCAGGTCTAAATGGTTAATAGGCTGACTAAACTATGACTGATCTTTTTAAACTTGGAAAAGACCTCATGTCCTCAGAGTCCCTTACAGTCTCGCAAGTACACATCATGCAACGAGATGCTGTGTGTGAGTGTGCAGTTTTGTTTCGACAGGCATTCCCACATCCAAAGAGCCATATGCTCCCATCAACGGGCCCTAATGAGCCGGAGACGGCCCTGATGACCCCGAGACACGGCTCTGAGGTGTTGGGGGGCTCGCTGACCGCTGCAGACCAACCCAAGCACAGAGAACTGAGGTGCTCTTTGGTCTTCTTTTTATGGGATTTATCTGAAATCTTGTGTCAATGTTTTTTATTGTATATAAAATGAGCACAAAATAAGCATTAGAATATTTCTGAAGAAGATATATAAAATATATATATATACATATTTTTTATGTAATTAGTTATTTTAATTAGTTATTTAGGAGTTATTTTAAATAGTATTAATATTATTTTAATATTAATATTATAATTTTCACAATATTACTGTTATATATATATATATATATATATATATATATATATATATTTTTTTTTTTATATTTTTTTTTTATATATATATATTTTTTTATTATTAAATAAAATGACCAACCCCAAACTTTTGAACTGTTATTCGTTTGTCTCATCAAAGTCATAAAAGGTAGAGTCACAGAGTGTTTAAAGAACTGAAATATAAAAAGTCATGTTGACAGCAAGAATAATGATCATTTTTGTCCTCATCACTACCTCAGAATAAGAGTTTTTTGTTTTGTTTAAGACATTTAGACATTCTCAATAATAATGTTTATCCTCCAGATCAAATCAAATTTGCATATGTTACTTCCCCAATTATAATGAAATAATAGTTTGTTTGGCATTTCCAGATAAAGGAATATAAATATCGGTCTGGTGGTAGATATTCTATGCATGACCTTAAAATATGCACATATAGATCGCTATTTTCCACCTCTGCATATCAAAGATCTTCCTTTGCCTTTTAAGTGTCTTCCCCCTCTATATTCTACAAATGTCAGTCATTCTGTCTTATCACATAATCTCAACAGCCTCACATTTATTTATGAGGAAAGGAGGTTCTGCCAGAATGACATAGCAAGTCAATGTCAAGAAATGAAATACAGTATATAGTTCCACGCATTTGCTCAGAATATCAAGTGTTTCTAGAATAACATAGCCCACTTTTCCTGAAACATTATACTATGTTGTGGAAGATCTTATATTTATACAACTTATATATAGAAGGCCCTTAATCTTATTTCCTGTTTCCCAGTCTTTAAAAAAACAGTATTTTCAATATACCTTAACAGATGTTCTTGAATGAAAAAGCCAGTCTAAGAGCTAAATTGGCCCCAGTTGGTCATGACTGCTTACTCTGTATTATTTGTCAAGTGCATTCAATTCTCAGCAAAAAAAACTCCTTTTCATTTTCAAAAACACATGCAATAGGCAATATAATACTGCATTCATAACCTGCATCCATAAACCTTTGATTTCCTTCCATTTGGGAAACAGCGTTCAATATGTCTTTATTCTTTTCAGAACATATACTGTAAGAAACATGTCTTTTTCCCACTGTGAACTCAGTGTTATCTTAAGGTGTGAAGATAGTAGTATTCCCTCACAACTATTGACACAAAGCCCACACATCAGTGATGAATGGCCGCTATTATGAGGCAAAGCTTCTGCTACCCCTCAGTCAGGCAGAGAGGCAGGATTAATCTAGCCCATTACATTTGGGGGGTGGGGAGGGGGGCACATTGACTCTGATTAGGCTGGACTTAACATCCGTCCTGGGGTGCGTTTCCCGTACAACTATATAGCTCGCTGCTTAACTACCATAGTACGATGCATCGTTGGAGAAATCAACTAGCTAGTCACGACTGTTTCCCGAAACCGTATGTCGCAAAGTATCATTCAACCACGTTGGTTTATGACGTCTCGCACGTTGTGGACTAATAACAATTTTTTTTTAAATGAATCTGTTTGAGATCGAATTAACGCTAGATTTTGTCATATAAGTTACAGACATGGCATCTGAAGACCATTTCTAATTTTTCTCAGTTATTTTGCTTTATTACCAGACTCAATATTTACTCGTTCTTACATAGTAGAGCACGTTCGCACATGCGCAGTCTTCAAAAACGGTGTTTTAAATCTCTTGACAAACTAGAAGACGTAAATTACATTTGTATGTATTTTAAATAAATAACACGGGTTGTACTGAATGTCAGCTTGCTTATTCTGCTAAAGATAAGGATTTATTCAGTCTACATCTCATGTAAACTAGAAACTCTGCTTCTAACCACAGCTCGAGAGCTGTCGCTCCAACCACACAAGTTTGCGATGCTGTTTGCGAACGTTCGTTGGAACGATGGTTTCGGGAAACACCAAATCGTTGAACTATGCTGATAACGACGGAACTTGTCGACCATAGTTGGCTAACGATGCTTTCGGGAAACGCACCCCAGAACGGTGGTCCAAAATGTTTTGTGCTGCCATTTTGTGTTTTATCAACATGTTTTAACACAATGCTGTATGCACTCTTGATGAAATCTGATCTCAAGTGGTCTCAGAGGCGTTTTAGTCACATGGTAATACCAGGTGTGAACGGTCCGTCTCACCTGCATGATGACTTGTGAACGGCTCAAGGTCCCAATATACTTCCAGAGAAATCAAAGACTGAACTGGTGTTCGATTCGGGAGTTCGAAACTTTCCAGAGTTTGCTTCGGCTGGTAAGCATCTTCAAACATTGGTCAATGACGATTACGTAATAGGTGTGCGTGGAGGCTCCGCCTTCTTTGACTAACGAATCTTCTCCAGTTCATTACTCATGTTTAGTCCGTCATGGTCAGACGTCCGCGAGTAAAACACGAACACACCGGAGAAGCTGCTTAGTAAAAACTGAAGTTGTAATTATAATTGAAAGAGGGATTGACACTGTCTGGTCATGTATAATACTGTAAAGCTGCTTGATTTTAAATAATCTATTGCATAAAGCTCTGTATTAATGTGACGTGACTTTACTAGTGCCGAATTGGTGAAAACATATAACAACGTGGATGATTAGATGCTTTATAACTACTGTTTTATATGTTAGATGAACAAAGTTTACTATATTAAACTATATTTTCAATTATTTAAATGTTTTTATAAAATTGATTGATTTTATACAATTATTTTATAAAAATACATAAAATGTATAACACACGCACACACACACACAAATATAAAAATGTTTTATTTATGTTACATTTACAAATTTCACAAAATACTAAAATATATTTTTAATTATTTATATAAAAATGTCATATAAAATGTAATTTATAAAATGTAATTAATTCAATTTTATAAAAAATATATACAATATAAAAATATACAAAATGTCTGAAATTATCTAAAGTATAAAAATGGTCAATGCTGTTCACAAAATTCACAAAATAATATATTTTTTACTATTTTATATTAAATTATTTAAATTGAATTGTTTGCATTTTATAAAAATATATATTAAATGATTCATGCAAAAAGAAAAAAGAACTGTATATTCAGAAATGTCAGTGCTGGAAATTTAGGGCCAGATTTACTAAACAAGGCAAATTAGCGTGAGAGCGCAATTCAATAAAAGCACAGATCATGGGACTGGAGTGGAAAGTTCTGCGCATGATCTACTGACGATGCACATATTAAAGGACTGATGATTTCCATAATGACAGCAAATAGCAGTTAATGGACTAGCGCAAACCATAGTAAACCACCTTGCATGATTCACTTAAACTCTCCTCCCATGCATATTGCTTCTGAGCGGAAAACTCCTACAAATAGATCAGCCAAAAATAAAAAATAAAACCTGTCTACGCCTTTTCAGTGTGTGTCTTTAGTAAATCCTGACAGTAGTTTTTTAACGCCAAAAGTGGGTTTGCGCTGGAGCAAGCTGTTAATAAATCTGGCCCTTAAAATGCAACTAAAAGTATTACATGACATCAGCTCCGATGTCGTTGTGGTTGTTGTGGTGATGGCCCTGCACACAATACGCTAAGCTATCATTTCATTCCACATATCTGATCTTACGCTGGTAAAATCAGCTGCGTGTCAAGTGATCTTGCTATGAGGGAAAAAAGCTGACATGATGACAGATTAAGTGTCTAATAGCGGAGGAGAAGAGATAGATGGGGATCTTGCATGTTCGTGTGAAGCACACCAGTAATTTCCCCAGGTCATCTACACTTCCATGTGAACATTTCTCATGCACACAGAAAGACAGAAGGCAGGGAAGCGCTTTATCGTTTCTGAAGAGTGTATGTGTGAGTTAAAGAGAGAATGGTACAACATTCAGTGACTCGTATTATTCACTAATCTATTAGTGCCAATTAATTCACGGCAGCAACTTGGTCGCAGTTTCTTCATTTATTATACTGGAGATGTAAAGTGGGGCAGAAGGAGAGATGTAGAAGAAACGGCGTGTGCTTGAAGAAACGGTAGCTTGACTGAACGTATTCCTGGAGATCTAGTATCTGTGCACTACTTTTCTACACTACATGACCAAACATTTTCTCTTTTCTCTTCCAGTTCCAGGGAAATTCCCAAGGCCTGTCTGTTAGTAAAACTATCAATAAACTCTGTAACTTCAAAAATGAATGTTTATGTTGGTTTTGTCAATTGCAGTTAACCTTTATTAAATATTGCTTGATTATTTATACAGGTGAAAGTCGAAAAATTTTAATATTGCATGTACGGAAGAGGATTAGGGCCAAGCAATAATAAAAAAATAAAACCATCTCGAGATTAAAGTCATTATAATGCGAGATTAAACTCGTTAAATTTCGAGGAAAAAGTCGAAATACAATCTTGAGAATAAACTCATTACATTTCGAGAATAAAGTCGTTGTGTTTCGAGAAAAAACTCGTTAAATTTAGAGAAAAAAAACTCGAAATACAATCTTGAGAATAAACTCATTACATTTAGAGAATAAAGTCGTTGTGTTTCGAGAAAAAAACTCGTTAAATTTCGAGAAAAAAAGTTGAAATACAATCTTGAGAATAAACTCATTACATTTAGAGAATAAAGTCGTTGTGTTTCGAGAAAAAAACTCGTTAAATTTCGAGAAAAAAAGTTGAAATACAATCTTGAGAATAAACTCATTACATTTCGAGAATAAAGTCTTTGTGTTTCGAGAAAAAACTCATTAAATTTCGAGAAAAAAGTTGATATACAAAGTCGAAATATACAATCTTGTACACAAACAAGTGGAATTTTGCCGAAGGAGACGCTTGAGAAGACGCCAGTACACTTGCGCTGGCCCAAATAATGCACGCTGGCATATGGACAGCTATGATAAATTAAAACCGTACGGCATTGCCATTAATGGTATAGATGGTTACATTCTGTGGATGGAGGCGTACATAACCAACAACGATCCTAAAGTAATAGCCAGTTACTTCATAAAAACAGTTACTGGCATAGGAGGGTGTCCCGAGAGGATCCGCGCGGACATGGGGACCAAAAATGGTATTCTGGCAGCAATGCAAAGGTTTTTACGAAGTAACCATGGAGACAGTTTTGCAATTTGTTGAGTTTTTTTCTCAAAATGTAATGAGTTTATTCTCAAGATTGTATTTCGACTTTTTTCTCGAAATTTAACGAGTTTTTTCTCGAAACACAACGACTTTATTCTCGAAATGTTTATTCTCAAAATTGTATTTCAACTTTTTTTCTTGAAATTTAACGAGTTTAATCTCGCATTATAATGACTTTAATCTCGAGATGGTTTAATTATTGCTTGGCCCTAATCCTCTTCCGTATGCATGTAATAAGTCTATATAATTTATAATTAAGTTGAGTTATTTTACGTCAGTTTGTCATCATGAATTTTAAGAGTTTTAATTATGTTTTTACATTTTTATATTACAATTTATATTGAACTGGATGGAATGTTTCAAAGTTAAAAATAAAACATACATGACAATACATGGCAACATCATAGTGGCAACAGCATACAATTCACCTCCATGTCCCCTTAAATGTGTATTTTAAGATATATAATAATGAAAATGTACTGCATAACAAGACGGACCCTAATATATTTGATCTATGAGTAGTTTAGTGATGAATGGGTTCAGGCTTTATACACTGTGCCCTCGGAGACAGACAAAGGGCAGATACTGTGACATTCTCATCTACGTCATACTCCTGGCAACCTGTTATTATTTATGGAGATTATTAATAGCATGCCTTTGAAGATGAAAAGGCAGAAGAGCCCTTGCCGATCACGTCTCAGTTGTTTGGAAGTTCAGATTGAAAGCGGAAAAAGAGTTTTCTCAGCCACTCCGTTCTGAGCTGAAATTTGCAAGCGTGGTCGTGAGAGTCCGGTTTATACATCCTGTATTCAGATTTACACATCAGAGAATCCAAAATGGAGTGGAAAGAAAGAGGAGTGAAAGTACAACCGAGAGGGGGTCTTTTCAAGGTGAACTCCTTCTGTTGAGAGCAGCGGTTTGACAATATTCAAAAGCTTTTGTGTGTGTGTAGGCCTATGCTAACAGTTAAGCGTCAGCTGGGCTCACTGCCTGAAAACTGTCCCAATAAATATCATTCCTTCATGCCAGGTCATGCTGGACTCAAACATCCTTCTTGCCCCAGCGAGCTGCAGAAGGTACGATGAAATGACCAGCGAGGTTTTTACAATAGAATATCAACTGTTGTGAGAAAGGAGTTTCTCAGACACATATCTGAGATTTCAGCTTATTTTTTGGAATTTGTTTACTAAAATCTCAAATGTAAACTTAAATCAATAATTTTAAGTGCTATCAATCTTATTGAAGTGAATCATACATTATAATGTACAGTGTGAGATTTTGAGATTTGCTAAAGTTTACATTTAACAGTGTTTTTCAATTATTACTGTTTTTAAAGATTTAAAGATATAGATGAACTTTAATTGAGCATAATGTGTCCAACATCAGTGATTAAAAAGTGGGGGAAACACAAGACACCTGAAATTATATAGCAAAATAATAATAACAATAATCATATTTACATTTTTGTTACATACATTTCTATTTGACACACTCACACACACACACACACACACACACACACACACACACACACACACACACACACACACACACACGCGCGCGCGCGCGCACGCACGTATTTATGGAGAAATAAGTGCGTTTAAAATAGATTTTGGGCAATAATATATTTATATTGCAAATATTTATAAAAATGGCTACAAATATATATGACGAAAAATAACATTTTGAAAAAGCTGTATATTTTGAAATAAACATATATAAACATATATTGCCATATGGGTTTTTAGAAATGCTTGTCATCCATATGAGAGATCCCGCATTATAATTTTGATTAGATTCATCTCGAAAGATATGCCAGTGTAATACAGTCTTTATATGTTGTAACTTGTACTCCAGTGCAACACACACCTTTCCTTCATATATATCTGAATACTTCCAGCTGCTGATATGTATTTAATATCCCCTGTTCCTTTGGCAGAATACATTCCAGTTGTGCCTCCTTCCTTCCAGCGCTGCAGGCCTGTCTCCTTTTTTATTTTTTCCATTCTCCACTAGAAGGATGTGGGCGATGATTTACAGAGCATGTCCAATTGCTTTCTGTGTACCAGCACAGGGCAGGGTGTCACAAGTGTGTTGGTACAGTGGGTCAAAATCCAATGAGGAACGAGGTGGGGCTGACCGATATGGGCATAAGCCAACTTCACCAAAAAAAATCTTTTTTTTTTTTTTTTTGAGGAAATCAAGTTCCCCATCAAAGAGTGTTTTATGCAGGGGCCGTACTGAAGGATTTTCAGCCTAATTACCGTGGAGGCTGGGCAGCCCAGCGTCAGATACCAGGAAAAGAGGCAGTGAAACATAAGACGTTTCAGGATACGAGACCGGCTCTCTCTGCTACGGGCTTGTTATAAAACCCCCTTTCTCTCTTTGATACCCTTTTCAAAAAAAAAAAAAAAAAGAGACTGCTTGCCTTTGGCAAATGAAAGTGTACGGGCACAAAAAGAATCTGTGTGTCCTTTTTCTGAGATAATAAAGACATAAGAAACACTCTTTTCACTTGAGAGAGCCCTGCATTAAGCAGTCTTTGGGATGGAGAGCAGGGATTTCTGTCAGGGAAGTGAATGGGGGTTAGCACAGCTGCTGAGGGCTTGGATCTGGTACCATGCTGGCTGCCTGTTTGAAGAGGGCTGCAGCTTAACAGGGCCTTCTAATACCTCCATTGTTCGTCATGCAGGGGTGCAGACCTCGAGTGCCAGGCTGAGGTGAAGAGGTCCACAGCTGCACCCAGTCTGAGAAGACAGAATGGTGAGGTTTCGATTTTGTTGGGAATTGATTATAATAAACGAGTATAATACATCTCAATGCAAGTTTTAGTTCTTACATAGCAGTACAACAAATGGCATAATATGAAAAGTCTTCAATCATTTATGGGGTCCATTGTAATTGCATGCAAAAGAGACCTAAGCAGTAAATGATACAAAAATTATTATTTTGAGATAATCATCAAGAGTTTTCATTTAAGAGTTTTCAAAATGCAGAAAATAGTAACAATAAAAACTGAGCAGGAGTGGTAGTTTATATATGGATAGATGTTGTGTGGTGTATAGAACCATTAAAGGTGCAGTCTGTAAGAATGACAGCTAGTGGACGAAATAGGTACTGCAGTCCAAATTCAAAATATCGGAGATGTTGTTTCTCCCGCCCCCTCCTCCTCAGACTCATGCGGGTCGCCAGTTTGAGGACACGCAACAGGAACGAGCCCAATTGACCCTTCGCAGGGATCTTGATTGACAGGCAATCAGACCAATCATATTTTGAAATCCGCCATTTTGTCCGACAAAGCAGTCAGGAGAGTTAGTAGATTAACATGGGAGGATTTGAACTTGAGAAGCGGAGTGTACTGACGCCTTTCCGCGGTTAAAACAACATTCCTTCTGATGTTCATTCATGTTTATTTGATAAACTAGAAGGAAGAGATGATCGGTTCACCAGCAGCTTTAACTGAGGCGACACAGCGATCTGACAGACACATTAAAGAGCCACAAAACGGTATTTATTGTTTAAATTTCTTTAAAAAAATGAGATTTTTTAAAAACTTTGTTTAATATGTTAAATATAAAAAGTAACCTGGTCTGTCCTGTCTGTCAGTGTGTTGTCAGTGTCCTCTCTGCTCCGTGATGTATTTTTCACTGTGTGAGAACATGGTGTGTGTGTGTGAGAGCGGCATAGCTTGTCGGATATAGCGACAGTAACTAAGGGGGGCAGGTCTTTGCGAGCAGTCAATTAACAATAAAAGCCGATGAGACTTACAGACTGTAAGTTAATGAGTTGATTTATCCGTGCTTTTAATATCCTCTCATTCATAGAGATTTTTAGATAGATATCGAGGCTTTTTAGGTTGTGTGGAATCTGCAATCTCTGACCCAGTTTGTTTGCTCGTTTCCAAGGCTGCGATACGCCGTGTTTCGCCGGGTGTCGAAATACTATTGGGTGAACTGGCAGTGGGCGAGATCACACAGGCTGAGTAAAAGGTAGCTAATTCGTAGGAATTTGTATGATTTGTCTTAACCCCAGTGATGGGTAGGTTTGGGGCGGGGTCAGAGGTTGGTCATTCGTGCGAATTGGGCAACTCGTAAAAGATCATGTGACACTGAAGACTGGAGTATTGGCTGCTGAAAATTCTGCATTCTCATCAAAGGAATAAATTACATGATAAGGTATATTCAAAAAGAAAACAGTTCTTTGAAATTCACAATAAAACATACTTTATTTTTGATCAAATAAATGCAGCTTTGGTGAACTAAAGAATTTCACAATCAGGGGTGCGTTTCCCGAAAGCATCGTTAGCCAACTATGGTCGCAAGTTCCGTCGTTATCCGCATAGTTCAACGATTTGGTGTTTCCCGAAACCATCGTTCCAACGAACGTTCGCAAACAGAATCGCAAACTTGTGTGGTTGGAGCGACATCTCTCGAGCTGTGGTTAGAAGCAGAGTTTCTAGTTTACATGAGATGTAGACTGAATAAATCCTTATCTTTAGCAGAATAAGCAAGCTGACATTCAGTACAACCCGTGTTATTTATTTAGAATACATACAAATGTAATTTACGTCTTTTAGTTTGTCAAGAGATTTAAAGCACCGTTTTTGAAGACTGCGCATGTGCGAACGTGCTCTACTATGTAAGAACGAGCCAAATATTGAGTCTGGTAATAAAGCAAAATAACTGAGAAAAATTAGAAATGGTCTTCAGATGCCATGTCTGTAACTGATATGACAAAATCTAGCGTTAATTCGATCTCAAACAGATTCATTAAAATAAGTTATAAGTCCACCACGTGCGAGACGTCATAAACCAACGTGGTTGAATGATACTTTGCGACATACGGTTTCGGGAAACAGTCGTGACTAGCTAGTTGATTTCTCCAACGATGCATCGTACTCTGGTAGTTAAGCAGTGAGCGGTTGGCTATATAGTTGTACGGGAAACGCACCACAGATCAGTAAATGGACTGATGGAAGTCTCACAAAGTTTACATCATGATAATGGTTCTTGGTTCATTTTGAATCAGACATAACCAAAAAAATTACTGCCGGTTTTAGTGAGGGTCATCACAAACTTTTAAACTTTAGTGTATGCCTATATAATACACTTCTGTCTTTTTCTAGTCGATCCTGTAAACAGACATGTTAAAAAATACTATGCCCCAAATACTGTGAAGCGTACTAAACTATAAAACAACACGGGTAACGCAAAAGGAAAAGGCTGAACAGAATAAGCCCTTTAGTGGCCAAATAAACAGACCACTGCTGAAAAATATCACAAGGCAACCTGAGTTCAAAGTAGCAATTCCCCAGCAATGGGGTGTGTTTCATTGTTCATTGGGGTTAAGGTACCAGTAAACTTCATGCAAGTAATATATTTGCATGCAAACATTAAAATAATTTTATAACATAAAAGTTCATACCAGGCATGCAGCTGCATTCAGCTTTCCCCCCTGTAATCTGAATTTATCCAACAACTGTGATGCTAGACAGTGGAGAAAGCAGCCATGAGAATAATAGGTCTATTGATCTCTGTTGTGTGTGTGAATGTCCCTCCTATTGACTTCATCCTTGCAATAGCACGAATCTGGATCACAATAGGAACCAAATGCAAATTCTAAGCACTGTTAAATGTCCAGGCCAGAAAGGAGTGCTCAGTTGACTGCATCCAGCATCACTGACCCATACAGCAGGGTCTGGGCAGAATGCAAATACTATTAGATTCTATTTTGGGCAAGACTGGGTGGATCAGAGTTGGAGATTGAATCTGGCCTCGGGTCATGTGGCTGCATGGTTCTACAGTAACCCAAACAAACATGGTGGAGAGGCTTCCTGGAGTGAATGAAAAGGAAAGAGTGTGGGTGTAGTCGATTAATCAGAGAATCAGAGGTGCAGCATATAAAACTGCGTCACAAACCAGTGGAGAACACTTTATAGAGCATTGACTGTTAACTGTCACCCCCCTTTTTTTTAATAGACATGAAAATGCACATTCGGAACTTAAATGTTTGTAATTCAAGAATGCTTTGGAATATAGACATTTGGATTGGTCTTGTTTTAAAGAAGACATTTGTCAGATTTTTGTAGAAGTGAAATAAATTAAGAAAGTGAAACTATAGAAGTTATAGAAGTTTGAGTTTATGAAAATGTACAATATAAAAAATGTAATTATTCATATTTTATATCAAATATATTTTTTCAAAACCTGGGCGACTCTAAAACTGCAAAAAATTCAAAGCGAAAAATCTGAACAAGTTGTGTTTCAAATTTTAGGTTGATATCTCAAAAAAAAGCTTTCAGTGAGATTTTGTTTGGGCGCAGTACCACACTTTTTCACTAGTTACCATTAGGCCTACTGCCCATATAAGGGCGCCTCCATTTCCATATGTGGTTTTTCTTTATATTTAAAACATTTTCAGACCTTTTTTTTTTTTAAATAACTGAATGGATGCTATCTTTTGAACTCTTGGCATGAAAACAAACTGAGGTTTCTACCATTCTTTCATGATTTTTCATGTTCATCCCTATTTCAAAATAAACGTCTCAACACGCCTTAGGGAGTATGAAAATATTCTTGTTGCAAATTGATAAATTACAGCTTCTCGTAATTTATTTTGAAAATCAGTCACCAAATATGAAAACTAGAGACTGTAAGCTTTCAAATTATATATTTGTCAAGATTAGTTCAGGTTTAGTATAGGACATGACTGTTTTAAATATGTAATGACTTTGGGCCCACCAGTGGGCCCAGTGACAGTTAACAGTTAATGACACATACTATTATACACTAGCCACACAATTAATTGCATATCGCAACTTGTTTATTGTTTGTTGCATATTTGTTTGTTTTTAGTTGTCTATGGACCTAATAAATGTACTATTATTAAAAAGTTATTGATTTTTTTACTATATAATATTCTTTTTTTTTTGTTTTTTTTTTGCTGTGGCTCTTTTGTCAAACAAGTTTTCCCAACCCCTGATTTCAGAAGTGTGTGTTTGGAATGTCACATTAGAGTAATTTGTTCGGTTCGGGAGTGGATCTATATTGTTGTGCTCTATAGGTGTTTGATTCACTGATAATAACAAGCTCATATAAGAGTCATTTATCTGGGAGTCATACAGACGCATGTTCTTGATTCACTAAAAAGAAACGGCTCATTATAGTCACTAATCTAGTAATCAGCCAATATACTGTTTCATATTGTAGATTCAATAGAGATCTTGCGGTGCCGTGAAAGCAGGAAACTTTGTATTTCGGTTAGAAATACAAAAAGACTGTGACTGAGATGCTTGATTTACCAAATTTATCTTAAGTCGGGTTTCTACCACTGTATTTATCTGGAGCAAAGGCCTCTGAGCAGCATTATAGAGCCTATGTCAACCAGGTGAGGCCTGCACTGGATTCCATTTTTAGTTCTCACCTCAAGCACCCTTCCCTCAGCATTCAGCTTTGACTGGAGCATTGTTAAACAACATTAAATCAGGTAGACAAGCGAGACAATTTCATTATGTGTCTAGATGGAGGTGGCAGACAAAAGTGAAGGCGGAGATGAGATCTACTCGATGTAATGCAAATGCAGAATGGGGACCAGCTCAGCAGGGGTACTAGGGAGTATATCTGCAGTATGTGTTTGGAAATACGGTGCAGAAAATTAATTTTCTGGTATTCAGAGGGGGTGGTTTTTTTCTCTCCATGTGTGTGCTGATGGATTTACCAGTGAAATGTAAAATTAGATGCAACAAGTAACAAGGAAGATGCAAGATGCAACAAGGAATATTTTAGTATATTTATTTATATATATAGAATGGGCGAAATATTCTATATAAAAGTAGGTGCAACAACACTGTAAAAAAAACGGTTTAACTTAAAAAAGCAAGTTGCCTTAAAATTTTGAGTTGGTTGTAATTAAAAATTTGAGAAAAATTACAATGAAGAAGAATGGTTTAATAAACAGAAACTCAAAAAAGGAGTTCCCCAGGATCATTCCTTACAGTGATGTTACCACATGTTTCCCACATGTTTTAAGCTTAAAGATCATATTACATCTAAACATCCTATCAGGTGTGAATGTTGTTATGTATCTGTCAGTTCAGCGAGAGCATTACAGACAACATCCAATAAAACAAGCTTTAAAACCCCAGTCATCAGAGGCTTAACCACTGTCTGGACTTTCAATTAAATTCCACCTAATAAATATCATCAGCTCTGCAGAGGGATTATGAACCAGTTCTAGTTTCGGCCCAGAGTTATAGGAGGAGCAACCTAGTTTTACAGCGTTGCTTAAATCGCTCTTTGATTTTATGAAGCAGCTTTGACACGGTCCCATCTGGAGAAGGGCATGCGGAGAGTAACTGGCTGCTTTCTCTCTCAACCCCCTTATATATCTTATATCGGGAAGCCAACAGGAAGTACATTCTACACAAATGCACATTAAACATAAACACCCTCACCATATGATTCATGCACAATTTCTTACATTTCCTCTTTCTTTTTCTTTCTCTCCTCCATGTTTCTGTCCTTAAGTCTCCCGGCTGCCCCCTGAGGTCACTATAATTGGACCCTCATTTCCTGAGCATGAATCGTCTGACTTCATATGATGGTCTCGGTTCTCCTTGTGGCCTCATAATGTTCAAATAGGAACCAAATGCAAATAGCCAAAGAGCATGACCATCAGATTAAAGTTCATGGCGACAGACATAGACCTGGACAAGAAAGTTTAGGAGCCACTGCACGGTTGTTCAAGTGTGTGATAACATCAACAAATCTGGACGTTTTACCCATTTGACCTAGAACACTGAGAGCTAGCTGGCACTTATCCTATTATATTTTGCATACTGATAACCTAAAAATAGCTTTGCATCTCTTGCGTAAACATTTGTTCCTATTGCTGGTATGTCTTCGGACACTCACACCAAAGGTAGTCTACAGTTACTGTATATAAAATAATAATAATTTGACGAGCCTCTGCATAATGCTAATATGTTAGTGTAAATGTTGTGGCCGGTGCCTTGAACTCTCCATTCACATTCCAGATTTTGTTGATAACAAACCAGGTCAGCTTGCATTTGAACAGGCTCTAGTCTGGCCACAATAGATGTTTCCCTCCAGCCACTGTGTTTGCTTTTCCAAAATTAGCATATGACGAAAAGACTTTAACGAGCTTGCAAGACTGCCGCAGTTATCTCAGGAAATGAAATAATCACTTGATTCTGAAATCAGATAACTTTGGAGTTGAGCAAATAGGCCAGTATAAAGGTCAGTTTGTTGTTTTGTTCAGACACTTTTAAGATCAATTGTTGTGCTTCAAACTGTCTTCCTGTTTTGGTATGACTACATTTTGTTAAAGGGTTAGTTCACCCAAAAAAAAAAAAACGCTATCATCCTTTACTCACAATCATGTTGCTCTAAACCGGTATACCTTAATATATCTAATCACAAAAGATGTTATTTTGAAGAACGTTGGGGTCCAAACAAGCGGCAACCTCCCTGTCTCTCTCTTGAGACCAACACGGAAGTGAGTTAAACTGCAATTCATCGACTGGCCGCTTGAGGCTGGTGTCAAAAGTGAGTCAAGTCTGCATCTCCCCCATGTTGAAATGCCCAACTTTACAGCAGAAAAAAACATGTTTACAGCCTGGTACTCAAAGTGGTTTTGGTCTATACAGCTAATTTTGCCCTTCATGACAACTGTGAGGGGGGTGATTTTTTTTATAACTCATCCGTTTAAATTATATTAAGTGTTACATTTCTACATAATTAAGGGTGTGTCCACTTGAGTGACAGGTGGATTGCCGCTGATGTTAATGCTAGCCGTTTGTCTGCTGTTAGCCGTCACTTCACCTCAGCAAACTCCAGCTGCTGAACTTGCCATCTCTGCCGTGTTTATGCTTTTTTTCAGGATTATTTCATACAATTTAATGTCGTCGAGTTTCGTTCGAGAGAACAACCAGCCAGTTGTTTTCCTCTGTGAACATGCACTGATGGATGTCTGACAATTTCGTTGCTTTTTGGAGATTTCAGATTTAAAAACGTCAATAGATATAAAGGCTCGTTCTGCTCTCCCGGAACAGACAGATTATAATATGCTTATGTATAGTCAGATGAAATCCTGCAGGTGTCTGTGCTTTCTCCGTTCATGCAATAAATGCACATCCTTGAATGAGCGCGGATTTCTAGCGCATTTACTTGAACTTCATAGGTAATATACGTAATATATATATATATATATATATGGTTTGACCCATTTGAGATGCGGCCAAAATCAGAATTTAAAATGGACTGAATAATAAAGCTCTCTACGAACTTGACGAGCGATGCCGCGCTGACGGACCATAGACTGTAAAAAAAGAGTGACTGACACATAAATCACTGTCACACACACTCTCATTAAGTAATATTAAGTTACTGCATAATACATTTTCAACTAGCAGAATACAGAATCACGATACATAGTCTCACTTGTAGCCATCTTTTAACTATTATAATATTTCGAAGGGCAAAAACAGGAACTTTTAATTGGCTTTACATCATCAACTGTCACTTTAGCGCGAGGCCCTGTGCAGTCGCAGACTTGGCACTGTCAGTAGCATATAGCATTTCCTCCCAAGCCTGAGCTAACTCGATCACATCGAGCCAGGTGGGCGTGGTTTCAGATAGCCAGGCTCCTCAGCTCCGCCTCTTTGCCCATTTTCTGTTATCCGGGAGTGACGCGAGGCCAAGATGGCGACGGCCGGCTCCGCCCACTTTAGGCTTCAAAAATGCTCTTCAGAAACCTACAGGTGACGTCACGGACACTACGTCCATATTTTCTTTACAGTCTATGGGTCCAAATAACGTTGGGTTGGACCCAACTCATTTTAAATGTATGGATAAAAAATATTTTTGAGTTTCACAGAAGAAAGAAAGTCATCCAAGTTTAGAACGACATGAGAATGAGTAATGATAAATTTGTCCTTTTTGGGTGAATAGCCCTTTAAGTTTTTCTTGTCAGCTGACCACAATAATGGACCTGAATGATGTCATTGCTGCATTGGGTATTCTCTTACAGATCTGTCAACCTACACTCTAAAAAATGCTGGGTTGTTTCAACCCAATTTTGGGTCAAATATGGACAAACCCAAACATTGGGTTAAAAATGTAATTTAAAAATTTAACCCAACGGCTGGGTTTGTCCATAATTGACCCAGCATTTTGTATAATGCTGAAGCTGGACGCAAGGAACATGAACTGACACAAGACTGTATTTAATAGCCACCACAATGATCGTTTGCATAGTGTGTATGCATCATTTTCCAAACATCCAGTATAAAATAAACATTTTCTATCAACATTTGTCTACCCTGAAATATTTACTTGAAGTTTTTTTGTTTGAAATTAATACTTTTATTCAGCTAAGACACTTCAAATTGATCAAAAGTGACTTTTCCATTGTTTCAGGATAATCAGCATATTAGAATGATTTCTGAGTAATGATGCTGAAAATTCAGCTTTGACATCAATAATATTGCACAAAAGTACAGTTTTTACTTTATTTATTTTTTTATCAAAAAATTCAGCCTTGGAGAGCATAAGAGATTTCTGTCAAAAACATTTAAAAAAATCTCACACTCTAAAAAATGCTGGGTTGTTTCAACCCCATTTTGGGTAAAATATGGACAAACCCAGCCGTTGGATTACATTTTTTAATTACATTTTTAACCCAACGTTTATCCATATTTGACCCAAAATTGGGTTGAAACAACCCAGCATTTTTTAGAGTGCACCAACCCCAAACTTTTGAATTGTAGGCCTAGAGTACTGTATATATAACTACTCATACTTTATACACTCTGCTGGGTTGCTGGGTTGTTTTAACCCAATTTTGGGTCAAATATGGACAAACCCAAATGTTGGATCAAAAATGCAATTTAAAAATTTAACCCAATGGCTGGGTTTGTCCATATTTGACCCAAAATTGGGTTAAAACAACCCAGCATTTTTTAGAGTGTAGTGAAGCTGGCAGTGCCGTGATAGTTGTCCTGAACAGGTGGTCTATCTCACTTGCCTTCACCCTCATCCTGAAAGCCCTCATGTCTGTCCAGTCAGGATCCGTCAGCACTTCCTCTGAGCTGATATCATGCCTGTCATCACCTGGATCTCCACCGAGACTCTTCCTGTAACAGACCTGCATATCGCCACACAAACACCCAAAACAGAGAGGGCCGTTCAAAAACTGTCATTTCACATCCCGTAAAACAGCACAGGCTGTTTTAAAAACTCAGCATGTTTGAACATCAACAGGCAACTGTAAAATAAGCATAAAAATACCCTTTAAAAGTCATTAGAGAGACATTACAGTCTGAGGGGCGGCGTGCCTTTGATGCCGGTGATTATTAGTGTGCAGTAAAGCCCCGTAGAAGGGGTTAGGTTAGGTTCATGTCTGCGATGCAGGTGATTTAGTTTCTCCCAGTAGGAAGCCTCTGGCTCTCTGACATGTTTTGTGTGACCTTCCATGGGCCAGAGTATCATTAATTACTAGCCGAACTTTTACAGGACGGATCAAAGGTGGAATGGAATTGAACTGACATGCGTTTTGGGTTTGTTATAAGTGTGTTTGAACTAAAGAGGTTGGATTAGCTATAAAAAATAATCTCACCACATGTGTTGATGCCAAATTTAGTTGTTTTTCAGTTTTAAGTGTCCATCCTACTGTTTTTGGGGAGGTTTTAGCTGTGAAGATATAACAGTCCTGTTGAGTGAGGGAAAGCGAGAGAGGCTTTGCAAAAACCCACACCTCAGGCCAGCCATCTGTCACAGAAGCTGGGGAAGAAAAGAGGTTCGTTCTGACCAGTCACCCCTCTCTGTTTTCACACTCTGTCTATCAGAATGTTTCTACTATTAACAGCTGGCTGTTACCTCGGGCTAGGTTTCTGCTTCGTTAAACATCTGGATCTTGCTTCAGGGGTATAAGATGTTCTGTGGGCCTCATATTAGGCACTTGAACCTTTTGGGTGTGTTTTAGTCTCATTTATTGTATTTCATTTTTAGCCAATTAA
Organism: Phoxinus phoxinus; assembly: GCF_949152265.1. Taxonomy (NCBI): domain Eukaryota; kingdom Metazoa; phylum Chordata; class Actinopteri; order Cypriniformes; family Leuciscidae; genus Phoxinus; species Phoxinus phoxinus. Next base: position 32,452,404 of record NC_136891.1, read on the forward strand.
TAGGACTTTTCAGAGTAAATGTAACTGAACAAATCATATTAAAAGGTTTTTGAAATGTTTGTGTTGTGTTCCTTTAAACCCACTAAAATTATCATCAATGCAACATTACTTTAATAAAATAATAAATCTTTACATAAAATCCTTTTTTTTTTTACAGAAATAATCTATTCACAGTTCCACAAAAATTTTTTTTTATTTATTTTTTCTGTATATTATCTCTGGTAGTCCATATATTTTGAATACAAATAAAAAATTATAATACAATTCTGTAGATTCTCCCTTTACTTGTCTTTTATTTTCAAAAAGTTATTTTAATTAACAAAGTACTACAGAACGTACTATAAAATATCTACTAACTGCGCCACTCAGTTAAAACAAACGAAATAAAATATTATAATTATTTTCTGCAGATTCTTTCTGTAGAAAAACTATCCAGTCTGGCACTTGTTAATTACCAGTCACTTGCATGTTGAGGCAAAAGTAGGCCAGAAGTTACATAACAATATGTCATGAGTTACTCCCATGAGCACTTCATATATTATTTAGAGTCAGAGAGGAATATCACCCATTAAATATAAGCCAGGGATTTGCATTTTCAATGTGTAAAAAATAATTTGGTTTTAAAAACTTGCAAATGATCAGTTAATCCCATCCACCATCACAGCACTCCTATATTTGAGTTGTTTTACAGATGGCGGACTCTAAAAACAATGATGTACACAAAACCTCATAAATAAACTAGCCCCGAGGAACAGTGCGAATGTGGATGATCAGTATTGTGCTTAAAAATGCTGACGACTGTCTTATAGTTGCCCACATAGAAGCACAATGTAGAGGGAGCGGAGAACAGAAGGGTTGGGTGGGGGATTGAACCTTGGCTATCCTAGAAGCCTTCCGGGGTGCATTCATTTGCAAAACACTCAGGGAATGGCTCATCCATTTCGCCCTGGCCTCTTCCAGACCCCCCACTGGAGAGATGGTATCTTGTCACCTTAATAATGGCTGTGCATACAAAAAGTGGCTTGGGCTTCAATTCAGTTCTGGAGGAGGGGGCATAGATAAACACCTAGAGAATGACTTGAATGATAGCACCAAAGGCCAAAGCTTTGCCTTGGGATTCACTTATCTGAATGGTAATAAGAAATGCAAACAGAACAGAGAGCGCAAATAAAAAAGGCACTGTCTTCATTGCTCATGTGGAAAAAGGAATAGGAGCAGGTGGATAGAAGGGTCTTATACAGATGGTTTCAAAGCAGCTTCACACGAATAAACAGGAAAATAATGGATGAAATTGCCATCAAATAGGAAACATTCAAATTCTGCTGTAAAGCAGCTCATAAAAGACAGGAGTGTCATTATTCAGCTCAAGTTTGTTCAGTTCAGTTCAATAATTATGTAATTATGAATCAAGTTAAATTCAGATGGTAGCAGCTCTACACAAAACAAGTGTTGTTCGTTATTCAGCTTGAGTCAGTTCAACAATGATTCAAAATGAATCAATTCTGCAAAATGAATCAAATACGAAACAAATTCGATTCAGGTATAAAGCAGCTCAGAAGACATCAATCAACTCAATTCACTTCAAGTGTTGTTCTCATCCGATATGTGTCAGTGCAGTCAAATCAATAATATTGCTGAATATTAAGTGTCTTTTAATCCCCATCTAAGCATGTGACAGAAGGGGGGACAAAATGAACAAACAGGCTGCGATTTATGATTCTAGGCTGCATCAGAAAGTCATCAATCGAACATTTTAAATCCAGCTCCCCTGCTCTACCACTACGACTCTCACAGAGATGACGTATCAAAGCTCGTCTCCAGAAAGTTCTGGAACACGAGCTGCGTCCACATGTGGCCACTCTGATTCTGACTGGTTTGATTGGCCTCCTGCCTTCTTGAAAGCTCGCTGGATCAATTTGTAAGCAGGCAGGAAACACCCCTGAGGAAATCAAGTTTGGACTAATGAAATCCACGGCTATCAAAGGCCTCTCCCGCTGGTCAGATACATGCATACACAATCGGGGAAAAGAGCAGCTGCAGGTGACAGATAAACCATATATGCATTCAGCATTTTCAAACCTGACTTGTCAGTCCTTCATAGACACACATATTCGCTTAAAGGGGGGGTACATTGGTGTTTCATGTATTCAGAGTTGTTTACAGTGTTAAAGAGATGGATTCTCATGCTAATAATGGCCAAAGTTTGAAAAGTTATTTTGAACGAATAACAGAGAATTTCTGTGCTGAAAATCATACTTCCGGATTGCAACACGTTTCGGCTGGTTTTTTTCTGTCGTAGATCTAATGACGTAGACCAGAGTGGAACTCCTTATATGAGCATTGCTCTCGGAAAAGCGCGTTCACGCACACGTCGACCAGAGGAGAGAAAGACCGCGCTCATCGACGCATAGACATATCTCTATATAATATCTATGCATCGACGCGCTACTACCGGAAATCATCATCAGCAGCGCTAAATAGGAATGGTTGATGTCAAGAATGTCTCCAAAAAAGTGTGTTTTGGGATGTGAGGGAAAGTTTACCTTGTTCAGCTTCCCAAAGAACCCAGTGTTACTGGAACAGTGGATGCAGTTTGTATTTCCTGGACAGCAAAGGAGTGTGGCAAGTGCGGTTTTGTGTTCTGGTCATTTCAGTGACGAAAGTTTTATTAACAAGGCCCAGTTCGTCGCTGGTTTTGCAAACCAAATACTATATATATAGTAATATGGCCTACCGCACCACGATCGATAATAAGCAAACCTTCCCGGGCGCTCCCGCTTGACTCTATAGCTCCGCCCACGCCCAGAATCAAGGACCTCGGCTTTTTCCGGTTAGAATCGGAAAGCTGTATTTTTATTTTATAAATATGATGAAACTAAAGACTTTTTGGAGATATGAAGGACGCACTATTACTCTGTAGGTACTCAAGATTAACATGAGATTGACTGAAACTAAGTATTTTACCCCCCCTTTAATTACTGTGAGGTGGTGAATAAATATTTAATATCAATTCAGTGAGCATGCTTAGTCATATCTCGTGAAACAGGCGAGGGAACTCCACGCATTTTGCCAAGCGAACAATCAATGTTGGCCCCGTGAGCTCAGTGTCCTGCAGAGGGTCCTGCGAGCACTATCCCAGCATGCACTCAGACACACACCACACTGACTGAACTGTGTTAAACCTATCCTTGAGCCATCCTACCAAAGCCTGTTAAATCTGTCCAGAACAGAAGATGCGTGGTGAATGAAGAGCTTGGCGTTTTTGAACATATATAGCCAATACGATTATTATAGTTTTATTAAATGATATAGGCCTAAAGGAGTCACACTTTTTGTTTTTTAAGAAATTTATAATTTTATTCTGGAAGGATGCATTAAATTGATCAAAAGTGACAGTAAAAACATTTATAATGGTACAAGTCAAGTCAACTTTATTTATATAGTGCATCGTATAGATTATTTTAAAGCAGCTTTACAAAGATACAGGAAAATAATGATTTAATGAAATTCACTTCTGCTGTAAAAAGAAAACAGCGTCGTTGTTCAGCTGAGGTCAGTTCAGTGTTGATTTAGTTCCGTTCAATAACTGTGTAAAAATAATCAAAAATGTGTTCAACATTTCTATTTCTAGGAGAAAAGATTTATTTAAAAAAAATTGTGTTCTTTTGAACTTTCTATTCATAAAAAAAAATCCTGGAAAAAATGTAAACATATTAAGTAGCACAACTGTTTTCAACATTGATAATAATAAGAGCTGTTTCTTGAGTACCAAAGAGAGTAAATAGAAAACACTTTTTTAAAATGTAATAATTTTTTTATTGCAATAATACCTATAAAATTATATAATTTTAATAAATTAATTTTACTAATTTAACTGTATTTTGATCATATAAATGCAGCCTTGATGAGCATGAAAGACTTCCGACCCAAGTGTATATGTCTGTCTAGAAAATATAATGCAATTGGTATTTCTAGCTGTAAACAACCAAACATACTCATGGTAGTTGCCAATTATCTGATGACTTCACAGTTACTCCAGGTGCTAAACACACAAACATGAACTCACAACCTGATCCCGACTGAATGAAATATTTTGAGGCACTTTAGGCTTTAATTTTATAATGGCACATGAAAAAATATATGCAATATTTATGTTATAAATGTTTATACTTTCTTAAAATATAGAACAATTTCTGATGACAAACTAACGGTATGCTTTTACATTCAATTAAGTAAAGGTGTGTATATCAGCATTTGACCTTGGAGTGTGAAAATAACCATCCAGAATAGTGAATAAGTGGCAAGGTTGACAAATAATATCAAGAACACATCATATTTTTCTCTACAAATGCATAAAATGAGCTTTGGATAAACAACATTACTGGCTGATCATCTCGTACATCATCTGAAGAAAAATGTGCATTAGGGAAACAGCCAATACCTGCACACATCAGAGCTCACGCTACGATAAGAGCATCACTCCTTCACAAGAGTTCTGCGCTCGGCTCTTTGATTTGATTCGGAAACGGTTCCTTTATTGAAGATATGATCAAATGCGGATTTATTTTGTTTTCTCTCCCCAAGCCGTGGAGACAAATCCCACTGTACATCATGCAAATGGAACCATCCAAATGCTTGCACAATTCTTTCTTAGCTTATCTGCCGTGAAGCAGGCCAGGCCAGTCTTATCCACGATATGTTCAATATTTATGGAGAGAAACGGCCACAACTAATGTTTTTTTTTTTTTTTCTTTCAGTTTCTGATAAAAAAGAAACAATGTGACAGACCATGAGGCTTTCATCAAAGTCTGTTTTATCAAGAGAGACCACTGACCAATTGAGTGAACTGACCCCTATTGCCCTGGATTTATAACCTTATGAATACAAATTCTGGATACAGTCACGGTCTCTCAGCACACCACCTGAATTCCTCATGCCAGATTCCCTTTAAATAATCCAAACATGTTCACGATGGCTTTAGACCACCAGCTTCAGGTCTTTTCAGTTTCAAAACCTCAACCAAGAACAAGTGGTATAGTTAGAAATCGTCATGCATCTGGGATCAGGTGTTTCCACATACATGTATATGATGCATCTGCAAAGCCCGGCCTCCCTCACAGACCACAGACCTGCTGAACAGAAACCTGATATGTTGAAAGAAATACTGAACAATATCCCCCTTGAACACACAGTTCTGGGAGCCAGACCAGCTCCTCTCAGTGACAGCTACTGAAGTCCTGCCCAGCGTGTGTGTGAGAGTGTAAAACACTGAAAGAGAATTAAACGAAGAGAGAGAATGTGTACAATCGTATAAAACACTGCCATATAAATGCCACAAATCACATGCCAATGTCTCATGCTGGGGAAATACATAAAAAAATACATGTTTTTTTACGTTATGCTTTTGAAAAATACCCTACATTTTGTGATGAATGTTTAGAAATGGTTTCATGTACACAGGTCATTGCGAATGATTCACTGCCATTAATTCCCTGTCATTATTTCCATTTCAGCAAACACAGCGTGAGCCATGATGTCCGATTCACAAACAATTGACTAAAGCGGTTCTTTTTTAGAGAACCAGGAGAACAAGGGTATTAAAAATCCATCACAACAGAATTTTGTTGCATAAATTAATGACTCAAATTCCAAAAACAATAAAACATTTTCTTTAAAAAAATAAACAAATCATTGGATATTGTTTACTTGTTAAGTGAGCCGGTGTTAAGGCTCCGATATTGTTATTTTCATTGTTTGTTAAGGGGTAAAACGAAATTCGATTTGTGTGACCAGCGATATACTGTTAGTGAACATCCGCACACACTGCTGAGATCGGGGTTTAGATGAATATGTAAATATGTGCTGCACGCTCAAACAAAATTGAGAAAACAGCAAGCATTTTTTTAATAAAGCATAATAAAAGCATCTGAACATAGCAACGTGAATATGTTTGCACAAGCTCTGCAATCCGGCACTCTAGTAAAGTCATGTTACATTTATTTATATATCCTTTTATTCAATAGATTGCTTAAAATCAAGCAGCTTTACCGCATTAAACATGAAAAACAGAATCAGTGTCTCGTTTCATCAGAAGTACAACTTCATTTTCTACTATGAAGCAACAACAACGGACCAATGTACTCAGAGCAGCAGAGTTAAATTTCACTTATTACGTGAAGATCCTGAGCAACAGATCCTGAGCATCATTATCTTATCAAATATGTGATCAGTACCGTCACTCCTTATACAAACAGTACACGAGATCGCGAAATCGAAAGTAAAAGCTTTGAGCGGCTCCCTGATACCTGCAAATTATAGGCCTATACAGAGAGTTTAACTCGTGATTGCAAATCTGAAAGTGAAATGCAAGAGATGTCAGTACCCTGCATTACTGATAGCGGCTCCCTGATCCCTGCAAGTTATATAGCCCTACAATATCTAACCCTATACCACAGTGTTATCGGTAGGCTGATACCATTGTTGTCACAAGTTTATATATATACCGGTCTGAACATTTCCTCACAGTGACATCCCTATTGTTTAGAATATAAGGTCCAATTCCTAAATGTTATCTATAAGTGAAAGTTTGTTTGGATGACAATCAACAGAGTTTATGTCTCTATAGAGTTTATAGATCACTAGGAGTGCATGATCAAACTGGAAAATAATATTAAAACTAAATAGGCAACAACAAGATGAACCTAACTGGGTTTTATAGGGATCTATACATTTGAATCAGAGTTTCCCAAACTGGGGGATTGTAAACTGCAGGGGGTTTGTGAGTTGATGAACAGCTAATAATTAAGTCATAAAAATGCCAAATTAAAATAACCTATTTAAAAAGAAAACAACCAAAATAAAAATCTTAAAAAGTTGATAAACCAACATCAGAGAACCTTGATGTGAACGTGTTGTTAAATTATGAAAATATTAATTTAAAATATTAAAATATTAAGTAAATATTTTAGGTCAAAGGGGTTCGGCTGACAAAATATTTTGGGAATTCCTCATTTCAATCATCATAGTAATGTACAAAATACTCAAATATTTACTAAATGTACTAAAATATTCCTATATGAGAGGACAGAGCAGTGGCTGTGGTTAAAAACTCAAGAAAGAAGATATGCACATAATGAAATGAAGCACATCTATAAACAACCATCTTAATCAAGCAAGGTATCGCCTAAATGTGTCACATAAAGGTTATTTGACTCCTAAATGTTTTATTTTAGGACCTGATGGTTCCCTTTTTTTTGTCTTTTTTTGTTGTCTGGTGTCGTGCATACTGCTGACTGCAGGTCTGAGACACATTTGCAGAAAGAACTGAAAAGTGAGAAGTCATGATAGGCCTATAGGGACTGCATCCAGAATCACACATTGCATGTTTGTTCATTAAATCATTTGGCTAATTATATTGTATCACTACAGTCAGCAAGTCTGTCGAACTCTCAGCTCTGTTTAACACATTTGACCATATTAAAATCAGCAATTGTGCACATTTGCTCCAAAATCAGTGCAGAAAATGTGAGAAGCAGTCCGCCCGGGCCTAGTCATGGCCCAGAGATCTCCTTCTCTCCGTCTCTGCAGGGGGCCCGTGGCTGACTTACGGAGCATTGATTTCCATCATCCCCCACAGCAGAAGACTCAGGTCACATCCCAGCCTGCCCGAGCAAGATAACGGCAAATAAAGTGCGAGCAAGTCGCCTGAAAAAAAAAAAAAAAAAAAAAAAACTGTGATATTGTCTCAAATTGACCAGTTCCAAAGCTGTGTGTGTTTGTGGATGGACAGTGTCTGCGGAGAACACGGCGCAGTCTTTTTTTCCTCCTACTTATGTAGAGCGATGTTGTTTGTCTACATATTCCCAAACATATGAGCTATCTCTCTCTCTCTCTCTCTCTCTCTCTCTCTCTCTCTCTCTCTCTCTCTCTCTCTCTCTCTCTCTCTCTCTCTCTCTCTCTGAGGCATTCCATCTGATTATGAGTACTTTGCAATCTGCGACAGTTTGATTGATGCTCTACCTCCATGAGCGGAATTTTGAGCAGCGCCTCCTTGGAGCAGCCCGTTATGTGTCTGCAAGCCGGTAACCTTGAATTTATGTTTCCACGGCAACAGAGCTGGTCATGCATTATGGATTATCATTGAAATTCTACACCACCTACCTAACATAATAATGGGGGCTTGAGACTTAATCAAATCAGCTATTCTGTGTGAGTGCACGCGTGCCTTTGAGTGATTGTATATCATATGATTGGTATATGAATCTATTTTTACTTATGTTTGTGTTAGCAACACATTTTTGTGTCTGTTTAAATGTATGTATGCTGATGGTCTTACCATACGATACACAAATGAAGTGTGGAGTGTGATACCTGTTTATTCTTTGTCTAAAACTATGACCTACTCTATAAAGAGGACCCTTTGAGAGAGTACATTTGGCTTTTTTGGCAGTCGCATGTGATCCATGTAAAAAATAAAAAAACATTTGAGTGCAACACACATCTGGTCCATTCAGCACACAGCAAATTCTATCACCTATACTCAGTCTTATCATTGTCTCAATGCCTAGTTTATAGCCCTTGCTATCCCCAGATTTGTGATTACAATACAATGGGTGATCTTGTCTTGGAACCATCAGTAAACTTTAACTCGATAAATTCGATTTTTCTCAAAATTGACTTTGCTGACTCTACCGACTTCAAACAAGTCCAGCTCAGTAAAAAAAATCTGATTCCAACAAGTCATACATACTTTTGAAGATTATTTCAATAACAATAACAAAAAAAAATGTATTTGCTCATGACGACCTATTTTGCCAGCATGAGTCACATATTATTCTATCATTTAAAAAAAAAAATCATCAAATATTACTATTTAATAATAACCCATCAACAAACAAAGCAAAAAAAAACAAAAATGTCATCACACAGTTGTAGCTTCATTTCGATTACAAACAATTTCGCCTCTAATAAAGTAAAGCCAATTGTCAAATAATTTAACATAATTTAACTGTGTGCATTTAGGATGGGGGGTAAATTAAACTTTACCACCAAAGAATGCTAGTAAACAATACATAATTTGAAATGTGGTGGTGATGACATGCACTTTATCATCAGGAATTTATCACTTTCTGGAAAAAAAAAGAAGGAAAAAAAGAAGGAAATTCTCCTGTGATTTATGTCTACTGTTGCACACTGTTACATAAATCACAGGAAAGTGTGAAAATGTTTTTTTAAGAGTTTATTTTCTGAATGTCCATTGTCCACAGAGCCAAAAGTGGTCATAGGTAAAGAAACACCCAAACGACAGTGATTTTCACCTTGTTACTCTATCCTGAAAAAAATAATAGTGTAGTACATTCTCAGTAAAATACCGGAGACGCTGAGTCACTGAATTTACACGAGGGTCAATATGGCCATGATATAAATGCAGATTCATACATCCTGATTTGTTCTCTCCATCCTCGCTTAAAGGCTGTAATTACTTTAATGTACCGTATTGAGTAACGTACAGCAGGCTTAATCGTCCTCTGCCAGGCCTAAATTAACACTGTGAATCAATGTAAAAAGAACAGTGGGTCTTTGCTGTCTCTCTGTGAAGGCTCCTCTATTGTTCTGTCACACTATTGACAATGAATCAAGCAGCGAGGTTCATTACGGAGGCACGGAGACAAAAGACGGAGGTGTTATAACTTCATAATTAAGAACTGGAAGCCATCTGACAGCATGGGATGACGTAACCCCACGAAACCAAAGCTGTGCAGTCTATGATTTATAGCACATGTACCAAAGTGCAACACAGAATTTACATAAGAGTATAGAGTATAGAGTATAGAGTCATGTATAGAGTCGCAGGGACACGTTCATTTACACCTTTAATTAATCGCCGTATTTAAAGCAGCTTGTGTTCGTGTCGGATAGAAGTGTACCAGCCTTTACAGCATTTGTCAATACAGTAACTGGTTAATGACAAATACAATATTAATGTGCAAAGACAATGTGAAAGATAATGACTACAATATGACAGCTGAGGTTTGGGAGGGAGTGCGTGGGACTTTGATGCCTGATTAAGCAACTATATCAGTCCCTGTCTCTCGGCTGTCATGAGACGCTCTCTCAGATTCCATTATAAACACAGTGTGGGTAGATAAGGCCAGATCCGCCGTGAAAGCCATTCTGTGTAAAAACACACCAGGCTTTTGGTCAAAGAACAGACAAACAACCTTGTTTATCCTATATAATTAAAATATGAATATGTGTCATTTCAAACTATGCATATATTTATGATTAAAGACCAATAGCTGTTGTCAAATAGACATTTATATATTAAAAGCAGAAAACTGTAAGATATGTTATTTTCATATTCTGTTGTGTATGTATAATTATCATGCTGTCAGTCATTCCTGTTTTGTTCAGTCCCTTGTCAGTTTTTGTCTTATGTAAAGTGTTGTGTTAATCCCGTGTTCATCATTAAAGTTCCTAAAAACTCCTATCCGTGCTTGTTGCTTTTCCAGGTACGTTACACTAACAAAGTATTGGATTACACTAACATAACATTTTGCTTATTGTGATGCTATGCTATAGATGATGATGCTAATGCGTTCATTAACTAAGCAGTAATTGATTTTAAATGTTACATTTTAAATATTAAAATGTGAAGATTCTATATTTTTATCAAATAAATGAGAAAATAAAAAAATAAGCGAGAAATAATGTGAGAATCCAGCTAAAGTTATAACAAATATATTATCATTTAAAGTTACACTATGTAACATTTGGCCCTCTAGCGTTTAAAAACAAAACTACATGCATTGTGCTTTGGCTTTTACGAGCTGTGCCGATGAATATGAACCTTCACAATAGATAATGCTTTACAATAAACTTTTTAGAGAGCTACAGTACCTATGGCATTTTAGCATATCTGTTCAATACAATACTATATTCACCTGTTGAGTAATGAAAACGCCATCCACGTGTCACTCTTACAACATTTATCGCCATTTCCGAAAAGCCAAGCTAATGTTGACTCTCGTTTTATTACGAGCTCTGTCGCGCTCTCTTTTTGCCTGCAGACTCTCCTCTGTTAAGCTTTTTTTTATTTTTTTTACGGGTGATTCTCCGGAGGTTCTAGATTTAGCTGCTTCATCTAAACCTTTCTCTCTCATTGTGACAATTAACCTATGCCACTCCCACACTATGATGAGACACACACGGGCGAGTGACGAATGTACGCAATTTTCCACGAAAACCATCCTGACAGGTCTAAAATATAAACCTTTATTATAGGCTTACCATAGTGAAGGGTAAGACAAAGAAAATAACATTTTGGAAGAAGGATTGATGATGTACTGCGTAGTTATTTAAATTTAGGTAATTTTAAACAAAAAAAGTTGCGTAGTGTACCTTTAATATTAATAATCACTTTTTCTTTTAACATTTATATTAATTATTCAATAGGGAAGTAGAAGACCTGTTTATACCCTGCTGAGAAAAAAAAATCAGCCTACGGTGGTTTGCTATGCTAGTTTATATGATCTCCCAGCCTGGTCAAGCTGACACCCAGACCCCTTTAAACCCATCAGAACAGACCTGGAACTGCCTGGAAAGCCCCTTTAACTTTACACTCTTACAAATAAAGGTTAAAAAAGGGGGTTTCGCAGCGATGCCATAGAAGAACCATTATGGGTTACCCAAAGAACCTTTCAATTACCAGTTCTTAAAGGAACCTTTTTTTCCCTTAGTGTGTAGACACTCTTATAATGGTTCTTTATTGGCATCCTGTATAATAAATGAAATGAAATGAAATGAAATCTGGTCCCATGAAGGACCTGGAACATCCTTTCCACTAGACATAAGGTTCTTTTAGTGGAAAAAGGTTCTTTAGATTTAAATATTCTTCACACTGAAAAAAAAAAAAAAAATGTAAGAACATACGTACACTGTAAAAAAAAAATTTGGTTTAACTTAAAAAAGCAAGTTACCTTGTTGCCTTAACATTTTGAGTTTGAGTTAATACAATGAAGAAGAATGGTAGTATATAGTATATCTTCACACATTAGTTATCGAAGTTGATTTGACAAAAGATATAAAAAGTTGTGATAACAAATCATGAAAATATTTTTTTACAGTGTTCATACAGCATGAATACATATATGCAGTATATATATATATATATATATATATATATATATATATATATATATATATATATATATATATATATATATATATATATCACTAACATCTGTACACATATAAACTTGAAACTAATGGTTCCGTGAAAGGTTTGTTGGGAACCCAAAACAGTTTTTCTATGGCAGCACAGTGAAAACACTCTTCTGAAACCTTTATTTTAAAGAGTGTAAAGAACCTTTTGTCCATTGGAAAGGTTCCTGGATGTTAAACGTTCTTCACGGAGCGATAGATGCCAATAAATGACCTTTACTTGTAAGCGTGTAGGCTGATTTATGCTGTTTTTATCAGCAGGGGTGGCTTGTTCTGGTAGGATAATTTCAATGTTATCCAATGTATAGTTATAAGTCTAAACCCAGATTGTAAGAGAGACTTTAGAGACCATTTAAGTTGAATGGTTTAAATACCGCCAATACACAAGCTCAGACTTCAGTCCTGAGAGAGCTGTGTGTTTCCAAACTATAGTTTCAGTGAAACTTCCACACAAATGAACGAGACATTACCATTCAGAAGATATGCAAGCATCTGTGTGTAGTAGCATTTTATTTTGAATCACCATTTTGAACCAGACGTACTCTTCTGAGTTACCATCTAATTGTCAGGGGAAAAAACACAGCGAGACAGAACGACAAAAAAGCAGTGATTCGCATATTCTGTCAAACACTGGGTGCTGTGCAAATTAAAAATTGCTTGGTCAAATGAGCTGCTCTGTCTGACTGAGGGCTACACAATTGGTGGTGACAGGTCCCGAGCAGAACATGTCAGAGCAGTAATGGCGCTAAGGTAACCAGATGGCTGGTGATGGATTTGGCTGTCTGAATCTATTCCTACAGCCCAACCGCGCTAACTACACGTTGGACTGCTGCATATTCCCCCATAATTAGCTGCACATTTCGTCTTGGCTCCTACATGACATTCAGAAAAACACCGTGCCACGGTGCTGATAGAATATTTTGGAGGTGCAAATTAAGGTTCTGACATGTCATCTCCGAGACGGGGGAAAAGATGCTGCGGTGCAGAGAAATGGTTTTAAACAGAAAGGTTCTTATTTACATACTGTGCGTACACAGCGATATAAAAAATAAAGTCAATTCCAGGTTTGTCAGAGTAAAATTGGAAATTCCATCTGCATCATTTAAGACTTGTACTGATGAGTCTGAACAGATGAGAGCAGAATGCAGAAGATTAAAGAACATTTCGAAAGAAAGTTCAAGTGAAAAAAATATTTCTCAACAGCATTTGGGTTCTGCTTTCATACAGTTTAACCACATATAGCTATTATTTAACTGGAATGAACGTCCCGAATAATATTACACTATACTAAACTATTAGTTCTATCTAAATAATGAAGTCACACTGACATAATAACAGTGTAAGATGCAGCTCAAAAATATCCAAAATGTCAGAATCTCGGTTACACTATTTTGATGGTCCCCTTTCAATATTCTGTTGTAACATTGCGCCTACATGTCAACTAACTCTCATTAACTGTCAACTAACTGTCATTAGAGTATTAGTAGAGTATTAATAGAGTATTAGTAGACTGGAGGGTTAGTAGAATAAGTTGACATGTAGGCCTACTTGCAAGTCCTGTCTGGGGACCATCAAAATAAAGTGACAGTATCTATACAGTAGCCTATATCTATATCTATATATCTATATTGACTGTCTGACAATATCAGACAGTCTAATACTCTAATGACTGGTTGATATGTAGGTGCCACATTACTTATAGTCAACAGAATGTGTTACGGGGATCATAAAAATAATGTGTTACCAGAATCTTAATTGGTAGTATTATTAGCACAACGACACTATTTAACCAGAGCAATTTACTGATACTAAGAAGAGTGTCAATAACACCAACTGTTCTGTTATTCTACTCTCTTACTTACCAACATTATTGCATTCCCATATCCCTTTTCATTTTTATCTTAGCTTTTTTAACATTACTAAATAAAGAAAAACAATGGTATTTACTTATTGTACAAGTTATATATAGTGATACATCTATCTTATATCTTATAATCTTATAATAAATGATCGTATTGTATGTGGAACCATGTAATACGCACTTGTTTATCATATATATATATATATATATATATATATATATATATATATATATATATATTATATTTTTTTATATATATATATATATATTAGTGCTGTCAATCGATTAAAAAATAATTAATCAAACATTTTTCTGTGATCACGATTAATTGCACCTAAATTTAAAGTTTTTAATATATTATTATATTGTAATCATTTCACATTTAATCTCAAAATTTATGTAGAAACAGCATAAAGACAGTTGTCTATATTTTAGATATTTGTTTAATAGCATGTTTTATGAAAGAAGGACAGTATCACTGATATCAGTGTCTATATGAAATAGATTTTTTTTTAAATACGACAAGTTTTAATAAGTGATCTCAAACCAATCTTCACATAAACACATTAAAATAAATGTCACATTTACCTGTGCCCTGCAATATATCAAGGCAATTTCTTTCCATTGGCCGCCTAGTCAGAACAGTTTGCATTTTTATGCACAAAAAGTTATTGTTTTTGTTGTTTTTAACAAATGTAACCTTGTAAACGGTACCTTGTAAAAGATTTTCAGGTAGGTCTAACAGATAGGATATATACAGAAATTGAATAAAGTTATCAAACACTTCACTGCATAAATCATAAATTAAATATAGATGAATCCTTTATTAAAGCTACAAAAGTTATTCAGTCAAAGAGCAGTGAGTCATTTTCTCTATTTCTTTTGTCAGAAGGTTTATTAGGCCGCTGTCACTTTAAGACCTGCTGCACATGACGCGGATCTGACACATCCCATACCAGATCTTTACGACTTCATTTAACTTATTGTGCAAGAATACTTTACAAAACAGCCAATTTGGCATAATTTTGTGTGTTTTTGTCCGTACAAGCTCTGTCTGAAGAGGCTTTCTGTGCACACAGATATTCACAGATGTGTGCCGCATTTCGTTCTCTTTTGTCTTATCACGCTTGAATGGTTTAAAAGCATTTAAATTAATAAAAGTGTGGTCATATAATGTAACGCTAGCCAAAGGATGACGGGAAAAAACGAATGCTGCGTAAAATATTTTTAACGTGTTAAACTGAAAAAATTTATGACAATAAATATTTGCATATGTTGTGTAAGTTTTGTAATACAATTTACAGAATTTGATAGCTGAGACTTGTTTCATATCAAAACAAAGCACAAAGCTTATTAGTATTTATTGAATGGGAGGCACGGCACACATTTTGTTCATGCATCAACTGAAAACAGCAGAGACTAAAAGACTGATTCTTGGAAATTGGTTCATCAAAATGACAATCGATTAAAATTGAGAAATCAATATTTTTAACCCAGCTTCCATACAGATACATACATATACACATAAATTTGCCTCAAGGGCTTGTTGGACTGAGAACCTGCACATTTAACTGCAGTAAATGTTTTTGCTTCTGGTTAGAGATTGCCCTTCAAAAACATTGCTCATTTCGAATCCAGAGAGTGGACACCATGCAGCCTGACTCTCATAGCCTCTCTTACTCGTGGGGCTCATGGGGTCCAGCTACTAAGCCAGAGAAAGCTCAGAACAGAGACCCACACAGGGATGTTTATCCGTTCCACGGGGACTGTTAGAGACACTCAGTGATCTCCATCTCTCCCTGCATCACCCTGCTGGCAGCGAGCTGGGGGTCAGGGGTGAGAGGAGGGGAGAGGGGGCTGGTCACACATTCATGCTCTGATATTCTTCTTGTCTGGCTGTGGGGTGATTGATGACCGCAGGTTCGGAGCGGTCTGAGATTTTCTCCAGCGTAGCCGAAGACCCTTGAGAACGAAAGGTCTGTATCGGAATGAGATTAAGGTCTACCACGAAAAGTCAAGACTTGACATAATGGTCTGGTTGAGTCTTGAGTGACGAGGCAAAACAACTTAAACCAACCAGGGGTGCGTTTCCCGAAAGCATCGTTATATGGTCGCAACTTCCATCGTTATCAGCAGTTCAACGATTTGGTGTTTACCGAACCATCGTTCCAACGAACGTTCGCAAACAGCATCGCAAACTTGTGTGGTTGGAGCGACAGCTCTCGAGCTGTGGTTAGAAGCAGAGTTTCTAGTTTACATGAGATGTAGACTGAATAAATCCTTATCTTTAGCAGAATAAGCGAGCTGACATTCAGTACAACCCGTGTTATTTATTTAGAATACATACAAATGTAATTTACGTCTTAGTTTGTCAAGAGATTTAAAGCACCGTTTTTGAAGACTACGCATGTGCGAACGTGCTCTACTGTGTAAGAACGAGTAAATATTGAGTCTGCTAATAAAGCAAAATAACTGAGAAAAATTAGAAATGGTTTTCAGATGCCATGTCTGTAACTTATATGACAAAATCTAGCATTAATTCGATCTCAAACAGATTCATTAAAATAAGTTATTAGTCCTCCACGTGCGAGACGTCATAAACCAACGTGGTTGAACGATACTTTGCGACATACGGTTTCGGGAAACAGTCGTGACTAGCTAGTCGATTTCTCCAACGATGCATCGTACTATGGTAGTTAAGCAGCGAGCTATATAGTTGTACGGGAAACGTACCCATGGTTAGTTGGTCTATTTTGCTGGTTTTAGTTAGGCCCTTGTCAGCTGTCAACCAGGCAGATAGGCCATCAATACCTGAAGGCCAGCTTATCTTAAACCAACAAACAACCTTAGGCTGTTTTAATCACTTTTCCCCCCAGCAGCAAAAAGTGAGCATGAACTGAAAAACCCATGCCGAAATTGCCATGATCTAATAGGCTGTCATGCATGATTGATCTAGCTAATGGTGTTAGTATACTCATTCAATGACGTAAGCGTGTAGCAGTGGTCCTTTGACCCCACCTCTTCCATCTGCAGGGTCTCCTGGGGAAACATGGGCACTTGTGAAGAGCCTCAGCCTGTGGGAACCGACAGTCTCTGTCCCCGCTGGGTCCCTGGATTCTCCTGTGTAAAAGCACATCGGCTGTTTGGATGTTTGGTGACGCTTGCATGTTTGGGTGGCACAAGTGAGTATGCAGCCACAATTCTCATGTACAACATAAATCTGCAGGAAAATATTCTTAAAAAATTGCAGGAAATTAAAAAAAATACTTAATTATGTTTGTATACCTTGCATCAGTATTAGACATGACTCAAATTGAATCTGCAACATTTTATCATATATTTGGATCATTCACAAAAGATTGTGTTTAAAACAATCCAAACGCGCAGATGCTCCACTGACTTTTCTGATTTTTATTTTATTTTATTTTGTAAAGGCAAATGGAAACAGTTGAAGAACTGATTCGTAAAGTTTTTAAGGCAGGGCTCAGTGAAGTAACAAGAAAATTAAGGGGCCGTTTACGCGACACCGTTTTCAGCTAAAAACGAAAGGAAGACATTTTGAAGAATGTCAGTAACCAAACAGTTAACTGGTCCCATTGACTTCCATAGTATATTTTTTTCCTACTATGGAAGTCAATGGGACCAGTTAACTGTTTGGTTACTGACATTCTTCAAAATATCCTCCTTTGTGTTCAGCAGAAGAAAGAAATTCATAAAGGTTTGAAACAACTTGAGGGTGAGTATATGATGACAGAATTTACATTTTAAAGTGAACTATCCCTTTAAAGCGGCACTCGGTAACTCTAGCCACCGCTTTGCTGATTTTCTCAACGAGCTCCCCCTACAGCTGCGGTGCGTATATTTTTCACATCACTGTCGTAAAGTCACTTGCGGCGCGCCGGGCCGGCGCACTCCTCCCCCTTTCTACCGCTGCTCATGTGCTTTTGTTATGGTCGGAGCCGGTGTGGTGAACAAATGAGTCCCAGACGCACCAACTTTATCGTGTGGAGCTATATCTACCGAGGTGGGTAATACATCATACACAGTATCATTTAACATTGACATGTACATTTTGTATTCCGTAAAGCAGTTTGTGTTTCTCGCTCTTTCTCGGTCGTTCTCGCTTCTCACGAGACTTCCTATTTTCAACTTACCGGGACGTTAGTCCCAATGTTGCAAGGCTTGTTTTCCGCCTGGGAACGCTGGGGGGAGCGGGGAAAGTAACCATTATCACCAGAACAGATTATTTAACCATCCAAATGATTTCTAAACGGATTTATTAAGTTGAAAATGTTACCAAGTGCACCTTTAATGGACAATAGCCAACTACTGGCCTGGCAGCATAATACAGTGTTTTTAATTGTTTTCACAGATCCGTGTGAACGGGGGGGGGGGCGTTTTGACAACGTTGTCCATTTCCATTTTGAGTACATCGTTGTCATTTAAAGAAACCTTAGATAAGTGACTGCCATGAGGTAAAGAGAAAAGCCCTGATAAGGTGAGTGAAACATATCTAAAATTGTTGTTATTAACTGCAGTATATTGTCGTTCCTCATTCTACAGGACTGGTTGTAACACATATAGCAGCTGTTTTGTATTTAGGTATGAAATACATCATATTGCCATACACTTTGACATATAACGGTTCTTTATTGGCATTTAAGATTCAGTGAAGAACCAATGCACAAAGTTATATGAAGGAAACATTTTCTTCAGATTATTTAATACTGCACACATGGTTCTTTTAAGAATTGTTCACTCAAATGTTTTTTGGGAAACTCAAAATGGTTCTTCTGTGGAATGGCTGCAAAAATACAGTTTTGGAACCGGTAAAGTGTGCATGTTACAAACACATTACCATCCCGATGTATCCTGTCAGATGATGCATGATCTGCCTCACTCTGAAACAATCCAACAGCTCTGCAATTAGCATGGGAATTCTTTCTAGACAGAGAACTGCAAATGTGGAAGTAATGCCGCTGTGATTTCAAGGGCCCTGGTATGGTGAAGTTTAGAGCTGTCTGTATTTCAGGATAATTTACTATGTATGAGTGTATTTTGGCACCAGGCTATTTGTTGAACACGATGTTCCCATTATTTATGCAGACGTTCCAAACAGAGTGCACTGGCAGCGTGTTGAAAATGCCCTGGCATCCCAGGCCTTCATTAATCGGTCACATCAAACCCACAGAGTACTAAAAATACATCCTCAGCATGTCACGGGAATGAGAAGCCAAATGGAAGCGCTTAATCATAGAAAAGTTTCTTGGCCATTTTCATGACTGTGAATACAGTCGCACTTGCTTTTTCACTTCATAAAACCGCAGTGGTCAGAAAACATTTGTTTGAATTTAGCAGTCATTTGTGACACAGTAATGAGATTAATGCCATTTTGTCCCAGATTTGTCATGAAAACTCTGCTTATATTGAGAACATAAAAGCAGTGCATGAGACATGAGTACATGGGCAGATATGGTGCACCGTTATCTTGAAATAAATGTCATCCATAAATATCATGCATTGTTTTTATATATATATTATCAATATATCCTTCCCATTGTACAGATTTACTAATGAAAGTGTAGGTTAAACAAAACATCATGTAATTTTTATTTTTATAATAACTGTAAGTAATACAATGTATCCTTCACTAAGCCCCGCCTCCTTTTGGTTACTGCTGCTAATTCAGACACTTTACAGAACATCCCATACTATCAATTGTAAAACTGCAAGTTTATTTACTTTACAAGGGGTGGATTAAACTAAATGGCTGATAACTTGAGCCATTTATATTTAAAGTTAAATCCACCCCTTGTGAAAAATAAAGATACTTTAGCATATACAATAAAAAGAGTATCCTACTTATTATGTTTTGGACACTTTCATTGCATATTATTTGCAATTAAATGAAAATGTATGTGTAAAATTGTACTAAAATGTGTTAAGAAATAGTCATAAAAGTGTACACTTTTAAGTAAGCAGCCTTTTATTTCACTAATATTATATTATCTCCAAGTATGTAAGTATTAAGCACACTTCTTTTTGACAAGGGATAGCATGAACTTCTCAATTTATTAAAAAAAAGATGGGAAAGGAAAATACTACTTGTATCTTGCATCATACCTTTTGTATTATGTATTATGTTGTGATGAGTATTATACATCACAACATAATCTCAACTTGAATCTGCAACATTTATCATACTTTTGGATAGTTTTAAACACATTTATTTTAGCAAATTATCCAAACACACAGATGCTACACAGATGTCTCTTATTAAAAAATGGTGGAAGGCAACAGTTTCTAAGAAAGAATTGATCAGTAACCTTTTTAAGGCCAGGCTCAGTGAAGTATCGAGTAAATTTAGATGTGACCGTCATGATAAAATGAGATATGTGCTGATAATATAAGAAGGTGAAGCATATCTAATGTACTGTTATTACCTGCAATATACTGTCATTCCACATCTACAGGAATAGTTGTAGCATAACTAGCAGCTGTTTTGTATTTAGGTACAAATTACATCATACGCGTATGAATGCAAATGACAAAGCCCACTTAAAAGCTTATGTTTCTCAGATTTTCCTAGTTTTTGCACACATTTCTATCTACGTGAGGCAGCTGGGAGACCCTGCCGTCTATTAGCCCTGGCAATGTTGGCCTCTGGCCTGCCTGTGAGGAACGAGTGCGGGTCGTACGTATCTGCTGTGTGACAGGAGCCTGGCAGTGAGAAGGATCAGTTGGCAGAGACGGTTGGCATGGCAGTGGCACAATCCCCTCTTGGCTGTCTGGTGTTGTGTGTGTGCCAACTCTGAGCTCTGCCCCAGAGACACCCAGAGGAGACAACCGTCCCAGAGCTTGCGAGCTAATGGAGAAACATAACCGATAGCCATCTTTCTGAAGGGAATCAGTTCTATCCTTCAGAGATCAGGGAGGCGGGGATATTTGATCCATAGTGCAACAGCCATAGCAAAACGAACATTACTCAGACGTATATGTTAAGCCTGGCTCGTACTGGAAATTGGCGCAATTTCAAACATTATCACGTTGGCTGTTGGATTGAGAATGACAGGAAACTGGCAAGTTCACACTGGGTTCACAATCCAAAGGGTTTAACACACGGATCCAACAAAACCTGGTGTTAAGCCGGGTGCACACTGTACGCTTTATAAGTCCTTTACGACCGTTGCTTGTCAGACTTTACGAACACGATCCCCGCTATAAGCCGTGTCACACCGTAGGATCTGAATTGTCATTAACGTCAGACTGTATGGCAGTCAAGACGCAGTCAAAACTGATGCATGCAGGAAGACTCTTCTGGAGTATTACATCATCAATCTTTGACATGTCAGTGATATGAGTTGCATTTACATGTCGCAAACAAAAACAATCTCTAGCGTTGATTTTGATAATGGCTTCTCTTGAAAAGAAAACTGGAAAAAACAAAGATGATGTGTGTGGAGCAAGCGGTTTCTCACTAATTGCACCATCAGGTTCTATTGTTTTTTTATTTGAGGGTTGTCGTGGGAAAAGTCACACTGCAGAACTGTGTGTCTGACGCTGCCAGAATTTCGTCAGAGGTAAAATTTGATCATAATGATCATTACTCAACTTTCGGCTAAACTGGCGATCAAAGACTTCAGATTTTGGCCTATAATCAGAGGAATCTTTTAGGATTCACAAAATGTGTCAAAGACGGCCAAATTATGACCAAAATCGTACAGTATTAAGCCGCTTTAGTTAGGGATGCATAGATATGCACGATATGTAATGAAAGTAGCTACAGATCTTCTCTTCTGTATTGTGACGTATATCCGAAACAGATTGTCAGAAAAGAAAACAAGTGCGGAGGCATCAGTATTTAACAAAATGGATAAAGATCTGAATGCTACCTTGCAGTTAAAGGCACACTATGTAGGAATTATACCTTAATATAACAGCTTCAAAGTCATTTCGGTGGTAAACAAACTCATAGTAGCGCGAATCATCCTGGTAGTAAAGCTTGGGGGGGGACGCAGCTGGAAAAACCAGCAATGCAAGTTTGAGAGGAGCGCCCCCGACAAATCTCGCGAGAATCATGACTTGCTTTACAGCAACGACGTCACACACATTAACAACATATGAAGCACGAAGACACTTGCGCGCATCTCAGACGAGATACCTATGCGTGATACTCGACGATGGAAAAAGAAAAGAAAACGCAGTCGGAAGAGACTAGGAAAAGGAAAAGAGAATCTGACCACGTGAGGAACCGGAGAAGAGTCACTCGGTCAGGCTTTCACTCGTTGGCGCGAGCTTAAGCCAAGAGGTTGTAAATAGTGTAAACGAGCACAATATGCAAACTATTATGATAAATTGCAATACTCATGTCTAATGACGTCATAACGGCCAAAGTTATGAAATAATGCGACGTACATTTAACTTTATTGATGTCATCTGGCATTTTGTAATGCATGGCATTTTGTAATTTGTAATGATAAAATTATACAGTAGGCCAGTAGACTATAGGCTATTTACTCGTGATTTAGCTGCAATCATGTAAAAACGTTATAAGCCAGCAAACGCGGTCGGCTACTTTATTATTGGTATTTACAACAGTGCAAGTATTTCACAGCCACTCTAGGTCGCTGTTTGACAAAAACACAATTTCTACATAGTGTAACTTTAATTGTAAGAAAGGGGTGGGTTTAAGTGATCTGAATAATTGGAGAAGTCTGGCATACGTCACCAGAGAGAAGTCTGTCGTTTCACCGGAAGATCGAGTTTGATCGATATTTTGATTGAAAAAGATGGATAATTTTTTTTTTTTTTTTCAAAAATAAAACTTATGGGATTAATATTTGATATTCAGAATGGAATGGCATCAAACTCCAATATCAAATCTCTGACATCAAAACATGCAAGTAGAGCATGTCAAAATGATCAAGACGAGTAAGCACTAAAAACACATTTGTACGCACGTACAGGGTGACCCACCCCTTGCTTTGCGACACACGACACTTTTCTTTTGCTTTTTAAGAAGAAAAGAGGGTGGATGCAGAGCAGCAGCAACCGAGGGAGAGCGAGAGAAAGAGAAAACCACAAAGCGTCCTTTATCTGTCTCTGGATTGTACAAACACGGCTTGCCCCCGCCGAGGCTCACTCCTCTGGGGTGTGGTTAACCTCTCCGGGTTACCCACCGACCGACTCTCTAATAAGCATCTCACAAAAGCCTGGACTGTCCAAAGGGGAGGAGAAGAAAGAGAGAGAGAGGGAGAACAGGGAAAAGAGCTTAAGGGAGGGGTAGAGGGGCAGATGCCAGACACAGAGAGAGGAGCAGATGGGGCTTGATGAATCCTGAAAGGAAGGAATTGAAACCCGCTGAAGTTGCCAAAGCGGCCAGCCACAATTATCGCTGTGCCTTTGGGTTCATTGTCAATTAGAGTGGCGGTTGCGCCGAGCAGCAGCTGTGGCAGATGGCGGGCTTCCAGGAGGAGGAGGAGGAGGAGGAGAAGAAGGCAGGGAGAGGAGATGGGACCCGGGCCATCCCCCTCGAGGCACTCGCTCTCTCGCACTCTTTCTCTCTGATAACACAGTGCTGGTTTTGAAGGCCTGTAGGCCTCATATCACAGTTACAACTTCTCTCAGCCTCCCCTCGAGACTGAAAACTCACTCGCTCTGCCTGGCACCTGCTGGGCAGCATTGCTGGGTCATAGAAAGATCCATATTTAAAATGTGCAAGTTTGCGTTTTCACCACTGCAGCATTTTGTAGTTGCTTATGTAGTGGCATTCATGTTGTACACAGTGCAAACACAGTGTGATGAAACCAGCTACTGGATTAAAGGGACAGTTCACTCTAAACATGTCAAAATGTCACTCTTCATCTGGATGCTGTTATTTTTGCCATGGAAGACACAAGGAGAACTTTGAAGAGTATTTACAAGCCACTTTAAATAAAGATGAAATGACTTAATGCATAATAAGTAAATACATCAATAATTGTTGTGAATGAACAAATCAGTGAGTCAGTGAGATAAACTAGATTGGATCAGGATTAACTGGTTTAGTGAAATAAACTAAACTAGATCAAATGGTTCACTGAATTGAATCAGAATGAATAATTTGGTTCATTACATTGAATTAAACTATATATATATATTTCTGAATCAGACCAATACATTTCAAGAGTTTGACTCGAAATGACAGAAATTATATTTGAATAACTTAAAATGTTGGTCTGTTCCACGTAAAAAGTTATTGTGTGGCTCTAGAAGGGTTACTATAGAGTTAATATAGCACACAGTCATATTTGACCACTTTTATGTCTATTTTCAAGCTTGGAGTGGTAACAATTAACTGTGAAAGAGGAAACAAAATATGGAAAATTTTCCCTTTTGTGTTCCACATATAAAAATAACAGCATGCTGTCTGGAAAAATAAACATAGGATGAGTACAGAAGAGAGGAAGCTTCATTTTGGGTGAACTATTCCTTTAAAAAAAAAAAAAAAGGCCAGGCTGGCACATATCCTTGCGCTTATGGGTTAAATAAGCTCAATTTACACTTACTGTAACAACTGGAATACAAAATCTATATTTGCAAAATTGCTGAAGATATTACATTTCTGCTTGATTACCTCCCATGAGTTTTTCAGGAACATCACAATATTGTTATTATCCGTGAAGCGGGTGTTGTCTTGGACACAGAGAATTGCTGAGACAAAACTTCCAATTCCGTTATCTATAAATACACCCTTCTTAACCGCAGATACAGCCATTAAATATTCTCCAGCAAAACGTCTCGGCCCCGCAGCACAAGCGCAGATGTGCTTTCCTGCAGAATGGTGAGGTGGAAGGCGCTGGACTAAGGCGCTTGTATTGTGTTGGGGTGAAATAAGGTTGAATCAGCTGAATTGGTAATGCATTGAATCAGCTTTGCTCTGCAGTGAGTCTTACTGTGGGGATTTGAGTCTTGACTCCCACAGAGTGAATGCTGAAGCACTGCTGCTCTCCCCTATAACCCTGCCACCTCTCTATAGCTGTTATTCATCACACACTCTGCATGTGTGTGTGTGTGTGTGAGTGGGAGAGAGAGAGAAAGCACAAGAGAGTTTGTGCAGATTTGTTGATTTACCATGTCAATGCTAGGGCTGTGAATCAATTTAAAATGTGAATTAATTGCATGACACGCCAATTAATTGATTAAATAAATCACATATAGCCTACACTATCGTTTAAAAGTTTGGGATCAGTACACTTTTTTTTAAAGAAATTAATATTTGTATACAGCAATGATGCATTAAATCAACAGAGACAGTAAAACATTTATAATGTTACAAAATATTTCTATTGTAAATAAATTCTGTTATTTTGAACTTTCTATTGAAGAATACTGAATAAATGTACCACGGTTTTCACAGAAATATTAAGGAACACAACTGTTTTCAACATTAATAATAATAAGAAATGTTTCTTATTATTAGTAGTAATAATATTATGCTGAAGGATCATGGGACACTGAAGACTGGAGTAATGATGGTGAAAATCCAGCTTTCCCATTACAAGAACACATTTTAAAATATAAGATAAATATAAAAATATATATTCACAGTATCACAGTTTTTACTCTATTTTTGATCAAATAAATGCAGCCTTGGTGAGTATAAGAATTAAACATTTTTAAAAAATCTTACCAACCTCAAACTGTTGAATGGTAGTTCAACCGCATATCAATACTGGCTAAGAAAAGCCACCAAATAAAGATTATTCAAAGGCTACATTAGTCAAAAGCATTGAATGGAATGTCTGCATGTTTACAAGCAGTCCATATTTTGTTTGTTTTATTTCAATAACAAGCTTAACTCTCTACAGCTATCCATCAAGTTTTTCAATCGGAACCAGGTTCAGAAAGCACTCGGAGATATTTTTGAATTGTTGGATCACGTATTTATGATCAAGTTTAAAACTTTGAAATGCGCATCTCCAGACCCTGCATAGTGTTTCATTCTGTTGAACAGAAACATCTTTTTTTAAGCTGAACTTCTTTTAACTTTACACAGTGTTTTAAAACGCTTAAGACAAGATCACAATCAAATAAAAAAAATGAATGCGTACTGTAGAGCGCAAAAACACACGTAGGAGGCATCATTCATTGCATTCATTTTAAAATATGCTTAATAGTACAAGTTAGCTGTTTGTATCTAAGCACTGTATGTTTAGATTAATCTTTGAATCAGTGTATTCGCAGTTTAAAGCACAGGCTCCCACTCAGCTGGCTTTAAGCCCTCGGCCCCTCGGCCCCTGCCTGCAGATGGGAGTGTGCCCTGCTGCTGCTCGAGCCTGCAGGGGCCCATACAAACACATGCACACCCTCCACTCCAAGTTTCCACAGTGACGCCTGCACGGCGCTCCCCCTCACCTCTCTCCCCGTCCCCTGCTTTGTCACGCTGGTTCTTTGGGAGCAGGGCAGCTGATAGAGGGGGGGGTGACGGAGCAGCACTAAGGCTGGGTGGGGGTCAAACCCTCCATCTGCTCAAGAGAAGCTCACAGGTCATGGCTCACAACAATGGCCATTAGCAATGCTGACAGGAGGGTCAGGAGGCCTCATCGCCATGGAGACCGGGGCAATGTGGGCCGAGGGGTCTCGCTTTAGCCACTGCGATGACTGGACTCTTTTCATTAGCACAAGAAAGTGAGGTGTAAACTTTTCTGGGGACTTCTGTCTGAATGTCCGCTTCCTACAGCCAGATGGTCAAAACAAGTTTAGTTTAGGATCCCAGTTTAAAGTCCGTGTGCGCTGATGAAGAGAAATTACACGGACAGTTTGATAGCTGATTATTATTGATGGTGCACATATTTGTCTGTTATATATGTGAGGATTGAGGCTTTGGTTTTGAATAAAGCCAGAAACAAACACAACGCCAGCGGTTCTTAATGGTTTTGCTTCAGGACAGATTTTAGTTTTGGACACTGAGTGCATGAAATATGACAAACAGGAATATTGACAATTTTGGTATTTAAATAACTCTTGGATATCTATGCTATGCTCTTAGCTAGTATTATTTTTGTGTTTAATGAAAAGTAAAAATTGTATAAATATATAAATAAATAAATGTTAACTGAAATAACAAGTAACATGACTGAAAAAAAGAAACATTTACAACCTGTCTGCATTAAAAAAACAGGCATAAAAGAAGCAAAAACAAGCAATAAATTGCACGCTGCAGTCTTTTGGGGGGGGGGGGGACTTCTTTTTTTTTACAGTTTTTTGTCCAAAACGTTGCTTTTTTATGAAGCTTACCCACATTCTAGAGTTGATAAAAAAAAATGCATTAAGCTAGTATAAAACGTTAGAATAAGAATAAAACTTTTTTTAAGCAAAGGCCCTGTTCTTTCTTTTGACATACAGTAGGCCTATTGCATGTTCAGATATTCATACAAAAAGATATTCTGTGGGGCCATGACATGTGTGTGAAAATTCTCAAAAACGCTGGCGGTGGCTGGCAACTTTATATAAAAAAAAAAGAGAGAAAAGAAAAAAAAACGGTTAAACATAAAACTCACATTAGATAGAAAAAAACACACTAGACTGTTGATAAGCTGATAAATAATTATATTTAATCTAAAATTAAAACTAAAACTTAAATAAATTGAAATGAAATTAAATGAAACCATAAGTATGTAACTCACACTTGCAATGTGTGCAAATTCATACTTGCGTAAAGAAGTACAGATAGGGCCGTTTGTAGACCACA
>NC_136891.1:32480418-32550418 GCF_949152265.1 Phoxinus phoxinus
ATGGTTTGGTAATGATGAAGCTTCAGAAGCCCTGCTAAGTGCTATAGGCTTCTTAACCTGATTACTGAGCTCATGCACACTGCCAGAGAGAAGAATATTCATTAGGGACCCACTGAGAGAGCTGATAAAACAGCAGACAGCTGCACCGCCGCGTCTGCACCCTCGCTACGTGCGTGAAATGCAGACATTAGCATGTGAAAGAGACAGCCTTCCTGGGCCCCTTAGCAATAACGCTAGGCTTTAGACTGCCGCTTATTCGCCCATTGCTCCGTTACAACATCTTTTTGCCAGTCCTCCAGTCAGAGTAAATGATCTACTTTTTAAGCTACGCCCTGAAATTGAAGAGGTCAGGGTAAGTGTGCAGTCTTTAAGACCCATAAATCTGTCCTAAGATTGTTTTCGGTTTGATGTAACAGGATCACGCTTCCTTTCACTTTTCCTGTGAACTGTATCAGCAACTGCATAACGGGGACTTTCCTGCTTCATTTTTTTTTTTTTTTGCAATAATTATAGCTTTCGAATTTATTTATGATCTGCTTTGACAATTACATTTAGTTAATATATTTTTTATAATGTACAATTATTAAAAAAAATATATATTTAATCCATGAAATCTAAATAAATTTGGGAAACTATTTTTTGATATTTTAAATACCATTTGATTTTATATAAAGATCAAAATTGAATGGCATTTAAACTATAAAATAAAAAAAAGACATCAAATATAAAATAAAAGAGCTATACCATTAATTAACCATTTAAATAAATTCTATTGTATTACTTTAAAATATTATAAAATAAAATAAAATATTTAAAATATAAAATAAAAGAGCTCCTCCATGAAAACCAAATACAAAATAAACCAAATTAACATTTAAATCAATTGATTGTTATATTATTTTTAAAAATGATAATATATTTATAATGTATATCAACAACACATACTGGTAATATCCCATGATTCCATTGCTCACTACACTTCTGCCAGAGGGCAGTTTAGTTTTGGGTCTGGCTTAACACATCTGCAAAAAAGCCTGTGACTATTTTTCTTACTTTCCTCTATAGTCACATCATGTATATTATATAGATCTCAGTTAGCACAAAGGTAAGTGGATGTAGTAAAGGCTTTGTGCGGTATCTGTTGATATTGCATTAATCTTGCTGTTCTCTCATGCCAGTTTGTGTGGCATGTCAACTATCATACATTTAAAGCAGCAGCACGCTTGAGTTCTCTGCCTAACGCATCTGTAAATGTCATAAAACATCAATTATATCTGCCGGCTGCAAGAGCGTTCTTGACATTTCACGCTATTTTGAGTTCCAGGCGGAATCCATGACACCAGCTCCATTTTCTGTTCGTCTGCCATATTGCAGCAGCCCTGTGGCTTAGTCTGGGTCTTTTTCTGCTTGTATCAATAAAAGATATAAAGAGACAGAAACCTTATCAAATTGATACATAAAATGTGCTCTTAGCCGTGCAGATGTGCGGAGCTAGAAGATCAGGTCTGATGAGTACGAATCCGATTATCTGTCATGATTGTGGTTCTGGTCCTTATAGGATTTTTTTTTTTTTTTTCACCAATGTTGTTGCCTTAAAATCAATAACACAGGCTCAGTTAATTTAATTGATGGTACACAGAAAATATTTTAATTTGGCCCTGTCACTCAAAAAGTCAATGACATATATTAGTATTCGATGGGAGGAGACCACAAAACAAAACAAAAAAATCCTACACAATTTATAACAGTTATATTTTACTTCCCGAATCTGTCTGTTATAAGAGAAACTACTTTAAAGGGGTGGTTGGTAAAATGCCATTTTCACAAGATGTAAAATAAATCTCTGATGTCCCCAGAGTGTGTGTGTGTGTGTGTGTGTGTGTGTGTGTGTGTGTGTGTGTGTGTGTGTGTGTGTGTGTGTGTGTGTGTGTGTGTGTGTGTGTGTGTGTGTGTGTGTGTGTGTGTGTGTGTGTGTGTGTGTGTGTGTGTGTGTGTGTGTGTGTGTGTGTGTGTGTGTGTGTGTGTGTGAAGTTTTAGCACAAAATACCCCAAAGATATTTTTTATATATGTTAAGGTTGTCACTTTTTGAGGGTTTGCAAAAACACACCGTTTTGTGTCTGGCCCTTTAAATGCAAATGAGCTTCTGCAGAGGGCGGGGTTTCAAGAGCTCATGTGTGTGTTAGCAGCTGCGATTACCTCACGCACACACACTAAAATGACAGAAACTGTTCTGCCTTTAATGTTAAAACGGAGTCAGACAAAGATGGAGAGACTCAAGAAGAAGAGACAACATGTAGAAGCAACAGGACGTCTCTGAATGGTTAGTTGATGAGTTTATGTTGCTGATGTGGAGTTAACTATCTTCAATTAGCATATTCTGTCATGGTAATCTATAAATCGCTCGTATAGGAACTGTTGTGAGATGCACACAGATTGACTTTCTATTGCATGTGAAAAGATGGATGCTAAAGTTTGAGCTGACTCACAAATGTGCTCGACTACAACAACTCTTCCTCTTCTCAACATGGACTGTGTGTTCCCGGGGGCGGGGCTTATGTAAATTATAGGGTTGGTGATGTCACTAACCCGGGAGGAATGTCGTGTAGTTCCTACCAGCCGTTTGTTGTAGTCCTTTTCTTTAAAAGCAAATATCTTCCTTTGCTTTGAACTTTGAGCGTTGTAACTTTGCAGATGTTGTTTATGATCAAACAGCAACATTACACACTAACTAAAGCTAGAAAAGTGAAATCATACTTTACCACCCCTTTAATTTTTTATGTCATCCGCTTTAAACATTACAATGCTCATGATAACTTTTGTTAACTCTACGATAAGTAAATCCACTTCACGACTAATTACTCTTCGCCAGCGATGCTAAATAAATATACAGAATAGCGCAAAACGTAAGTTCAAAGACTGTGATGGCTGTGCGCTTGTTTCTCTGGCGCTGAAGGTCTATAAGAAAAATTGTACCATATTTAATTAGTGTTACCTCCTCGCGTGAGAGAATAGCAAAGGAATGTGTGGTATAGCGACATAGAAAAATAAATTATAGATCACACCATGTTTTCACCTACAGAGTAAGATTGCCTTTTAATTGCCTGATAAGTTTGACTATTTCACACAGTTGTTGTTGAAACCTTTTAAACCTTTTGTTCAATCAATGAGTAAATCTGTACAAACTTCACATTGACGTCGCCAGGGTTTATAAAAAGATTCAGGTTCTTGAAAAACTTGTTCATTGAAACAGTGTTAAAATAAATAAATTTGTCCCTTCAATACACTCAGTTACCAGTGATTCTTACTTATACAGTATATTCAGCCGTTTTGTCATGAATAAGTTGTTCCAGTGTTGGAGACACCAGTACAACATTAATTACTTTATGCCAATAGCTTGCAAATCAACAGAAACAGACTCAAGGAAGTCTGTCGGGTCACCAAAGGGCCATTATGTGCAGTTTATATTGTGGCGCTTTATTCTTTACAGCAAACGGCAGTAGGCCGTTTAAACAGACAGATGATCCAGCATTTGAGGAATTCATGAATAAGCTAACCAGAAATCCAGAAGGGGTTTGAAGATGCTTCCAGCCCAGAGCATTCCTTTCCATCTTTAGATATCTTAAAATAGCTCAGAATCTCAGTGTGTTAACATTTTTTTGTCATGTCTGCCATATCATGCATAAAAGCAGAACATTCTTAAGCAATATTTGGCACATCGATTAAAAAAAACTAACGGAGAGTGTTTGTGGTTACCTTTACTGGGTGTACTGAATACAGACAGAATTGAGATCTATGCAATTATTAATGTTGACTGCATTAAGAATTCCTACATTATTTATAATACCACTCAAAAGTCTACGGCCTGTAAGATTCTTTAATGTTTTGAATAAAGTATGTTATCCACAAGGCTGCATTTATTTGATCAAAAATACAAAAAAAACAGCAATATTTGAAATATTTTTACATTTTACATAACTCTTTTAAATGTTCATATATTTTTTAATGTAATTTATTTATGTGATGAAGAAAGTTCAAACGCATTTATTGATATATAAATCTTTTGTGACGTTATATTTGTCTTTACGGTCAAGTTTGATGAATAAAGTGTCCGAATGAAAGTATTCATTTCTTCTTTTTTTTTTTTTTTAATCTTACTGATCACAAACTTTAGAACACTAAT
Organism: Phoxinus phoxinus; assembly: GCF_949152265.1. Taxonomy (NCBI): domain Eukaryota; kingdom Metazoa; phylum Chordata; class Actinopteri; order Cypriniformes; family Leuciscidae; genus Phoxinus; species Phoxinus phoxinus. The sequence continues at coordinate 32,484,600 of NC_136891.1, forward strand.
GTATATAATTACAGGAAGAAATGAATTCAGCTAATGACATGCGGAGCAGTTTCTGCAGTTCTGTGAAGTCGTTAAGTGGCACATGATCATACTCTCCTTAATGAGGTAATTGGGAAACCAGCAGTACTTGAATCATCAACTGTTATTTAACATAGAAAGTTGGCAAAAAAAGGTGTAAATCCATAATGAAGGTGTCCCAGTCAGCGCTTTGAGATTTAGCATTGGTTAATATTCCACAGATCAAAATAGCCTACATGAAAAATAGTGGAAAAGAATATACCATTCCTATCTGAACAAGGTAAGATTTGTCAAAAGATCCTGATTAACCAGAAAGCGGCCGGTAATCTGCTCCCTGCTCCATACACAAAACACATCTAGACTGTTATTATACATGTAATCCAGATTACATAATCAGATTCCAAAATTAAGTACTTGTAATCAGAATTTTTTTATTGGTAACATGATTACATTCCCATATATTCTCACAATGGCAGTCAATTATTCACAATTCATTGAATGTCCCTACAATTTATTTTTGTAACTTTACATTTTTTCCCTTCAAAGCCTCCTGCTTATAAACGTTAAGGTCTTCCGGGTTTGTGTACTTGCACAGACAGACCAGCCTCTAGTCCTTCTATCACTGAAAACTGACACCGACACAGCATTTGTTTGGTTTATTTTGGTTTTACATTTTTATGATTTAATTACTTAATAGCTTTTCATTAACCCCTGCAGTTCCATCACAAACCCCAGCCTGGGAAACCCTGATGTAATGTAATATTTAATGCACTTCATGTTGCTGATAACAAATAATTAAATATATTTTCTTTCTCTTTGTATTTTCATATCAATATGGTACAATATTGAATTAAGTTAGGTCAAAATGTGTAAATGTGTAATAATGGATTACTTTGTTAACTTTAAGTTTTGTCATGGAACCAGTAACCGGTTTTAATTTGTAAGTAATCTATAGATGACCCGAATAGCAAGAAAATAATTTCTTATATGTACATCTTGAATGTTTATTTTACACTTTAAAGCATGTGTACTTAGTTTTAAAAAGGATATATTAATATAAAGTATATAATGTATTTTCTGTAGCTCAAATATTAACAAACAAACAGAGAACTGTCCGCAGCTTTTAAGGGTTCAGAGTAAGTTTATAATTAAAGCCCAGTACATTACACTTCTGTTCTTCCTGTTCTATTGACTAGGCCAGGAAACTGACCTATGACCGAATACCCTAACCGAATGAAAGAAGAAGAAAGACACAGGAGGACATGAGACAGAGTGATGGAGATGAAGAGAGAAAGCTAGGAAATGAGAAAGGGAAGAGAGAATGTGAGCAAGAAAAGAAAAGAGTGGGTCCTGGCCGTAAGGTTTAAGTGGGGCGATCGGGGAGGTTGAGTGACATCTCAGTGATGGATTGTGGTCGGAATCACTGCTTATGCTCTTCACACTCACTCTCGCTCACAGCGCCCTGACAGCCGTCCATCGCTCTCTTTGTAAACATACAGTCAGCCTTAGATTCAGAGGTCAGGACCAAGACCTGAGAGAACCGCAATCATTCCGCCCCTTTATTTCACTCCAACTCTCTCTATTTCTTAGTTCGCCATTCATAATCTCTTACATCATTTACAACATGCTAATATTGAAACACTAGCAGCACTGCAGTTGTTTTGATATAGTTAATAGAAGGGTCAATGACAAATAATAGTAAAAGAAAAGGGAAAATTAGAAAAGGTCTTAGAAACATACATCATGAATGAATATTTTACACTAAATGCATGTGTACACATCTTAATCATATTACAATTATATATAAATATATATACATGTTCATAATTGAAGAGGTGTATTAAAGTCACTGTAGATATGAATAAATGAACAGATCCAGACCAAAAAATACACAGTGAAAAATATTTTTAGAAGATTTAAATAAAAGAAAGATTGAGAAATACTCACGTTTTTTATATGTAAACATTTTACATTTAATTCTATCTGTTACTTGCCTTTTCTTTGTAATTGTTTCTGAAATTTACTATACATTTTTTATTTTTTATTTTAAGGTGACGTAGTTACACGTTACTACATGTACTTACTTTAGTAATAACAGTAAATGATGCATAATTCAAGTAACTAACCCTAAACCAAACCCTAACCATAACTCATGTAGTTGATTAATATTACTCAGTACTAATTTGAGTTACGACAATGTAACTACCTCATCGTAGAATACAGTGTAACCCTTTTGTATACACCAATTATGTTTCAGTGCATCTTTATGTCACTGACCTATAATTTGGTCACACTGTAGAACAGGAGCTTTATACACACACAGTATAAAACAGTTGCCCCTAAACCAGATTCTCTACAAACAAACTCTTTAAAGCTGCATTTTCTCCCTCCCTCTCTTTCTCCCTCCCTCTCTTTCTCTCTCCCTCTCTCTTAAACACCTTTGTTGCTGTACACAACATAAAGATCTACTGTATAATGTATTCTTTTTGTGTGTGTGACTTATCTGCATTTTCAATTGCTTTTCAAACATAATTAAAGCCAGCACTCATTCTAATTATTTAGGACGGGCATGTCTTTACAATTTTATAATTTCTCCCGCCACAGATTCTTCCCTATTAGCATATTTTCATTAACCTTGGAGAATGAATAATTTACAAGTCTCCGAAAGATGAGTTGTGCTGCTTTTGGGAGCGGATTTATGCGAAGCCAAGCTTTCTTATTTTGTCTGGTACAGTAAGACAGGCCTCGGAGATGACAGGGATAATTATCCGCACCTGAAGCGACTCTACCCACACACACACACACACACACACACACACACACACACACAGAGGAGGTGGCTGGAGGTGATGTGAGGTGCTGCAACCTGAAACCTGAGCTGACGGGAGACTCCCCAAACCCTCCCGCCCCTTGCTTCCCTTGGCTCTCTGAGGAGGCGGAAGGTGGGGTGAACCGAGAGTGTGTGTGTGTGTGTGTGTGTGTGGGGGGGGGGGTCCTCATTAGTACAGTACTGCTGCTAGTACAGTGGGGATGTCAGGGCGCTCACGTTACCTCATCAGACCCCAGGGCACTCAAACTGGAAACAAAGGCTTGAGACTAGGAGGGGCTGCACAAAATCGTATAAGCAGAAGTGTATCTTGGGTAAAAAAAGATGCTGTGCTTTTCTTACTATGACCAAATCGACATTTACCATTTAGCAATTAGGCACAAGATTAAGTGCACTTTTACTGAGCCTATCCACACTATTCCTGCACCCCATGACGCTTTGCGCGAATTCTGGGTGTAACTTCCGTTAAGCTGTAAACAATCAGTGAAAAGGCTCGCTCTATGAACGCAATTTAAGAAAGTGTCGCCATAAAACGACTTTAATCTACTCACCGTTCAAACATCGAACATTAAAAGGAAATTTAAAAGTGTAAAAGCATCAACAAGGTACTTTCAACAGACCAAATAACCCCAAAAACGCGAGTCTTTGGTTAAATATCACATATATCTGAAACTTATGTTGCCTTAATCAAAATGTTCATTAACTTCAGCATTAGCTGCATTACGTGTTACTATTTCAAAATGATTTCCGTCATTTTGACAGATTATAAATTGCATTTACTGTGAAAACAAACCTGGAAAGAGACGTGAGGATTTGATGAGAATAACGAGAGAGATCATTCGCATTCCAGTGAATTATTAATGGAATATATCGTCAATTAAATTCGGGAAACTATTCGGGGCATAAATGCGCAGAATATGTTGTCCCTTTTCATACTTTTACAGCGGATTGCAAAGGGAAAAAAGAAAATGATCACGAGGAAAAGAAAGCAGCGACTGAAAAGAGCTCTTGCCGTAGATATTCTTGTTATAACATGTCACATTAAAATACCAAGTATGTGTTATTCTCATGATTCCTGAAAATAAACCATGAAGGGAAATTGACAGCTCATCCAGTCAAACTAACAGATAAGCTTTCTTTGTTTGGCAAACTTATGATTTGAAATGATTAGTTTCAGCCTTTTTGAACGGAAGTTCCCCAAACCGGAAGTGCCAACCATAATTCAAAACGCAGTGAGATTGTCAGGAATAATGTGGATAAGGTTAAAAGCAGGGTGTGAAAACACACAAGTTGTTTATTCACTCAGCACGCTCCTTTGGGGTTCTCCCTGTGAATAGGTGGAAAAAGAAAGAGAGAGAGAGAGAGAGAGAGAGAGAGAGAGAGAGAGAGAGAGAGAGAGAGAGAGAGAGAGAGAGAGAGAGAGAGAGAGAGAGAGAGAGAGAGAGAGAGAGAGAGAGAGAGAGAGAGAGAGAGAGAGAGAGAGAGAGAGAGAGAGAGAGAGATGGTTACCGTACCCCTTAAAATGCAAAATTTCATGGCTTTAAAATCATTTAATGTTGCAGCTGTCACATCAGATTATTGATACGCATGGATTCGCTTTTATCCTCCTCCTCCTTCGGAGTCTGCGCCATACAATGTCAATATATTCCTGCTGGGCAATTTATTACTTTTATTCTAGCTCTGTGTACATTTCAGCTGCTAAAAGAGAGAAAATAGCACGCCATACATTAGTGTCATCCTTAATCAATCTTAAACGGAATCTATTTGAAGATAAACCAGAAAACAGGAGCCATACAAAAGTAATGAACCTCCATGTGGCTTCCTGGGGAATACATCCAATCTTGTATTTTCTGAGAAGCCTCGTCTCCCTCCCACACCTTTATTAGCATGCATGGAGCACAGCAAGAGCTTCAACTCTAGGGAGGAGCTCCAAAATTCATTTTCCTTTTTCTTTCTTTTCGTTTTTTGTTTGATGAAGCTCATGGTGGAATAAAAACAACTAAAAGTCTCTTTCAATCTGACCGCCGGCACTCGAAGAAGCGCAGTTGAATATTAAAGTTTCGAAAGGAGCAAACTTCCTCTCTTAGGTTTTTACAGCAACAAATGAAAAGTAGTTCCGACTTTGCTTTGATTCATTGCATAATTTCACCTGGAATTATTCAATTATGCAATTAAATTCATCTTTATACAGAACACAATTCTGTTTTTCAAATTCGCACGTCCTGCTACAAAATACTATTTTCTAAATGGTTTCATTTTGTATATGCAAATGAGGCTGGTAATTAACAGTGCAAGTGTCAGAGACTTGGCAGTGTGGTGTGATGTGATCTATTATGCTCTCCACACAGAAAAAGATTATGAATTCATAAATAACATCACACACAAGGTAATTAGTCTATATTGGAGAAACCAGCAAAAAACGGCCAGATAAACATCATCACTGCAGTAATTGCATTTTGAGTCCCATTTACTATTAGGATCTTTCCAGCGTGCCTTCAAGCTTTCCAAAATTACAGTGTGCCCGAATAAATATTGTATAACAGTTCTAGCTGTCTAATGTGGTCGTCTGCGGAGAGATTGCATCATCCACACAGGTGCACAATGTGATTACCTGACTGTTTATTTAGATGCTAATATACACTGACAAAACTGCACTGACATATAGTTTCTAAACTGCAACACTGTTTCAGTGTTACAATATAACAAAGCATGGAGAAGCAATTCAGATTCACGGGATTTGAGGAAAGAGAGGCAGTGTGCTCCTTAAAGCTTCGCAGGACAGGTTTGAGAAGCACTGCTGTTAATAGGGCTAATGATGCAAGCCCGCATCATGATGTATACAGATGATAGAAGAATGAGTCATCCACACACCTCAGACTCCTGGCCTGTCTGTGGCTTCATATTCCATCAGGCTGTGATCTCTGAGGACTTTACAAGATGCTTTTAGCCTCGTCTACAGCTGAAGATGACATATGCTGCCTTTCAAGCTCACACAGAAAGCTCATACATCCGGGCAGATATGACACTCAAGTCTAAAATATGAAAGTGGCCAAAACAAAACAAATTCACAATGAACGAACAACTGCAAACACATATTTTGTTCTGCTGTACCTGCATAAGCACTTTAGGACAACTTATATCATTATAATTAATTAATTGGTAACATTTCACAATAAGGTTCCATTTGTTAACATTATTATCTAGTTCTGGCATGAAACTCTAGATGGCGCAGGCTGATACTGTAGGTCTTTAACTCATTTGGTAGCGATCACATAATTATCTATAGTACAGCTAATTGGTTGCTGTTGTCACGACACGCACACAAAGTGGTAAGATCCAAGAGCAGTATTTATTGGGTAATCCGTACTCACAACTAGTCCAGGCAAGGGTCAAATATCCAGTAAGGCAATCCGAAACAAACAAGAACAGGGCAGATACAAACTACGGAAGTGCAGTGATATAAAACAACAAGGACTCCGTAACAAACACTAAACAGGCAGGGTATATATATAACACAAAACTAATAATGATAATGCGGAACAGCTGAGTGCAATGATGATGGGGAACAGCTGAGTGCAATGATACAGTGATGGGTACAGACAAGGATTGTGGGGAATGCAGTTTATAATGTGGATGACACCGTGGGGAAGAGGACTTCTAGTGGTTACCCAGGGACACACAACCAGACACTGTGACAGCTGTTGCATCAGTGGCCAATGAGCTGCGACTCAACATTCAAACAAAATACTGTTGTGATGCTGTTAGCAGAATAGTGCTTTCAGAAACCCTCCCCCTTCCCCAGCTCCACCTGTAAAGATCTGCTACGGGGGTTCTTCATGTATGTTACATGTGCAGCAGCAGCAGAATATCTTACATGCTCACAGCAATATCTGTGAATGTCTTGGCAGTAGCAAGTCTCGGTTTGCTCTACAGCAGCAGCGCAGTAGATCTATTACGCCAAGACCAAATACATGAACACTACCTTATCCATTACTATGCCAATCTCAACCATGCCAATCTCCCGAGAGTTGTCATGATATAACTTACATGACATGGATCATAAAATATCTGTAATCAACTATTATTTATTAATGTTCGTTTATTTAAAAAAAAATACTATTTTTCATGGTTAATTAATTAGTTAGCATATAAAGTAATATCAACCAAAATTAATCAAGACTTTAGGCCTAAATGTATTTTTCATTATTATTCAATTTTAGCTTATTACTTTTTTAAAATTGAGCTTTGCCTTCATGATAATAAATTACATTTTTAAATATATTAAAATCTAATTTATTTTAAATGGTCATATTTCACAATATTGCGTAATATAATTTTTACAGTATTTTTGATCAAAATAAATGATGTCTTGGTGAGCATAACGCCGGGTTTCGACTACACAATATTAGCCTGATATAGGCATGATCCATTTGAGGTATTGTGCGTTCCCGTCTCACATGTTTGTCTACGACACGACAAGACAAGAATTTAGAACTCAAAATTGATACAGTGAAAATTGAACAAAATCTGATACCGTGAATATCATAACAGACAAAAAATATATAGTGTAGTCTGAAACCAGCATAAGATACTTTTTTTAAACAATACAAATTTTAGCAACCCCAAACTTTGCATCCATTAACTTCATAATAATTATTGGTTACAATTATTTTGATGGTCCACTTTAGACATTCTGCTAACTAACTTTTCAACTACATGTCAACTACCAGTCATATTATTAGACTGTATATAGTAGACTGTTATAGGTTATAGGGTTTGGTGTAAGTGTTCGGGTTAGTAGAATAATTTGACATAGTAGTTGCAAAGTTATTTTAGTAATGTCTAAAGTGGATTATCGAAATAAAGTGTTACCAATTATTTTAAATGTTTAAAACCTGTACAGTCTTAAATTAAGATATGAGCAAGTAATTAGCATTCTATTAGCTGACTAAACTAATATATTTATCATATAGGTATCCATATGGCCCCTTTAGGATCATGTATTTTTACCCTATAGATCAGAGTTGCCCAATCCTGAAGATTGACCTACCTGCAGAGTTCAGCTCCAACACACCATAATATATCTATAATTATCAGTCATTATCCTGAAGATCAGCCGGTTGAGTTTGATCAGGGTTGGAGATAAACTTTGCAGAAAGTAGATATCTGGAAACATGGTCACCCCTGCTATAGACGGACTGATCCAGGAAGCATTAATATGTGCAAGTAGAGTAGGATATCATTTGATGAAAAGTTTACAGAAGGTACGCTAATGAGCAGACGAACAAGTTCCCATACTGACAGCTAAAATCCAGTCAGGAGATTGACTGCAAGAAGACTAACTGAACAAAGTATCACTTTTCTAGTTGTTACGCCTTTCTACTGAATTAAACATCAGAGCCAATTAAGGCTTTTAGATCTTACCAATATTTGCATTTCAGACCGAATAATTAAAATAGAAATAAATTACTTAGCACAAACCTATCCTGACCTTCCTAACACACCTTCCAGTCACAATTAACTGATTCTCAGATATGAGTGTCTTTATGAAAAACATGCAGATATCAAAGGCACTGTGCAGTCTCAATCTAAATAATTATCAAGCTTTTCATGTTGAACGTTTCTCCTCTGAGTGATGCTTCTAAGGCATCGAGATAAATTGTGGGGTTAATAGCAAGTTAAGACTTGAAATTTTATTAATATGACCGAAGTTGTTCAAAGCCTTATTTTATTCCAGGCCGGAAATAAATCACTTATTTATTCTACCACTGAGATTCGTGCTCCTGTACAAAATTATTAATCGCACATCAGGCACTAAATCAAACCTGCATGAATAAACTCTCATGGGTCAACTGCATGTAAATAAAATTCTCTCAGTTTGTAGTGTAGATCATCTCAACGATATAGGAGGAGAGAGTTAGCTAAAGATTTCCATTGAGAGAAGGACGTGCAGCTGTCGTCGTGTCAGATTGACCCCATAAGGCCGCCACTAATTGGTGATCTAAGAGGCAAAGCCACAAGCAAAGCATAACAAACGCAGGGATTATGAACGATATACACCGGCTCACTGGATAGAGGCTTGTCATTGAGATAATAAATCTGAAAGTGATTCTGAATGCATTATTCACCCTCAGAGATATAACAGAAGCTCACAAGTCTCCCTAACTCACCCATATTGCATCTGAAAATTATTTTCCTGCCTGAAACTCATTCCCCCGCACGCTCTGAGTTACGGATTGCATTATATTTGTTATTCTAGAGGAGCTCTGATGGTGGGTTTGGGGGCTGTTTGTCAGTGTGCTGGTACAGTGTGATACTGAACTTGTTTGATTATACTGTAGGTTTAAGGGGCAAATACCGGCTGCGATCTAGATATATGAGGAGAGTGAGTTATAATGCAATAAATTGTGGGTCCAAAGAAACATAGATCCCTGCAACAAATGTTTCTAAATGCTGATTTGATGCTCAAGAAACATTTCTTATTAGTATCATCCCCTAGTGAAAAATAAATATACTAAAATGTATTTGAAATACATTTTATGCTAAGTGTAGGCCTACTACAAATACATGTACATACAGTACGTACTACAAACACATTTACACATTTATGTACTTAATATAAATACCCTGTAATTGTACTTTTGGCATACTAAATTGGTATACTTAAAGTCTGCTTAATTGGAACTGCGAATTGTGTACTTAATGTACTTTAGTTATCTGTAAATAGTGCTAAAGTTCAACTAAATATAAGTATATTTGATTGTGCTAAAGTGGAATATTGCAAGTATACTTTACATATCTTGCATTTAAAGACTGATATTATACAAAGATCATACTACCCTTACTAATAGTGATATTAAAACACATTCTAAGGTTTAATATTAAGAAATGTGCATTATGCAGTAAAGAAGTACTCACATTTTTTTTTGGTTACACTTCATTTCGATAGTCCACTTTAGACCTTTTCAACTACATGTCAACTAACTCTCATTAGAGTATTAGTAGACTGTATTAGACTGTTAGGTTAGGGTTAGTTGTTAGGAATCGGGTTAGGAGAATAAGTTGACTTGTAGTCTCCAAGTTACTTAAGTCAGTAGAATATCTGTTGGAGGAGCATCAACATAAAGTGTTAGCTACCGGTAAGAAGACGGTCTACTAATAATCTAATGAGAGTTAGTTGACATATAGCTGCAAAGTTACTTATAGTTATCGAAATAAAGTATTACCTTTTTCTTTTCTTTTTTTTCAGTTTGCATTACAGAAGAGAAAGAAAAAAAAAACATTTTATTACTATGGTAAATGTCCAAAAAAAACATTGTGATACCAATGGTACATTTTTGTAGGTGAACCATGCAACCAAATGTCCAGAAACTTCTTATTCACTAAACACCACACTAAACACCCCCACAGCTTAAAAAACTGTGTATTTCTTATTCAGCGGGTTTGGATGTGCTATAAAGGTCAGTCCTCCTCTCCACTCTGTGGGTTCTGAGAGTGAGAAGAACATGTTCCACGGCATGACATTTAACGCATCTTCCTGCACGCACCATCTCCCACAACCCATCCATCAGCACGCTACATTAATGAAGGTGGCCTTCGTGTCCCCATCACAGGCATAAAACATCGCCTCAGAGCCTGCATTTGAATATGGAAAATAAATATTGGTTTTATTATCAGTATAATTGTTATTTATGAACTGCCGAGCATCCCTGCATGAGAAGATGTAGAGATGAAGGAAGAGCTGTTACGCTGTGGTGATAATGCCGTTCAGGGTGTACAATGACAGCAGTAGATCAATAGGCCATGCGGGTCTTAAGGCTCTTGGGATGGATAAGAGAGGGAGCAGTCATAACTCCTTTTGTAATGATGCTAGATGCTTTTGTCCAGATGTGTTGTCCTGTTTATGCTTTCTTTAAAGGCAAGGTCAAAACAAAACTGTGGGCTGTAAATAATGCAATGTTTGATGATAACTGTTAAATACTGTTGTTTGAAACCCCTTCCTTAAAGAGAACCAAAACATTTTATTTAAATAAATTTAAATACAATATTTACTCATCCACATTTCATTATGTCAGCAGTTAATACTTCTTTCCAAAGAATTTCCAAAGCATTGTTTTTTTGTTTTTTGAAAGAAATTTCTTGTATTCTATTCAGAGTGGCAAATGCGAAAAAAAATGCATCTAGAAATATACGCTACAGTCCAAAAGTTGTAAGTTCATACTTTTGTCAGACAGTAAAGTAAAAAATTACAGTAAAAACATTTATAAAGTTACAACATAATTAGCCTACCTTTCTAATAATTGAAAATGTATCACTGTTTCCACCAAAATGTTTTCAACATTGATAATTTCTTGAGCAGCAAATAATAATATTAGAATGATTTCTGATGACTTGAGTAATGGCTGCTGAAAATTCAGCTTTGCCATCAATGGAATAAATAACATTTTAAAATATACTCAAATAGAAAACAGTTATTTAAATGTATATTAAAATATTGTAATAATATTTCACAGTATTCATATTTTCAGTGTATTTTTGATCAAATAAATGCAGGCTTCAAAGGCCCTTTCACACCGGACGCGTAACGAAAAAGCGAAACGAAAAAATGAAAAGTTCGTTCGCGTCAAAACCATTCACATCAGCCGCGACGCGAATTTGCGACGTTCAGAGCTTCAACATTCCAAAACGTTCGCGCCGACAGCTGAGAAAACATGGATACTTCATCATCATCATCATCATCATCATAATCCAAGACGAGCTTTTCATTTTCTTTAAAAGACAGAAAAGAAGGTTTTGGGTGCACCCAATCTTAAAGAACAGAGAGTCTGAAGGGGAGTAGCTATGCTAATCTTGTACAGGAGCTAAAACTTTATCATGGTCGGTTCCGCACTTACTTTCGGATTTCTGTGGGACAATTTGAGGAGCTCCTTCAGACTGTGGCACCGCATCTGACGAGACAAACCGAAAACTTCAGGGAACCAATCGGTCCGGAGCAGCGTCTGGCAGTCTAGGTGAGCTGTCATAAAATCATCAGGGGCTACGTTTACATGCAATCAAATAAACAATCCACTGTGTGTGATTGGCTGAAGCCTTTTCTGTCGACGCAAAAGTAAAAAAAAAAAAAAAAAAAATCGACATCCGTTTTTTCGCCGCAGCACATTCGCGTTCGGTGTGGAAACACTCATTACACAAACAGCTGATCAAAAAATAAAACCATCGCGCGAATTATTCGTGCGTCAAAATCGCGTCCAGTGTGAAAGGTGAGCAGAAAACTTCTTTCACAAAAAAAACCTTACCAACCCCAAATTTTAGTGTAGGCTACATACATTTGCATTCTGCTGAAAAAAGTAACATATGAGCATTCAGGTTTGGAACAACATAAATTAGCAGTCTAAATAAATATATATTTGTTTTGCTGAACTATTTCTTTAATCCTGATGAGTATGTAAAAAGCCTTGAATCACTGGCCCGGTTTACAGCTGGTATTAAGATGTGTTTTCGTTGATCGCATCAGATGTAGAGTACAAGGGAGACATTCCCGTTTACACCTGGTGTTTTAATCCGTCTGTTTTGTCCACTTTCAACCACTTTTGTTCTGATTTCTTCGAGGGGAGGGTCTATGGGTGGGTAAATTGTATGTGCTTTTTCAGATCTTTCGATTTAAGGGAAGAAATAAGTGACACATGACTGGAGACGACGCAAAAACATACGGAGATCGGCTTTCATTTCTGCTCTGATAGCCACTAGAGTCAATACCACACCGAGCGTGGTGAGTGTGTTAGAAATCAGGAATGACGGGGGAACACTGTGCTTGCTTGGTAAGTTTTTCGTCTTCAAACCATACTTGGGTATTCAGCTGACAAAGTTTAAATCCAATCTGGCTAGCGCACTTCCCATAATGTTTACGCATTAGGTCTGAAGGTGGAGAGTAGGCTAGTGAACACAAATATATGAATAATAAAAAGTTAACCCACCGTTTGCCATATTTGTCCTCCCTAAGCTCGTGCGTTGCCTAACGAGACACCGATTTTATAGAAGTCACAATGCAAACGTAAGTAGCCTATGTAAATGGTAATTTGTTTAAAGTTGCGAATTTCCCCTGCTTCTTAAAAAGTTACGTTTATATTAATTACAGTAGTGCACATCAGCTCGGCGAGTGGACGAGACACTTCAGCATGTAGGTTATTGCAAATGTGCGCATTCTGAAATCGGAATAAAGGTTTATGCCTTATCCTGAAATCGCCTTGTGTTGGTGTATTTATGTTGTGTAGTATTGTTTTTATTCATTCAGTAGACTAACAGCAAATGTGTCATACATTCCGAAGCAGAAATTATTTAAACGATGGTTAAATTAATGATTAATTCAACAACATATACATAACACTGTTCTCATATGGAAACTGTAATTAGTAAAATGCCATAGAATTTGCGCTGTCTTTAAGAGTCTGAAAAAGATGTTGCTCAATCAGGAAATGAAATACAAGCATCATAATTTATTAAGAAAAATAACGCTGACTGCTTTATTTCCAAGATGATGCATGGCAAACTTTGCATTTGACAATATAGTGCCATATAGTAACAGAGGCTTGTATTAATATTTATTGGGCTATTCAAATCAATTTCTGCAACATAGATATATGTTCATGTTTAATAGTTCCTCCATAATTAAGTAAATAAATATATTTTTGTGTTTGATCAGTTACCTGTGTTGGAAGTGTGCAGTAGAAGACCCACATTAACGATCTCAGTATGACTTATCCTCTCCACAAAACAAGACCATAAACATTACGGATAACATCTGAAGTAAATTTACATACATATATATCGTAAAACTAATCCTGTGAGACTGAGATGCTGCAAATCGGGTGATTTTAGGTCAATGTTTTGGCTGTAAATCATTGATGCCCTCTGTCGGCAGGGAATAGTAAGATGGCCGCTCGAACACTTTCGGTGGATTCACCGCCTGATGGCAGTTTAGAGCGCAATGAGCAATCCAGTCATTATACAGATCAGTGGTTCGAACACATTCGACCAAAAGAGCGTTTTCGACTACCTCTGGAAGTGGTCAAAGGTGGACAAGCTCAAACTGTTTTAGACCCCGTTCACACTGATTGTTACCCGATCAACCAAAACACATCTTAATACCAGGTGTAAACAGGGCCACTGAATCTTACTGAACTAAAAAATTAAACTGAACTGATGCAAAAAGCAACAACAAGAGTGTCTTTTCCCTAGTTGCTGTAAAGGAGAAAGGGTGATAGCCACTTTGATTCTGGGCAGGGAAATTCAGCTCCTGATGAGGCGTTAAGCTCCTCTGTTCAGGAGTGATTTATTTTAATGGGCAGCCGGGGGACGTGATTGCACACAGCTAAGGTGTGGGTCAGTGCTTCTGCAAATGAGAGCTGAAATCCGGCATATTCACGCCGCTTGAGCTCACGAACAGCACCAATCCTATTGAAGTGAATGAACACTGATCTAAACAGCTTTTTGGTAAACTATCGGCAGAGACTGTGATCACTGTGTCAGACGCACTTGCCGACATTAAACGTGACGAGGGATCAAGTCTAGTGGTGCTTAACAGCAGTTTCTTCAGAGACCTGACGGAGAGCCTGCAGTGATGTTACAACACGTAACTCAATCGCATACTCAGCTCCATGTGAGTATTAGTCACTCCTAGTCAACGAGATAGTCTAGTGGTGAAGTGATGGCAGAAGAAGCAGGTGTGATTCTTTAGATAATGACTTCAGTGTATGACAATATGATACAGTATAACAGTTAAATCCAATTTCCGGCTCAAATTTGCTGTATAACATATAAACACAACACTTCAATCCAATAGGCAGAGATAAAAGAACATAATAATCACATTCCCCCCACGAGGTGAAAGTTTATATGAAAGACGCCGCAGTCTAGGACAGGCACTTCGGCATTCTACACCATGCCATCGATCTGTCATTGCCATCATTTCCTGCCTTAACAAGCAGAGGCAGTGTTCCAGGTTATTTATGTAACCCCCATTGGGAGAAGACCTATTGATTTATTTACTCAGCTCAAACCAAGGATGCATTCCCTGCCGGAGAACACAGGTAGGTGGTGGAACACGATTTATGGAATGCCCTTTGAAATGAGCTTTGAATAATTTTTAATCTCATTTGTAGACGGGGGCAATATCTCTCACGTAGAGCATGAGACAGGATCTGATGACTGTCTATCTGCGCTCTTCTTTCAGAATATCAGCAGACGGAAGTGACCCTGAGTGACCTGATGGGGACTGATTTAGCTACTGATGTGAAAATTAACTTTAGATAGAGAGAGATAAAAAAGGGAGTGTGCAAGAAGGGAGGATAAAGAGTGGATTATAAAGAGCAGAGGAAGGAAAATGAGAGTAAATGTACAGTTATAGTTTGAAAATATCTGTTACATAAAAGAGAATCCTGACCCTATTGTTTCAGAGACAACATATAGACAATGGCCTTGTTTTAGAAACAAGGATCAGCAACAGGAATTTAAAACATGTTTAAAAACACACACACATACACACACACACACACGTTGGTGCAACTACATTTTCCATAGGCGTAATGGTTTTTATACTGTACAAACTGTATATTCTCTCCCCTTACACAGCCCCTATCCCCAAACCTGCCCATCACACACACACACACACACACACACACACACACACACACACACAGCCCCTATCCCTAAATATGCCCATCACAGGAAACATTCTGCATTTTTACATTTTTAATAAAACATTGTTTGTAATGTTTTTTAAGCTATTTGAATTACGAGGACTCATGAAATGTCCTCATAAACCACGTTTAAGTTGTAATACACATGTCATTATACAAATTTGTGTCCTCATAAATCACATAGGCTAAACAAGCACACACACACACACACACACACACACACACACGCACGCACCCATATAACAATTAATAAATAAAATATGAACATAAACTGTCAAAAACAATAACAGAAATATAGAGATTATAGAGAGAAAACCTTTGAAGAAACTTTTGAGAATACTGTTATTTTTATGTTTCCATAATTTTTGGTTTACCCACTTCACACCAATTAGCCTTAAAATAATAGTGAGTCATTTAAAATGACATGATGAAGAAAGATTCAAAAACTTCACTCTCTTTTAACATGCACAAATTATGTGGGGTTTTTTTAAGATTTTGTAAGAGATGTATGTTTAATCATTAAAAAAATCGCGTTCTCCATTCAAACACTCACAATCTCATTCTTGAAGGAAAATGATTCTCCTCTGTCTATTAAACTCTCTAGAAAAAAAAAACTTTGACAAAATCACACCATAACATTTAAATCTGAGTTGGACCTGCCACTAACCCAGAGAGAGAGCAGTAGTCATGAATGAAACAGCGAAACAAACCACACAGTATCGTTATCTCTTACAAATAATCATATTCTCACAGAACAGAAGTATGGGATAAAAGATAATAGTTTGGATAAAAACCCTGCTGGCTACAGAAGTGATCGTAATACATCAAACCACCTTTTGAAAGTAACTTGGTGCTTCAAATAACGATTGTAGCAATTGCATCGTTACACCACCAGCTGATGACAAGTGACTGGTAAAAATGTATTTGTCATTGAGTCATTCATTAGAAAGATTAGTTCAAAAACGCTGATTCATCTAGTAATGAAAGTCTTTACGAGTGAGTCATTGAATCATTCATTCACACCGAGTTTTTTTTAAAAGACCCCCTCTGGTAAAAATCAAGTTTCATTTATTTGACCAGGTGGATATGTAAATTGCAAATAGCCTACAGAAATGTATTCTCACTGGAAGACATTTTGACAATTTTTCTGAATCTTTACTTTAAACCACCTTGGAAAAATGGAAAAGGCACACAGTTTATAGAATGACTCTGTATTTAGGCGTGCTAAGATGAACGGCCACAGTGACAATCTTTGATGGATCAGGGGCACAGAGAAGAGGAGCAGAGAGACGACTGTGAAGAAGCTGTAATTCAATAAGCCAATTTTCAGGGCCCGGCCCCTGCAGAAGTGTCAGGCTGTGGAGAGAGAGAGAGAGAGAGAGAGAGAGAGAGAGAGTCTGCACATGTCTGCCCATTCCATTTGCTCTATGTAAGATGGCACATCTAGGCCTTAGGGACAGACAGTGTGTCAGAACAGGTGCGTACACATCTGGATACTTAATGCACTTGAGTAGCTGACGCATAATGTGCCCATGGCCAATTCCAATGTGCCAATGACAAGATTTCATGTAAAGATGTATATGCACACATATAAGGTAAAGGGCCCTATTTTAACGATCTGAAACGCAAGTATCAAACGCGAAACGCAGAGTGTCCTCTCACATTCCCTTTAAAAGCAGGCACGCTTGTTCCATGGCGGATTGCAACGGCGAATTTGCCAGCGCACGCCAGGAGCGGTTCACAGCCGAGGAGACCGACGTTCTCGTCAGGGCCGTAAAACACAGAGAAGTGAGAATGTATGGGGATGGGAGAAACCACACAAATAAGCTTCGGTTAAACAGGCGTATAATAATTAGGGTAAATGTGTAAGCTAGATTTAATTTTTCACATCTTCATGGACACAACAATGATTTCCCTCATGTGTTAATATTTTTCCTTGTAATAATGTATGATTTGAAAAAAATGAAAACTGCTGCGTCCATTTAGATTAGAGAATCAAAGTGTATGCGCGTTAACACACTACATAATGGCCAAGCACGCGCCCTTAAAATAGCATATGACTATCGCGCAACACGCCACTGTCTTTAGACTCGGTTTTTCCTGGTCAGTGGCGGAATTGTTTTTTTAAACTCCAAAATAGCACCAGGGAACTTTTGCGCCAGAACACATCTCCTCTTTCGCTAAAACCCCCCCCAAGTTCATTCCCTAATTTAGCGACGTGCGTCTGTGGAGGGAAGAGTCCACTGTGCGCGGGTGCAAAATAGGATGATACATGCGTCGGTGTACAAAGTCAATTGTGCTGGGTGCAAGATAGGGCCCAAAGTGTTGATCTTGGAAACAGGGTCCTCTCACACAATTTCCAAATAACAGAAACTGTGGGCCAGACATAAAGAAATAATTAATTATCAGAGGTCAGCAAGGTCTCTGTCTGAAACAATGAGTCATGACCTGCTTCTAACAAGTCCAGACTCCATCCTAAATCTCTATTAAAACTATGCAAAGAGATTAAACATTCATCATAAACTCCCTGCCAAGCCATGAAGCCAACCAAGTCTTATTGGTTAGCATATTTTTTGGCATGTTTTTTTCTTTCTTTCTCTCAAAACCACAGTGAATGAAGTAGTTGTCGCTTTCTCCCCCCACAAATGTCATTGAGGATCAGTCCCATTCCTTGGCATCCATCACCACAAGACAGTGGGATGTGGGAAACGTGGCCATCCCAGATGACACAAGCAACCTAAGCACAGAGTACAGCAACCGAAAAACGCAAGCATGATGAATCACTAAGGTGACACCACCTGACATAAATATGACATCATAGAGTCATAAACTGCTTTAACATTCTCCAGAAAATCCTGCAAAAAAAAAACCCACTTGCGGTTTCCAAACTTTTTAAAAAGGTGTTATAATGCCCTTATCACAAGATGTAAAATAAATACTATGATGCAGTAGACACATTTATAATGAAGATTTCTATTTCACATAAACTCTCTATTCATTAAATAATCTTTAAAAATTGTGCGGTTTTTATTCTTTTATTCTTTCACGGTTTCCTCAAAATATTAAGCAGAACAACTGTTTTCAACATTGATAATAAGTAATGTTTCTTGAGCACCAACTCAGCATATAATGATTTCATGTGTCACTAGACTGAGGTAATCTTGACATTTTAAAATATCAAAATAGAAAACACTTATTTGAAATTGTAATAATATTTCACAATATTGTATTTTTGAATAAAAAAACATCTCTGGCCCCAAACTTTTGAATGGTAGTGTATACAGTATCTCTTTACTTCCGTTGATTTGTTTTTCACGAGGCCTCCTCTGAAAAACACCCATGTAAGTGCAAATTACTGAAGCAGCAAATTACATATGAACAAGCACTTCAGTTCAAGTATTCCAAAAGGAATAATTGCATTTTGACTGATTCACTAAGGCATATGCATGAGCTTCTGCAGGACATGCAGGATCAGAAAATCAACATGAATTAACAGTGATGCTTCAGAGACCTCATCCTTTGACAGAGAAGAACCTTGCCTATATCATTTAACATTAACTAGGATCCCATCTACACAGAGAAACAGTTCATGTTGTTTTTAGGTGATTCTTAGAAGACGACCACACTGTCATGAAAGGGTTTCCTCGTACAGCAAGTGTCAAAAACGGTTTGCCACAAAAGCGTGAACTTTCAGCACGCATCGGGCATGGCTTCAACATCACAGGATGATCAGGAGTGAGAGCTGTCATAACCTGTTCTCCAGTCATCTCTCCAGTGACTGTCAACCAACCGCATCTCTGCTAGTCCTACTGAACCCCCTGAAGACCATTCAGTTCACACAAACACAAGATGCCTAACATACAAAGCCCTCATGTCTAAAAGTTAACGTAAAGCATAGCGAAAATATATAAGCATGCAAAACATGACATGCTGTTAATAAAGTGTACATCACTCCCATCTCATTCACACTCTAAAAAATGCTGGGTTGTTTTAACCCAATTTTGGGTCAAATATGGACAAACCCAGCCATTGGGTTAAATGATTAAATTGCATTTTTGATCCAATGTTTGGGTTTGTCCATATTTGACCCAAAATTGGGTTAAAATAACCCTGCATTTTTTAGAGTGCATGCATAATTACAAATTGTCAGTAAGAAAGAAACGATGCTTTTGTCAAACAGAACCATTGCACATTATAATTTCACTATCAGCAGTGACACATGGACATTCTGCTGAAGGTTTAATGGTCACCTTTCATTCGCCGGAAGCCGCACAAACCATCGGTACGGGGCGTGCAGACCAGCGACAGAAACTAATAAAAAGTGCTCTCGGCTCACTCAACATGATGCATGTCAGACAAGCACAAATGCCAGTTACTGTTGCTCCCCACCACCTTTGTCACTAATAAAACGTGTCTCCTCATATTTCTTCAAATAAATAAATTTCCTGCTGACCTTTTTCAAATTAATGAGGCTGTATAAAATACCACTTAATCTGCCATTTTCAAGTTTTATTACAGGCTATAATATATCTTTGATTGCAGCAGCTGTTGGTATTGTGTGGTTCTGAATGCTGATGAGCAGCGTGTATATATATAAAAAAAGATATAAAACTTTATGGGTTTAAGCATTGAGAAGGTTGTTCTGGATTTGAGGCACAGATTCATGCAAGGAGGGCTCTGAAATTATGCAATTATTTGACAAGAATTAAACCTTTACATAAAAAAAACAATCTAGTTGAATAACAGAGATGATGACCCTTAAACAAGGACAAATATTTTATAAATATATCAACTTGCTTGACAGTCCATGCATGAAAAAGACAAAGGGTTAATTGATGGTTATAATATTATCTCATGCTATTATTTGTTATTACTATAAATCTTATATGCATGTCCTCACATAAAATAGAGATTTCAATGATCTGAAACAAAACACTATTAAATGTTAGTAGATACTGTGTCGTTTAAGAAGCGGTTGCGAAATTAGTCAGTTAGGGAAAAGCAAAAACAGCCATAGTTCTATCGGCTGCAAACTTGAGCAATGTAATTTGCGGTAAGTAAGATAAATGAGTCGGCACACAACACTTCACTAAGTAAAACAATTAATTACAATTAATCACACTGGACGGATCTCAAGTGTAGCCTGTGATAGGCTTGTCTGTTTGATGCATTGCCTTTATGAGGGCCAGTGGCTACATTTCAATCCACTGCTAAGTAGCTGAGTTATTAAAATCAATCCATCTATGTATCCAGTCATAATGGCATCCTGCATAATGACTGATACAAAGACAGAAACCAAAAGGAAAGTTGCTCGATATTTCAAAGTGATAGCGCTCTCTCTGATTGCCTCTGCGTGCATATACATGTCCTCTGAAGATCTAACAAGAGAGCCGGAACTAGAGAAACATACACTTTAACAGACAGAGATTCACTTATTAAATCATATCATAGCATTGATAAAGACAATGGCTTTCATGCCAAATACACATTTTGGGGCACATTTTGGGGATTCAATTGTAAAACAATCACAGTTGTTGAAATATTGAGTGACTTTTCATCGTGCAAGTCACTTGAGATGTTTATAGATGTATTTTACAGTGCAATCACACATGGGATTCTGTCGCACCTGTTGGGCCTGTCATTCCCTTTCTTAACATGGCTGACTGAGGATTCACTCAATAGCTAAAGCTCATTGATATGGCAAAACCCATCTCATCCCTGCCACTCTCAGA
Source organism: Phoxinus phoxinus (assembly GCF_949152265.1). Classification (NCBI taxonomy): domain Eukaryota; kingdom Metazoa; phylum Chordata; class Actinopteri; order Cypriniformes; family Leuciscidae; genus Phoxinus; species Phoxinus phoxinus. The sequence goes on from NC_136891.1 coordinate 32,505,872, forward strand.
CAAGACGGCCGCCTCTGGATCTCTCGGCTCAGTCGCCAGTCAGTGATGAGCCTGAGGATGGAGAGAGGAATACAGATTCAACTGACGGATTTCTCTCTCAACTAGGATTAAAACTTACATCTGTGACAAGCCTAAGGCCCTAAACTGGACTGTCACTCTGTGATTAAAAAATATACAACAATGATCTGCATTTAAGTGACAGTATAAAGTATTTATAAGCTTGGTCATCTAGCATTGTCAATGATGAGTGTCACATTATTTGAGAAAAACGCTTGGCAAATATACAGTGAAGTCCAAAGATCAGAAGTTTCAGCCTATTAATAAATAAAGTGTGACTTTTGTAATTGTGACTATGTATATACACTACCATTCAAAGGTTTTGGGTCGGTAAGTCTTTTATTCTGCCAAGCCTGCATTTATTTGGTCAAAAATAAAGTAAAAACAGTAATATTTTAGGCCTAATATATTATTACAATTTGAAATGTCGGTTTTCAATTTTGAATCACATAATCTTTCAGAAATTATATTCAGAATAATTTGCTGATTAGGCGATGAAGAAATGTTTCTTATTAGTTATTATTAATGTTAAAAACAGTTGGGCTGGTTTTATATGTTGGGTACTATACGGTTATCCGGACCACACGATGGCCTACCCCTAACCCCGCCCCTAAACCTACCCGTCACTGGGGTTAAGACCAATCATACGATGGCCTACCCCTAACCCCGCCCCTAAACCTACCCGTCACTGGGGTTGAGACCAATCATACGATGGCCTACCACTAACCCCGCCCCTAAACCGTCACTGGGGTTAAGACCAATCATACGATGGCCTACCCCTAACCCCGCCCCTAAACCTACCCGTCACTGGGGTTGAGACCAATCATACGATGGCCTACCCCTAACCCCGCCCCTAAACCTACCCGTCACTGGGGTTAAGACCAATCATACGATGGCCTACCACTAACCCCGCCCCTAAACCGTCACTGAGGTTAAGACCAATCATACGATGGCCTACCCCTAACCCCGCCCCTAAACCTACCCGTCACTGGGGTTAAGACCAATCATATGATGGCCTACCTCTAACCCCGCCCCTAAACCTACCAGTCACTGGGGTTAAGACCAATCATACGATGGCCTACCCCTAACCCCGCCCCTAAACCTACCCGTCACTGGGGTTAAGACCAATCAGGGATGACTATACGGACTATACGGGACTAAAAGACACACGTGTGGTCCGGATAACCACATAATTCCCATTTTTGTGATAATTTTCCAGATGAACATGAAAAATAACAATTATAATAAAATGCACCTTTATTGAATTAAAAATTATATGTCTATGACTTCTTGAGTACTTGTCACACAGTAATGTCATGTCTTATTTTAAACTATCTCACAACCTTTGTTTTTTTGCTCTGAGGTGCAGGAAACTTCAATAGAGATCACATTGAAAATCTGGGAGTCTAATAATTTAAACCTGAAAATAGGTTTTATTTTTTACTTACAAATCAAATGCTATGACATTCTGAAAGTGATTTTTTTTTTACTCAACTTTTCACCTGATGATAATATAATTTGAAATGGAAAAAGAGCCATTCAGCTACGTTCTTCACATGGCAAATACTCAGAAAAGAAGCTGTCATGAATAACTCAGACACAATGCTGTGAAATATCCCTATTAACCTTTAAAAACGGTCTTTAAGAACTCTAGATTACAGATGTGCTCAATCTTTCCACGCTTGTATGAATCATTGATGACACTGTAGCAGCACTTTATCGCTCAATAGAATTATTCTCAACTGTGACTGTGAATTTAGGTCAACCGGTTGAGATGATGTCATTCAATTGAGTTCGGAATACCATGATGTCATTACCGACTTCCAGGAAGCATTTTAGCACCATCATATCTAAAATTAATTTTGGTGCTCCCAGAGTGCACTACAGGTGAATGGGCAAAACTAATTTACTTTCTCCTTCTGGTAAACCTGGTGATGTCACATTTAAAGAGCTTGTGTGAGACTTGCAGTCTTGTGCACGTTCCTCTGACCAGCCTGCCAATGTGTCATGTTTATTTAAAGAGCTTTTCTCGAAACAACAAGCAGATTACTGCCCTAAATGATGGAGAGTGTCATCATTACAGAAAGTGTAATAATCCTAAGTAGTATCTTATCTATTAACTCTGTCAGCATTTATCTAACCATTTTGTCATTGGAATGAGAAGAACCAATATCGAAGACTTCATTGTAGATGACACAAACTTGGTTAGTCATGCTCCTTCGGGACCTGGTGACATCATACTGACTTCATTTCATCCCATGTAACTGCTGATGTCACCTAAACTGGTGATGTCACCTTATCTAATACTTTTGAAAATGCGTTGGGATTTTAAAGAATGGCAGCATTTCTAAAAATTCTCTCAAGTATAGCCTAAATTTAAGCACTTCCCAATCTTGTTATATACCCCACATACCCATAACCTCTTGACTGACACCAAAACAGATGTTCCTTTTAACTCTTATTATACTGGATTTAGTATTTTCATTAATATTTTATTGATATTAGACCTTGGGGTTAGAACGATTCGTACAACTTTTATTCAGCAAGGACACATTAAATTGACCAAAAGTTCTATTCATTAAAAACCCTAACAAAGAAGACTATTATGTTTCACACAACAACAAAAAAAAAAGCAGCAACTGTTTTCAACATTGATAACAAGAAGAAACGTTTCTTTAGCAACAAATCAGCATATTACAGTGATTTCTAAAGGATCGTGTGACAAGAAAGAGTGGAAGTTGCTGAAAATTCAGCTTTGCCAAAGGAATCAATTACATTTGAAAATATATTAAAAGAGAAAACGGTTATCGTATAATATTTCAAAATTTTACTGTTTACCGTATTTTTGATAAAATAAATGCAGTCTTGGTGAGCATAGACTTCTTTCAAAAACATTTACAAAATCTTATAGACCACAAACTTTACAGTAGTGTATTAAAATTTCTTGTTTTCTTAAAGGGATAGTTCACCCAAAAATTAAAATGTTGTCGTCATTACTCAACCTCATGTTGTTCCAAACCTGTATGAGTTTCTCTCTTCTGTTGAACACAAAAGAAGATATTTTAAAGAATGTTGGTAAACAGACTGTTTACGACACACGTTGACATCCCAGACTGATCTCATGAAATGGCGTATGTATGAGACGGCAATTCGTATTGCATTCGGCGTGCTATCAAGACGCATAATCGCTTTTTGGCGTGTTTTTCAATCACATCTGGGGATATGGTTCATTTCGGCGTAGACATACACACGGAATCACATGCGGGGATAATGGTTCGTTTCGGCGTAGACATACACACGGAATCACATGCGGGGATAATGGTTCGTTTCGGCGTAGACATACACACGGAATCACATGCGGGGATAATGGTTCGTTTCGGCGTAGACATACACGCAGAATCACATGCGGGGATAATGGTTCGTTTCGGCGTAGACATACACGCAGAATCACATGCGGGGATAATGGTTCGTTTCGGCGTAGACATACACACGGAATCACATGCGGGGATAATGGTTCGTTTCGGCGTAGACATACACGCAGAATCACATGCGGGGATAATGGTTCGTTTCGGCGTAGACATACACGCAGAATCACATGCGGGGATAATGGTTCGTTTTAGCGTAGACATGCACGTGGAATCACATCCGGGATGATGGTTCGTTTCGCTCAGAACATTTGACAGATGTTGTGCCGAATTTTGACTCCCTGTCAAATTATTACCCCCCTCGTTGAAGTCAGTAACTGATTCCCTAATCCTGACCGCACTTCTAATCCTAACCCCTCACCCACAACTAATCCTAAACCTACCCATACTAGGGCGTAGACATACACGCGGCGTAGACATACACGCAGCGTAGACATACACGCGGCGTAGACATACACGCGGATAGCTCAAAATGCGTACAGATAACACGCCAGTGGCGTGTATGTTTACGCAAAGTCATGATGTCATGTTGCAGATCCATAGAAAAAGAAAATACTATGGAATGTGTCACAATTCTGTTCTGTCTGGTCTGCACCTGTTCTTGTTAGTCCCTGATTACCGGTAGTCATCCACCTGTGTCTAGTTAGTTCCCTCGTTTACCCTGTGTATATATTCTCCCCGTTCAGTTCAATCCCTTGTCGGTGTTTGTGTGTGCAATACATGTCTTGTGGACACGCTGTTACATTCTGTTGAACCCGCTTGTTTCATTAAACCGTATCTCCATTGGAAATTACCTTCATCTGCCAAGCCGTGACACAATGGGTGCTGTCAACTGTCTGACATTCTTTAAAATATATTTTGTGTTCAACAAAGGAAAGGAACTCATACAGGTTAGGAATCTACCATGATTTTGAGTAAATTATGACAAAACTTTCATTTTTGGGTTAATTAAAGGCTTAAAGCAAAATTTAAATACTTCCAAGTATCCCTGGAAATGAATTACTCCATTAAAGTTGGATAAGAAGTTCTGATACCTTCAGTGTTGGGGTAGTTACTCAAAAAAAGTAACTAGTTACTAGTTACTAGTTACTTCTGTAAATTGTAATGAGATTACTTTACTAGTTACTGCATTTGAAAAGTAACTTCACTACTTATTACTTTACTTTCCCGTTTCTTAGATACATGGACAAACATCATAGCCCTATCATCATTTAGCCTGCATGTCCGCATAGTGTTTATAAATGTAGCCGATAAAAATGGCATGTAAAACCATATAAAATAACTATCCCTGTCTGCACAAAGAAATATGCCTCACTGTAAAATCTACAAACAACAGGATTATGTCCGTGGTGGTAGACACATGATCAGGGCTGGACAGAGATAAACATTATATTTTATTTTGACGGAAACTGCAAAACTGAAACTTTCTTCTCCATCTGTATTTTGACCATAGACCGTATATAAGAGATTTTGACAGATACACTTACACTGCACGCTCGCTCAAAGCCCAAAGGGGGAGGCGTTTAAAGATGTGATTGGGCCAGTCCAGTGTCAATCAAGAAAATAACCAATGGGCCAATCTACGTGTTTCATGGGCCGGTCTGTCAGAAAAAAAACTAATGCTGAGTTTTTTTAACCAATGCATTACACCGGCACTTACCCAGCGCCGCCAATTAAGCAAAACAAAACGAATGGGCCGCCGATGTACGAGTTTTATGAGCCGTTAAGACAAACGAACAAAAAAGTTTTAGATGCATCGGATCGGCCCAAAAAGCCGTGAATCTCCCGGTAGTCCCGATGTCCAGTACTTGCCTGCCAGGGCATAGAGTGAATTTCTGGCAAATATTTGTGTCCTTTCGAGCAACAAACTGAAAGTAATGTGAATATCGCCACTGGCCGAAACTCGCGTCTCCGTCTCCATCTCCATTCCTCTCTGTCCTTCGCACCAGCAGCTACGTCACTCAAATCGATCTCTATGGCAACGGTGCCCAGGCAAGCACACACACACAGGCATGCACGCACCACTTCGACAGATCAGAGCTTTACACACATGAAAACACGGCTTGGGTAACGCAGGAAAGCGCGTTCCTATAGTCTAGTAAAGTAGTATAGTTACTGATATTTTTAGTGTAATGCGTTACTTTACTTCGTTACCCAAAAAAGTAATATCGTTACTGTAATCCGTTATTTTGTAACTCGTTACCCCCAACACTGGATACCTTAAAGACTGGTTGGTGTATCTTCCCTTGAAACCCTTAGTTTGTGGGGCTCCATCTGCTGTTCAAAGATTGCACAATCTCTCTGGCAGAGTCCTTTGTACACATACTCGTAGTCGTACTGCAATATGTCTTTGAATGCAGAGTTAGACACTCTCCCTTTAGGAATGAACAGTGCTGAAGTTGGGTTAAAGATATAAAAAACACTACATCAAATCAAACACCATTACAATAATCTTCATGTGGCCTAAACACAACTGACATTCAGACAAAGTCTAAAAATTCCAGTTGAAAGCCCTGAGTGCTGTAGGAAATTAGACTGTGCTGGGTTATCAAATCAAGATGAATAGGAACATGTCTCAGTCTGATCCCTAGACAGATGTAATGTTCTAAAAGACAGATCGCTATTGATTCCCTCAGGCCTTTGTGGAGCAGAAACTGACTGTGTACCTCTTGGCCAGATCAAAAGAGGTCAGGTGGAGCTGAACCTCATGAACACATTTCACCCTTCAGATGGACCGCAATCCAACAAGATCAATTTATGAGCAGCGACAAGAAATGTTGTCACTGATGTTGACACTGAACTGACATCAAATAAGAAATATGGGAAGACACAGCAGATCTTAAATACTTAAAAGGTACACTACAGAAGATTGCTAAATTGTTTTAAAAAGCATTATTGAACAAGTACATTTGTGCAAATCGTGCAGAGCCTCTTTTTTGCCAAGTCAAGTCACATTTATTTCTATAGCGCTATCTACAATACAGACTGTTTCAAAGCAGCTTTACAGATAACAAGAAAATAATGCAAAAAAAGTCAGTTCAGCTTAATTAAGTTCAGTAATGTTTCATTTTTGTTTTTAAAAAAGTTTTTAATTTAGTTCATATAAAAAAAAATATATATATATATATATATATATATATATATATATATATATATATATACCGGTAGCCGCTCTGGAGTAAACCGTGATGTCATCGTCCGGCTCAGTTCTCGTATAATAGTGTCAATGCAGGCAGATCAATACTATTGTTGAATATTAAATGAAATGTTATAGTTAATGTCCTCAAATAAGAAAGTCAAGCCAAGGGCAACAAAGGTGGAAAAGGGCGACAGTGGCAAGGAACCAAAACTAATGTTAACAAGATTTGAATAAAGTATTAGTAAATGTTGAAATTAACATTAACAAAGATTAATAAATGCTGTATAAGTGCAGTTCATTATTAGTTAATGTTAACTAATGTAGTTAACTAATGTTAACTAATGAACCTTATTGTAAAGTGTTACCAAAAAACCTTGGGAGAAGTTCTCCTCTGTCCAACGAACGAACAGTGTGTGATTATGATTCAGGCAGCATTATACTGTAGTTCAGAAGTCAGATTGGATTATGGAACAATCATAATATTATCCAGTTCCATCTGGTTGAAGATCGGAGTCACGCCGGTATGGAGACGGGTTTGTTGAGGATCAGTGCCGATGTCTGTCGTGTCGATGAGGCCTTCACAGCGGAGAGTCTAGTTAACACGATCTCTGCTGACACTTCAGGGCATGAAAAATGAACACTTTACTTAAAAATGTGTTTGAAGCCTCATTCTCAACAGATAGTGTTGTTATTTATATATAGTTGGAAAGATCATAACTAGCAGAATAGAACAAGCATATTACTTTGAATTAGAGTTTAAACTACACCGTTTTTTGTAAGAAGAAAACATCTTTACATAGGCAAATGTAAACAGTAGGCTATAGTTACACTTAAGCCATGGTCAATAAACTTTGAGCGTGCAAAATGTATGACGTCACTCTCTGAAGAGTCTTGTTTATAAACTTGAATTCAACATAACAAACGGTAATACACTCAAAATGTAGAAAATAAACAATATACTCGACTTTACTGCAAGCCAAAAGGTCACGCCATGACGTATCGATCTTCTACTGGTCACACGTGACGCAAATTCGAAGTTCAAATGTTAAACTCTTCACATAAGCGTGCGTTTGAATGGAAGTCCATGGAACGAAAGTGCAATTTGACTAACGTTACCCACTACAAATGCCAGTTGACCGAGAGATTTAAATACGAACAGTTCTTTAATTAAAACGTAGATCTTAATTACCTTTGTGCTGTGGAAATACAACCCGTAAGACAGAACATAACAAGTGGCCCAGGTCAATATAATTGTAAGTTTAAGTGCCGCTAAAGCCTGGTTCACACGGGACGATTTTAAAATTGTCGGACGATTTTCCAAACCTGAGAGAACCCCACACACGGCGATAAAAAAATCACGGGTCTAACAGTTTAGGTTGTACAGTGTGTGGTGCGCAACCACCTATAGGGACACATAATATAAAAAAGTTAGCCAGCATGTAAAGAGTAACGGTTTACATTTCTTATGCAAGTAAATTCCAAATGTATTTATAATTATACTGTGAGCGCCAAATTAGTAAAACTCAAAGTAAATAAAACAAACACCCCGAAAACTCTTTTGAGAGGCTAAACACATTTAGTTACTTCTGTTTGTGCCTCTGCTAAATGAATAAGTAATATTTCAAAGAAGCCATGAGATATTTTTGACCTGTGACTGCAGTTATTTTCTTTTTTACCCATGCTGACTCTCTTTTCCTTGTCCTTGAGATCTTGCGGTTATAATCACAGTGATCATTGTTAATAGATTCAAGTGTTAAATCTCATATATGGAAATACTTTGAATATTAGCATGTTATTTCAGTGTACTGGGCAAGATTTCACAGAGGAACAGAATGAGACGAAAGGAGAATGCGAGGCAGTGTTTGATGGGGTCGGGATATGGCGAGATAAAGCTAATGCTATATTCAGACTAGCTGATGTGAGTTGTAATTGCTCCAGGGCCGAGCTAACATGGGGTCTGGACCAACTATATAATAGTGGCTATTAGCAGATGATTAGGCACATGATGATGAAGTGTTTCTTGTTGATTTGGTACCACTCATTTATTCATGTCAGTGTGTATGTGTGTATTCCAAGAGCTTATATATTATATATGCCTGCTGAAAAGACCAGCTTAGACTAGCATAAATGTCCACGCTGGTCCAGACTGGTTTTGATGTTGGACAAAATGCCACCACAAGCAGAGACGTAACAAACGTTATATCCCCTTTTAGACATTTCTAAGTTTGCACCACAAATTTTTTGGTAAATAAAGACATTAAGGTAAGGACTAAAGACTTTAGATATACAAAGACGGTGCACTCCTATTATCACCAATGGGAGAAAGTGTATTGCGCAACATGGCAGAATAACTCACGCCTTCTAAATAAAAGAGCTGACTGGTAGTCGTTCACTGAATTTGACTAGTATACTACTCGTAGTATGATTACCATATATATGGCAGAAATAGTAAGAGTATATGAGGTTTTCAATTGCGACACTGCAGCTCTTTAGCTATTTTCTTTATCACATGCGCATTGGCTATGATTCAGCTTGAAAAATTATTATTTTTTGGTCATGATTTGAACATTTAGAAACAAAATTTAGACAGTTGTTGTCAGATTGCATTAGTGATTTCAAATATGAAATTGAATTGTAAGCTTGGTGAACAGCTTTGGATAACTTGATGTTTCCCCATTCAAAGAGAGGGTTTGTACTTGCATGACTGAAATAGCAGCTCGAGAGGCGTTTCCATAGACGGTAAAAGAAATGGACACAGCGACGCTATAGACTTCGACGTGAAGTAAATTAGAAGCACTCAATTCCTGATGGCGGGCGTACTGCGCAGGCTCAAACTGAGCTTGACGACGATAGATGTGACGTGAGCCTGTCTGACAGCTGTCAGTCTTCTAGTCGCTGTGCCGAGAAATCTGCGTCATTCCCTTCCGAATCTCGCAGAGACGGAGAGCGTGAGCATTAGCTGTCCATGAGCTAGCAGCGGGAGCAACTTTATGACTTTATCGGACTTTATGCCTCCACGTCCCCCCGATTGCCTGAGAGCTTCTCCGTCGGTCTATACGGTAATTTCTCGACTGTGCGACAGAGAGTCGCGTGGTTATGACGCAATCGTTAGCCTATTTTTACAAAAACGGCTTCTACGGGGCCATAACGTAAGATACAATGGAGCCTTTTATACATTGTCGTCTTTCTTTAGAAATAAAGAATGGACAAATGGAGTCTTTAAACGCCTCTGATGTAAAGTTATTCGCTGTCAAAGTGACGCCGAAATGAATGAATCAACCCCCTTGGACGTTTCAAAGATGGCTGCCAAGAGAAATGACTTGCCTTAAAGGGACTTTGATAATAATGTGTTATTTTTGCTTGCCATTAACATGAACAACAATTTTAAGACCAAACAGAAGCTTTTGCCAAACAGTTTAATTCTAGCGCTTATTTCTTTACTATAACGTCTTATCAGCAAATCAGCTAGGACTACTGGACAAATTGAATATTAATTACATGAAGCCACCTAATTAATATTTATGAGTAAAGCTGAAATGATTTATCATCATTGTGCAATTACCGACAATGTGGGGACAAGACAACTGTCCCAAGGAGGACAAAAGCCTATAAATATAGTAAATTGTCTTAAAAGGATAGTTCACCCAAAATGTCCTCATTTATTCACCCTCATGTCATTACAAACCTGTATGACATTTATTCTTCTGGAACATAAAATAAGATATCTTAAACACTGAGGCTAAAATAAAAAATAGGACCACTAACTCTTATTGTATGAACACTACACAATACAATGTGACGATCTTGAAAATATCTTCTGCTCCAAAAGATGAAGGTGAGCAAATGGCAGCATTTTATTTTGGCCGAACTATCCGTTTAATTAAATTCTAAAAAGAATCTAAAAAGATGAGATTTGTAATCTTACCTACATTACTTAACGTTTCTCAGCATCTCTTGATTAAAATTAAACATACACACACTTTACCTTCATCTGTCTTCTTCTCAGTAATAGGGCACAAAGATGCATCCCAATACATCCATTCAATCTACCCCTGGACTAGATCAATACAGAGACCTCACTGCACTATTAGCCGATTTCTCTTCATTCATTACATCTATTCATCAGCAGACCACATGCTCCTGATGCTCCAGTTATCAGAGGAGAGAGGAGAAACTCAGTATATGCACATTGCGGACACTGGAAAAACAAAAGGTCTTTATTTGTTACGTTTTTAAGAGATTTTTTGTCTCTTCTTCTGGTTGGAGATGATTATTGAAATCATTTTGTAAGCATAAATTGCAAATGTAGGACAGAAAAACATGTATTGGATCATCAACAACATTACAAACATATCTGGCTACCTAATGGTTAGGCCAGCATTTAGATATCGATTTCCCTATTGATCACAGATGTCTGCAGCCTGCTTGACATTAACACAAAAGCAACGTGCAAGGTGCATATTGATATGTGCTGTCTGAAGGTTGATGGGATGGTGCATCTTAGCATACCAACTACAAATAATGTGATTAAAAACACAATACCAGCACTGATGATGATGAGGTTAAAACCATGCATGATAACAACACACTGCCCCGTAAGGAAAACATAGATGCAAGTTGCCTCAAGCGCTTTTTGGGTGAAAAGTCCAATTGCATATAGATCAAAAATCTCTTTCATACATATATATATATAATTATTTATTTTTTTAAGCTGTTGGGTGAACAATTTAATACAAAAATATATTTGAATTTTAAGGCAAGGGTCAACAATATAATGAAGACATTATAAACAATACTCCTTTTTTTTTAAATATTTTTTTTACAATTGGCTATCACAAAAGGCCAGTATTTGTTAAATTAACTGTATCTTTTTTTCCTGGTCAATAACAGTGAAAACAGTATAAGCTTTTTTGTTGCCAAGACTTTAAGGTATCGTTACACTGAAACCGACATTCAAAAATAAACCTACCAGGAGAAATATTCACTTGAGTAAAAGAGTGTGACAACTAGCCCCAGTCTCCACTATTCATGTGTGTTTATATGAGAGAGTCTGCACATGAGAAATGTATGTGAGGAGGCATTTCCTGCAGATGTTTTTGGACATATCGTTAGGTTAATGTCACTGTAATGCAAATTACGAGATCGGCTTGTGACAAGCTGTAATTGATAGAAATCCCTCATGCTTGCATGTGTGTGGTAGACCGCTCAGTCTTGCTTTTCAGTCCCTGCATGCAGAGAGCTCATATTTCCTGCTGTGACGGCTCTTTTTCATCAGCTCTCTGAATTGTTTAGACTCCTCTTTTCTGGCATGGCTCTCTGCCAGCACCCCGGCACACCTGGGTAATCCTGCATGGCACCGGAGCCCTGTTGGGACTACAGAAGAACATATTATCCAACCCGGGCTAAGGCAGATAAGTGCCTGTGAGTGGCAACTGTGGACGCGGGGGGAAATGAATGGCAGAGCGGCGGGGAGGAAACTGGCGGGAATACTGATGAAGTTTGAGGGAAATTCAAGAGCCCTGCAAAAGATGTAATGCGTAGACGTTACAGTATTACGGAGAGAAGATTGCGTTTGTATGGATCACGGGTTGTCTATAATGCTTTGAGCCGGAGTGCTGGAGGTCTTTAGTGTAAAATTCAGGTATTTGGGATTGGTAGGTAATCTCAGACATAGTGATGTTGTTAGTTTCTGTCTCAGGGGTCTAGTCTCTTGATCTCTTAAACCCTTAAAAGAGCTGATAAGAACTCCTGATTGGATTTCTTGGAAATGCAAGATCTTCATAGAAGCTTTTCCTAAACCTAAACTACCTTTCCAATTTAGAAGTCCTGGTATTGTCTTGCACTGACAGTTCCTCTGTAACTCGTTCACTCCCTTCGAACACCTTTTGAGCATTCTTTACCAGCTCAGTAAGGTCGTCAGAAGAAACAAACCCTACATAAAGAGGTAGAAAAGACTGCAAAAGGCTTTTCGTTTGCATTCACAGACGGATGACTTGCAGCACTTGATACAGTAGCACATCACACAAAGATTCTGCAGGGCACCCAGCTTATGAATCCATTTTTAATTACCGAAAACGGAGCCCCTGCTGGGGCACTGGAGTTCATGGAAGTTCACTTCGTTTGATGTTTCCATTACAGACTCGCTTTCCTGTGTGATTTTCAAGTAACGCTCATTGAGATGTCAGATAACTCGCTTTCACATTAGACACATTCTTTTTCATCATTCCAGTTCTCGCGGATATGCAATAGTTTCCCCTTAAGCTGAGACTCTAACTATGGGATGTTTCATGATACATCTATAATATAGGTTTGAGGGTCATTATACAATTTTTTGAAGAAGAAGAAGTTACAACTTTTATTTCATTAAATTCATTAAAATTAAAATTAAATTGATCAAAAGTGACAGACATTTTTGTTACAAAACATGTACATTTTAAATAAATGTTGCTCTGTTGAACTGTAGAGTTAAGGAATCCTAAAAGAAAATTAATCACATTTTCATTGATAATAATACAAAATTATTCTTTAGCAGCAAATTAGCATTTTAGAATAATTACGAAGGATCATGTGACATTGAAGATTGGCTTTGCCATTACAGGAATACATTAAAATCTAAAGGGGTCCTATTATGCTTCATCGCTTTTTACAACTTTAGAGTGTAAAAAAAAGATCTGCAAGGTTAAAAAGCTGCACAAAAGTCCACTCAAAACTGGGAGATATTTTATTCAATAGAATCCACTTTGCAAGAACTACAACAAACGGTTAATTTGAACTAAAGCGCGATTTTACTGGGCTTTCTGAAGTCAAACGTTCCTCATTTAAATAATCCCGCCCACGGAATATGAAAAATAAAATACAGACGAGGCCTGGTTGAGCTGCTGCTATGTCCCAGACACACTGTTATTTCCTCAGCTTAGAGTGGTTAAAATGTATTTTAACACTGTTCCTGAGCGCTGCACATTTTACGGAGAACAGCTTCCAGAACCACAATGCGGGCTACACATAAAAGCATCTCCTGAAATGGAGCAGTTTCCACTTTATCGGGACAATCTGTTGCTGGATTACAACTTGTAAGTAGCCTAAGTCTTGTTATTTGTAGTTGCGTTTTCTATCAACAGTTTTTGCTACGCTTGCCTGCTAGCCAACATTAGTGTTGATATGTGTTGTTTAGCTTTTGTAAGCTCTCGCTTTTGTAAGGCTGCACCGCCCCTTGGGGAAATTAAACTTGTTTTGTGATCGATTACTGTTTGTATGACCATAGCTATATATATCCACAAATATTATGAATAAATGGTGGATAACATTGTGTCTATAATGTAAAGAAAACCATACCACTCTGAAACGTCCTGAAATCCGTGCTTGCAAAGTCCGTGCATGAAATCTGTTCTAGATCTTCTTGTTAGTGTTTTGAATTGGAATTGCCGCCATCCTTTATATTTACAGTAGAGAAGAACGCTGTTATGGAGGGCGGGACATTTCCCGAACACATCCGCTGTCACAAAACACTGGGCCAGCTAACCAATCACAGCACATTTCGTATTTTGGAAGGAGGGGATTCATCAAAAAAGACGCGCGTTCGGACCACTGTAAAAAAAAGAAAAGAAATCGACTAGGAAGGGAGGAGATGTAATAATGTAATATATCATGTAAAAAATAATGCGTTTTTTGCACAATCAAGCATGAAAGCATATTCTAGTAGCTACACCCCAACAACAACAAAAAATCCAGACTTAGTAAAAGGGCATAATAGGAGGACCCCTTTAAAATATATTAAAACAGAAAACCGTTATTTTGAATTGTAATAATATTTCAAAATATTACTGTTTTTACTGTATGTTTGATCAAATAAATGCAGCCTTGGTGAACTTCTTTTAAAAACGTAACCTCTAAAAACCCCAATGTTTTGAATGGTAGACATAGCCCATGCATTTAGTTTGAAGCTTGAATCTATTTAGCAAAAACGCAGTGATTTGTTTAACATGAATGTTTTGCTTCTAAAATTTTAAATATTTATTTGTGAAACATTTTTCCCAATGAAAAGCATTAAGGTGGGACCATATGTGGCTTTTCCATACCAACATTTATACTGGTTTTGATAATACATAAATACTTAAAAAGCTAACATTTTCCATTAGCCATGTGTGAATTTGTCCTAAATGGCACCCTAAACACTTGCAGTCTTACAAGTAAGCACTATCGTGATGTAACGCTGACTGTTGGGTTGATGAGCCGCAGGTGCACATGTGCAGGCTCTGCAGAAGTGCGCATCGAGGGGGCATATCGACTGCATGGTGTCTGTGACTCAAAGGGTGCTGTCTATACATCTCGTTTGCAGCAGCTAACAGCAAAAGATTGTTCTACTAAGTACTAAAGATGCTTGCCATGAAGGGGTTGAATCATTTTCAAACTGCAGAAGTCATTCAAAGTTGCATTTTCAGTCAAATTTGTGGAAACCATTTGAAACATTGAGCTATTTCAATTACTTTTGTTTGATTTGTTCATTGCGAACAGCTGAAAATCTGTAAATGTTAGCAATAAACCGGATTTGTAATGGGTGTTGAATAAATTCGATTGCAGCTATATATATATATTTTCTTTTTTCTTTTTCTTTTTTCAGCTTTTCTGAAATGGAGCAACAAAACAGCAATCAGTGTTTTAAAGTTCAGTCAGAGTACAGTATATTTGGTATATTAAGTCTGAAATCAGGTCGCTTCCATTTCAAATTTCCTTCATTTCTCAAATACCATTATGCAAGGACATCTGTGAGTGAGGAGAAACATTTAATATGTGGCTGTCTTCCCCATTTGCCGTGTAAAGTTTAATGAGAGGCTCTAGGGTTGGCACTGCATGAATTATGTATACATTATTCTATTTTAAAGCCCACACCAGGCATCTATCTTTCGGATGGACCGGAACCAATGTGATGGACTGGTTGAAAATGAAGGGCCCGGGGCAGATGTGCGAGAGACATCACACAGAAACAGTGTGTGTGTGTGTGTGTGTGTGTGTGTGTGTGTGTGTGTGTGTGTGTGTGTGTGTGTGTGTGTGTGTGTGTGTGTGTGTGTGTGTGTGTGTGTGTGTGTGTGTGTGTGTGTTTATTTTGCTAGGTCCCTAGAGAACTTTATATTAAAAAGTACATAGGTACAAGGGTTTATCCCTCAGGAGCTACCAGAGGAAATACAAAGATGAGAGAGGAGGAAAAACAGGGAAACTTAGAAAGTTATAAAAAGAGAGGGGAAAAACATGAGATGCACAAGAAAGCACAGAAGAGAACATGAAGTAATCTAGATGCAGCAGAATGGACTTCTCAATCTTGAAGCATCAATACTTCAGATCCCGCTGAATCTTCAGTGTCTCAGAAGAAACTGCTGAATATAATTTTCAGTGCTTAGGCTAAAGAAATGATATTATCCCCAAGTTATGAATGTGAGTTTGCAGTCTATATTGAATGTGAAACATTAAAAAAGATTGTGTGCCTATAATAATACAAACATAGAGCGTGACAATGAACAAATGACTCTTATGAACTGATTCATTTCAGTGAATCAAAAACATACATTACGACTAGTGTAGCCCAATTGCCGAAACGAACGACTCCCATCCATTCTTTTAATGAACAGTTCTATAAGACGAGAGAACATTTATTTCAAATGTAATTGGATTATGGGTGGATTTGAAACATACCTAAATGAATTAGAATCGAATCAAAAACAGAATTGAACCAAATCAAATTAATAGCTTGAGAATTGAATTGAATAAAATAATCTGTATCGATACCCAGCCCTAAAACTAAATGTGTTCAATAGAACTGTTAAAAAGATGATTTTTTTAAAGGGCCTTTTAAAGTTAAAGTAACACCAAGTAACTTTTCCTCTGCGGTCGCCCTACTGGTTGGAAGCGGAATTGTCCATTAGCGCTGTCGTTAATAATTTAGCCTACCGCAGCCTACTGTCCAGCACCGGCTTTGGAATCAACAATGGCCAGACAAGGTAGAGTATGATGCATGATTTACGCTTACAAAAGCGTCCGAATTTGAGGAAGTGGTGGGGGAAGTGACGTATGCCGTACAGCACTCGAATTTTGTAGTTCTTTTTGTGCACGGGTTCCGACCCGAAACCCGAAGTTACATAGTGCCAGTAAAAGCGATACAGACCACGTCAGGCTATGGCAGACGTGTCATTTAACTTATTTTAAGTCGATGTACCATCACAAGGGTCTTGGAAATATATTATGAAGGTTGAAAAACTACTTAGTGTTACTTTAATGTTAAAAGCTTTTTAATGTCAAATGGATATAACTACAATGGTATCAGCCTTGATATCTGATCGGGAAAAAACTAAGCCACAGAGGGAAGGAAAAAGCCGTAATGAAGCGTTCTGAGCGACCATGATAACGTGTCTCCGCACAGGTGGGTTCAGCTGGAGTGCTTCGCCTGGGGGAACCTCGGTGGGCACAAATCCTAAATCACATATGTCCCCTCAGGCTCATCTCGGCTGTTTGCCTCCAGACAGCATTAAGAAATTCAGAATAACACTCTCTCTATACGAATGCCAAATCATGACTACTTCTTTATGCCGGATCAGAGATAAAAACCCTTAAACAGTTTGTTTAACTCTGTATACACTTGATCAATACTATTAAGGCATAAATGCCAAGGTCAATGGCAAGGGGACACAGGGTCCTCCTGGTTGTCATAGAGACCTTCCTCGGTCTCCATAGTGACCTGGCCCTGTCTTAACTGACCTCCTGTGGCTCATCAATTCAGTGACCCAAAGACATGACTCAGATTGTCTATTAGTCGATCTGTTCTGTGCGATCAATAGCAATGCCACGGCTGAACTCCTCTTCATTTAATCAAAGACCAAGACTGTTCTACCACTGCCATTTGTGAATGATACTGCTCATTACATTTGTCTCTGCACCATGGGCTGGCCATAGGGAGCGCTGGGGCTTTTCCCAGTGGGATGGCCTACTTCTGGGACAGCCGCCGAAACCAGATTCAGATGCAAAATAAATAAACAAACACACAAAGACTTTACAGGCAGAAAAGGTTTAGAAAGCATAAGGCTCCCATATTAAAATAGTGAAATATGCAATTAAATGTTCCCCATTCTTAGCTTACAAGAAAACAAACTGTACATTTAACAATGTGTTATTTGAACATATATTATTTCTTTGCGATATAAAAACATATTTTTCAAACATATAACAATATTATGAAATTCAATATACTCTATTGTTCAAAACTTTGAGGTCATTAAGATATATATATATATATATATATATATTTTTTTTTTTTTAAGAAGACTCAAGCTTTATTTATTTGACTGTTCTCTACTTTAATATATTTTAAAGTTGTATTTATTCCTGTGACGGCAAAACCAAGTTTTTTTGAATATGCAATGGTCATTGACAATGGTTAAAAAAAAACTAAAAAAAAGTATTTGCCTGTAACTATTGTTAATTATTAGTATTTTTTATGTTTAACTTGATTTGATTTGTGTACTTGATTTTATTTTCTTGTCGGATAATCTTTTTGCATAAATTCGAAATAAATAAATAAATAAATCTTTTAGCATTTCTTTTCTTCGCAATGGCAACTGCCCAACTGGAGCTTGACCCTGCCAATATTTTGGCCACTTCTTTTATAGCCAATCACCTGAACTGTAAATGTCATGTGACACGAACTCTGAAGCCACAGGAAATTTACATCCAGCCCAAGTCCTTCACTATAGCAGTTCAGTTTAAAATAATAAAAATTGGGGACTGGTAAAAAAAAAACTACAATAATACAACTTTGTGCACAATTTTATGATATTTATTAATACACAGAAACGTCTGAAAGGCTATGAATGGAGGAACATTTTAACTATCTGAAACCAGACAAAATTTGACCCTCTGTGTGTGCCAGTGTATCACATGACCAAATCTCCCTGTGTGGCTGTGTCTGGAGCTGAGGTCAAAGGTCACGTGAGAGGGAAATCTGAATAATAGCCATGAGGGAGTCCGAGATAGCTTGAGGAGAAAGTGGGAGGTATTTCTCACAAAGGCCCAGTTTGTTAGTCTTCCATGATGGAAAAAAAGAAAGAAAGAAAGAATTTGTGTTCATTTTGTCCATTATTTGCTCTGCGAACACACAACTGCAATAACTGCAAATGTTATCTTAAATGTAAGACTAACCAGAAACAACTACAACACATGCACTGTAATTTTGCCAACTCATCAGACCATGACAGCACAGCTCAGGAATTTAGCTTAAGATGTAAAAGGCTGCATGTGCAGACATAAAATCATGACAGAGAAACTCTTTCTCACACACACACACACACACACACACATACACAAGATTTTACAGTCTTAACAAACATGCCTACAGGGGCGCCCTGTGCTCCGCTCTATTCTGCAACATCAGAGCTTAAATTAAATCAGATCAGGCTAAGCTGAGCTGGAGGAAAAGCCCAAAACCAAATCATCTCTACACTCCAATCCAAGTCATTGAGCTCAATGCCGAACGCAGATCGCCAACAGTGCTTCTGGCCAGCAATCTCTAAAAAAACCATTCCATGCTTCTAGCAAAGTGAGGAAAAAGAGGACAAAAGATTACAGCCTTTTCTATTGACTATTTTCTCTGATTATAGTGTTACAGCAAAGCTCTCAAACTAATTATTTAAATTAAAATACAATAAATAAATAAAAAATCAAATATAATAAGTAACAAAATAAAGAAATAAAAACTCTATATTTCATGTCCAATTATCTATTTATTTGGTAAGATGTGCACTAAACGGGATTACAGAAAGTCACATGGTCGTTATTGCTAAATAAACCTAATTTGTTGTCCCTGTGAGCTTAATGGGAATTATTTATCAATAATGACAGATTGACTGTACATTATCCATTGATTATTTCCGCAATGAAGTTGCTGTAAAAAATACAGCTTTTAAAGCTTTGTATGATTCAACGTGGATATTTTTTAATATTCCGTGCCTCTAGTCATTGGATTTTTTTAAGTCCCTACTTTTACCCAGAACCGACTATTCTATTATTACCTCAAGCGGTATCATATGTTGCTCCCCACCTCAAGCATACGTTCTTGCATTTCAAACACACAGTAAGGCAACACACCCAGTGAGCACTGGGAGCCTCAGATGGCTTTATGAGAGACGGTTAACCTTCCTCAGCCTGTGACAGCTGTCAGCTTTGAAAAGACACCAACCTTTCATTTCACACAAGGGAGAGCCATGAGCCTCTCTGTCCAGGCTTTCAGGTGGAGGACACTCCAGCAGCCTCTGCGTTATATAAGAACAGAGTGGTTTCACATTAGCCCACTGACTTTGAGGGCATGAACTGATGGAATATTAAACAAATGAAAGAGAGACAGGGCAGGATGACGTAGTTCGTTTCTATAGTCCTGTCCTGCAGGTTTCAATTTGTACCCACAACACATGATGAGCCTTTTACTCTGCTCAGTAAGAAGACTGTCGTACTCGATGAAAGATAACAAGGTCAAAAAGCAAGTTTATTTTGAAAATAATAACTTTTCAAAAAAAGTCGACATGAAGCGGAAATTGCAACTGACTTTTTTCCCAATTGTGATATACAAGAGAAATGGTGTATTCAATTAAATATATATATATATATTGTAAAATTCCATTAAGAAATAATTGTTCACATTAAATTATATTTTACAATTTTAACATTTTTAATTTTTGAAACCAGTACACATGGACAATTTTGCCAATGTCTATATATATAATATTTATTAATTAAAGTATATTATCCATATTTTGACCTGTTCATCCTCAAATAATAATGATGCTTAAAGTTGCTTTAAAATCCAATATGACACTGCAAAAACGTTTCCAGTAAAACGAGAACTTTGCTTAAAAAACAAAACCGTGTACGATAAGATTTTGTTTTAAATTAAGTTTATTATTTAATTTACTAAATTCCAGATACATTTTCTTAAATTAAGAGTAAGACAGAATATTGTGATATTTTGTAAATGTTTCTTGTTTTAATGTTTAGATAGTTTTACTGGACAACAAGGCAAAATATATATATATATATCTTTTTTTTTTTATATATATATAGCCTATATATATATTTGTTTATTTCAAGTTTAAGTATAATTAATAGTATAAACAACATTACATCAGTGTTGAGAAAAACTTTTTTTTTTTTTGGTGTGAGACTTAATGCCACTGATATGATCCCATATAGTCAAATTATTTTTATACATTCTAATCATAATATGTTTGTTTAGTAATTACTATTTATTTGGTGCTTTCCAAATTCCATATTTCAAAATCATTCTTTGTGCGTTCCTCCCGTATTACTCATGTAAAGTTAACGTCTCAAACACTCGCAATGCAGCCACCAGAGACCTGTGCATTTGACAGAAATCTCTCCCTGTCCTTCTTTTATTAAAGTGTGCATGCAGAACATCTACACTCAGGATGCATCCTTCCCCCTCTCCATATCTGTGTTCCCCCTCTCCATATCTGTGTTCCCCCTCTCCATATCTGTGTTCCCCCTCTCCATATCTGTGTTCCCCCTCTCCGCGTTGCCCCTTGCCTCCTCACATATTCTTTTAATCTCTGCTTGGTGCTGTTATAATTGTTCTCTGTTCCTTTCATGATTTGTATCCAAGACCCAGAACGATTGGAACACAGATGAGTCCAGTGACAGCTCACACTGAGATCCAAACCTTGTATGTCTGGTGTGGCTGATGTGTCTGGGTACAACGCTGATGATGAAAGACTTGAAACTTTAGAGTGATGTACATGTCATCGTCTGCCATGATATGAATGGCATCAGGTAACTGTTACTCGCTCCATTTCCATTTAAGTAAAAGTTATTTTACTTATTTTTGGTCTGTTTTCATTGTATGCAGCCACACTTAAGGTTGTATACGATAAAGCTACACATTTTTTATTCTTTGCGACAAGCACAGGCCGATGACATGCAATTTCCCTCGAAATCCGTCCGCTGGGTCATTCTACAGAAACGTCCACTTTTGGTATGGCAAGATGTCTTAAAATTGATTTCTTTTTCTAACATTTAAACTTACACCACATTATTAGATTACCCTTTGACTTTATGAATATGCATAAATTACAGCTTAATGATTTTTTATATTTTTTGTACATTTATTTAAAGACCGCATGTACCATTTTTTTGTCACTGGTGTTACCTTACTTTTTTGGCAATATTAAAGGTTTTTATGACATATTATTTCAAAAAAAATTTCAGCACATGTAGACAGAGCTAGCGAAAAATAATAATAATGCAACAAATAAGGAGATTATGTTTTATTTATTTTAATCAGGTTTGTTAAAAGTGTGCTTGAATGAGGTTAGTTCATCTGCGCTACCATCTATTTGCTATAACAATAAAAAATATTAGAAAACCAGTTAAAATCAAGTTAAAATCAAGTAATGATGCAATCCTTTAAATCTTAACTTTTGAGTGTAGCAGAATAAAATGGATGTAACATTATTACTATGTCACATGTGACATTGCATTTAATGTGACAGAAAAAAAGACAGTAACACCAGTGACACAATAAAGTTTATCTATAAATGGAAGTCACTGGTGTTACCGGTGTTACCCATAAGAAAGGTGACACCAGTGACAGTAACACCAGTGACAATTTTCATGAAAAATTAATTTTACAAAATGGCTGCTGCAAGGAAACAAACCACATGTTGTCAATCATGGTATACTAACTAAATTAAGTAGTTTAATCAATTTGTATTCTAGTTTTTTTACAATTACCTAACAGTAAAGAAGGTCATACCAGTGACTTCAACTAAAAGCTTCATATGAAATCATGAGATAAATGAGAAGATTTCTGATAACTGAAAAGAGACAGTGGATCTACCATAGGCGTTTCTTCATAGATATTCAGGAAATTGGAAGAAGGAAGTCAAGTGATGTCATCAGTGTGATTTTTATTTCAAAATAAGAGATTTTTGTTTAACGGTAACACCAGTGACACAACTCCAGGGGACCATACTTTCATTATAAATTTTATAATATTTATTCAGCATTTTTTTATATATATATCATTCACATAATATATTTGATAGTTACATTATTGTATTTTAAATGGTATAAAAATCTGTTATTGACCTCAAAATACAGCATTTTCCCTCTGTACATGACTGTGGGGACGGGCACTTCTGTGGTGCTTGAAATTCTATATAATTAATAAAAATCAAATATTGCCACATTGATGGCTCAAGACGGTGTAATTGTTCAAATAACATATTGTTTTATTTTAAAATGTAAAAAAAATTGAACCCTAAAGTGTTTTTTAAGTGTAATTTTTCTGTAAAGGCTAGGGACAGAAAAATGGACATTTTCATAGAATGACCGAGCTCTTAAATATTAATCATTTTTGGGGCTGCACGATATCGAATTATCGCAAATCGCCATATGCATTTCGCAATGGCTTGCGATAACTGCATGACTTTAATACTCCAAAATATTAGAAAAAGTCCAGGTTTTAGGTCGCCGCAGAGACTGGGCACGTGACTGTTACATAGTGTGACATGCTTAATGTTATTAAAGGCAATAAGCAAAGTACTCACGTCATAAAAAGACGCCTCTTGTACAGTGCGTGATCCCGCATTCAGTTCTCTTCAGCTACTTAATGGCCAAATACACACAAAATTATGTCAAAATTCCAGTTTTGGTGAGTATTCACGTAAACACAGTTAGTTATGTCTTGAGTAAACCGTAGAGAAAGAAGAAAGCACACGTGTAACATGATCCGTGTAACTCTAAAAGGGACAGCAGTAGTTCTAATAAACCTGCTCGTCTGTGCGCTTATTGCTAATCTAACAGCAAAAGACAGTAAATCACTCACTGCTCATGCCGTAATAACTTTTGTTGCTTTAATAAAAATCAACAAAAATTGAATAATCAAATGTAATAAAGTCTTTACTTTATGATTTACAAATATAAATCATTTTTTTAACAAAGTTAAATCTTCCCTGAACACACTGACGTTTAAATGACACTTACTTTTTATGTAATGCTAAAGTTAAACACTGCTGTTCACTTTCAGAAGTTAAAGCATTATCGTATCACATATCGAATATCGAATTATTTAATAATCGCATTATTCAATATCGTGCAGCAGATTGATTCTTTTTTGTGTTTAGTAAATACTAATGTTGTCAGTGAATCCTATACTAAAGGTTCATGAACAGCTTTCATTAGTTTGAGCAGGTCATTGTCAGGCCTGTATTCAAAAAGAAAGTGCGAGGAGTTTGTTGCGACTGTACAGGTCTGTGTTTGCTGGACAGTTGTCACTCATTATGTCTGTGACGCCATTATGTGCTGATCTGACCCTCACTTATTAAACACATGGATACTTGCGGGTGTCTGCTCAGATCCTCGTGACAAAGCATTAATACTAAAGCTCTCCCGGTTATATGATGCAAACAGGTTATATACATGCAAACAGCCACACAAGCACACAATTTAAAGCACAAACGTTCAGTTACTGTGTGTTGGGGAGTTTTAGCATTCCCAACTGAAGTCAAGTTGCTCAGTCTGCCCCCTATTGGCTCTCACATTGAACTGCGACTCACACTTGGTTCTCAAGAAGGCTTTTGACAGACAGCTCCAGACAGGTAAGTACATCCGCTGAGACCACAAAGCTGATGATAAGAGAAGCATTCAGAGCTCCAGAACTTCAGCAGTGTGGGAACCACTCAATCTCAAGCTAAACAGGCTTTCTTATCAAAACTATGTCACTTAGTCAGGACAGGATGATAAAGGCGGACTATGGGAAGGAGAGAAACATGTAGATGACAGTCTGTTATACATCTAATGAGCAGGTCAAATTACTATGGACCCCTTGACGTTTCCAGGGATATCAGAAGCGGAAGTCATATAGTTGGGTAAATTATATAATGATCAATAAAAACTACAAAAATATATAATTTTGTTGTGTTTCCATAAAAAATCTATAATAGTGTTTCTATTTAAAAAAATAGGGGAAAAATTTATTACATTGGTCAGAAGAGAGAAAATGTTAAACTTTGCTGTCACTCTCATTGTATTAGAAACACTCATACAAGAAATTTAGCTTTAATGCCAAGGTAATACAACAAAAAGTATGTTATAAATGTACATTTTTGAAAAGTGAAAATATAAAAAGCATATCATCACGATCTCTGAAAAGGGTCTATTGGTGTAGTTTAGTCCCCTTGTTAGTTTTTACCTTCTTATATTCTCAAAGGAAAAAATGTATTCTGGCAAAAATCTGTCAATTGTCTTGTCTTTGGCACATAAACTGAAGCCTTTATGCCAACAACAACAAAAAATAATATCATCATGTTATTAGCATGCTTATGCTTTTTTTCTTTTTTTTTCTACATGTGCAGTTGCATGTATTGCAATCATCCGAGTCATCAGGCGAGCTGTGATTCAGACGAGGGCCATTGGCAGGTGCGAGAAGTGCAGAAACAAGCACACACACGTACAAGGTGAGGGAGGGGTGTTTAATGGGACCTCTACGGAGGCAGAAGGGAACATCTGTGGTCATTAGACTGCATACAAAAGGAGCCCCCCCTTCTTCAAACAGTCTCGGGGCCTCTTGGACGCCCAGGCTCTGAAGCGTACCCTTCTAATTCAAGGCTTTCAGCAGCAATCATCATTAACATTTCAGTATGCGTGTGTTTTGTGTTCGCCCCCAACCAGCACATAGAAAGTGGAATAGGTGGCACACTAAAGAGTCTTTTAGTGATTTGGTGGTTCGTCAAGTGCATTAATTGATCATAAATTATGCGAAGTCTGTGCCAGGATCTTTAATAACTGTGCTAAAATTCAGAATAGATGATCCTCATGATCTTAAAGACCTTTTTTTATATATGTACTCTTACGCTTAAATGCTTGTAATTACTTCTGTAAATGCTGCCAATGTAAAAAAAAAAAAAAGCTAAAGTGACTAGATTAAAGGGTATTTTATTATTTTTGGTTACTATATAATTTCCATACTATATCATTATTATTATATGCATCATATATATCATTACATATATTATATATATATATATATATAAAGAATGGCTTTTTAAAGATAAAGATTAAAAAAGGCACTAGCTCATAAGTGTTTACTGTAACCAGTATGTTGAACACTTGACTTGTTTTATTTTTTTACCACTGAATTTCTCCTGTTTTCCACATTAGGCTGTTGTGGGCTTACGCTGTGGTACATTATAGATGTGGATCAGCCATATGGCTTATACGTTATGACATGAGCAAGACCATGACTGCACTCCCAGCCTTCTTTTAAATCAGACTAATGAAAAGAGGTTAGCCTTATCAATATTTATCAGAGAAGCCTTACCTCTCCACAGCACAAAGATGGCCATGTCTGACCTGACAGATTTAAACATCAAATATAAGGTATTTATTAAAGGTTGCGTAAATATCATACAGCAGATGACAGTGCGTGCTTCTAAGGACACTATCACATAAACAGAGGCTTTATGACTTTTTTAATCAGGGGGGTATTGAAGAGTTATATTGCAATGGATATTGGATATTACATGTCTCATAAAGGTTCTAATACACACTTTTGCATAACATTTACATGCCAGTAATGCTTTCCAGCAGTTAATGGCATTTTTTCCTGGAGCAGTTACATCCTTTCAGAGACAATCACTCCACAATTCAAGCAATGCCGAGCAGAGTCGCTCCGCGTGCCGGGACTGATGATTGTCTCTTTCAGATTCATGTGTGGCCTTTCTCAAATCAAATTACTGCTTTGTGCCTTAGAAAAGCTTAGCGACTTTCTGAAGACCGGTTGCAGGTCTGGTGCAAGAGAAATATGAACATGTCTCATATTAAATTCTGATATTTGTGAGCGGAGACTATTACAGTGGACAGCAGCTGACACATGGATATTAGCCCTGTACGGCATGCAAATGAGGCCACAGACATTAGCCCATGCTTGAGGAGGTACAATCAGTTATTATCAGCTCAATCAAGCACAGTGTTGGTTATAATGACCCGCACGCCAGTGTAATGCAAAATGGGGCATATTTTAGCTTGATGGAAGAGTACGGGAGGAATGACTCTAATGTCTTTGTTTCTGTCTCTGTTTGGTTTTGTAAAACTTTTGCTATTGTATAAAATCTAAGCCTGTTTATTCGTCATGTTTTGTTTGGGGCCTGAGAGACTCAAAAAGATGCAAAAATCGACTTAATAAATGGATAGCTAATCCAAAATGGATAATCAAATAATAATAAAATATTCTTAAAACATTATTTATCACCTTTTCCACAAAAAGATTAAGCGGCATAACTGGTTTCAACATTGATAATAATAATAAGAAATGTTTCTTGATCAGCAAATCAGCATTTGAATGATTTCTGAAGGATCATGTCACACTGAAGACTGGAGTAATGATGCAGAAAATTCAGCTTTGCCACAGAAATTTAGTAATTTATCACCGGAGTAATGATATTTTAAAATATATTGTATAATTTCTTATTTCACAATATTACCATTTTACTGTGTATCAGACTTGAGACTCAAACACACACACACACACACACACACACACGCACACACACACACTCTCTCTCTCTCTCTCTCTCTCTCTCTTTCACACACACAAACACACACTCACTCACTCACTCACTCACACTCTCTCTCTCTCTCTTTCACACACACACACACACACTCACTCACTCACTCACTCACTCTCTCTCGCTCTCTCTCTCTCTCTCTCTCTCTCTCTTTCACACACACACATACACACACACACACACACACACACACACTCTCTCTCTCTCTCTCTCTCTCTCTTTCACACACACACACACACACACACACACACACACACTCACACGTACATACATACAGAGGAATGTGTTTTTTTAATGATTATTTTTACATCATCTCTGGGACCCCAAACATAAAAACAGTAGTCAACAAAACCTGGGTTATGTTTGCTGTTGGATTGCTAAGATTATCCTGCAGATCACCTTCATTGATAAACAGTAGAAGAAGAAAATAAGTATGACAAAACGACAGCTTGAAAAACAAAAATGTAGATGTCCTTGCAGCCAGCTGTCTTTCTTCAATGAAGATTTAAAGTGAAACAGATAAAAAGAAGTTATATTATTAGACATCCTTCACATCTGTCAGTTTAGCTTCACACATGCTCCTATTATCTCTCCGAATGTTCTGACGCTGGCTTCTGCGTGTCTGGTGGCTTCTGAGAGCACCTCAATCATTCACATGAAAGTCATAGCGGGTGGACAAAATAACTCAAATGACGCATGAAAAGCTTTTAACTTTGAACCAACAAACTTTTATACAGCTGCAGAATGAGTCATATATTATTTGCTAATTAACAGTATGTGTCAAAGATGCCTGACGAGACATGATTGTACAAGCATGGAGAGCAAATTACAGGAGCACTGGAAAAAAGAGAAAGGGAACGGCCTTAAAAAAATTACAGCATATGGCTTATCATGGACAAACAATTTAGGTCTTAATATCATCTATATTGGGAAAAGTACATTCATATGCATGCACCAGACTGGGGGTTGGGGCCTTGGGGCCCGGATTACAAATTAGACTTAGAATATCTGTACACTATCTGCACATACTGTTCAAAAGTTTGAGGTTGGCAATATTTTTTGACAAGAGAGAAATCTCTTATGCTCACCAAGGCTGCATTTACTTGATCAAAAATACAGTAATAACAGTAGTTGTGAAATATTATTACAATTTAAAATAACTTATCTTTTTTAATATAGTTTAAAATGTAATTTATTCCTGTGATAGCAAAGATGATTTTTTAGCAGCCTTTACACCAGTCTTCAGTGTCACACAATCCATCAGAAATCATATTCATATGCTGATTTGGTGCTCAAGAAACTTTCTTACTATTGTCAGTGTTGAAAACAGATCTATTTATTTGAAACAAAAAAATGATTTGCAACAATACAAAAAGTCTTTACTGTCACTTTTGATCAATTTAATGCGTCCTTGCTGAATAAAAGTTAAGTAAAATATGTTTGTTTGTTTTTTTATCTTACTGACCTCTGTAGTGTACTGTATATAACGTGAAGAGTTATATTTGAAATGCGTGTTACCAGGTGTAAATGCAGATGTGTCTGACTACATCTGATCAGATATAAACAGGACATGTGTCATTCTCAACCACTTCCAGATTTCTGCACAGTTTCAGGAGCCGTACCGGCACACACATTGAGCCACTCAGTCTCTGTCGAAGTGTCACATGTAACTGTGTATTAACTATTAATGGGAGTAACAACTGTCACTGAAAGAACTGAAATAAGAGCCACTCCTCTTCACTAATCACGTTCAAGATGTCAGTAGTCTGCGGCGAGGGTCAGAGGTTAGATAGCCATTCGGCCAAGCAGATACAGAGCAATTATGAGCAGCCTGCTTTAACCTTGTGACCCATGTGGGCCCCCTGGACAGATGGGATATATTGGGAATAAGTCAAAGCATCATTTCTGTAAGCAGAGGAGAAATGATGGGACATAATTGACACGGCACCACTCCAAATGCCTCCGGCATGGCCCCAGTGAGGGGTCTGCCGAGGTCCGTGGGTAATGGCGTGAGAGAGCATGCTCAGGCCTAACCAGACGTCCACAGACACAGAGGGCCAGTCCAATCTATTTCAATCAGGAGGGAATGTTTCACTTTTTATTACTTTTTCAATTCTCTCATTCCGATCAGCCTGGCCCAGATAACAGTACTATTAGCCCCTTAGATCAATGTGTTTTTATTTTCCCTGCCCCTCTTCCCCCTAATGCAACCCCCTCCCTCGACCCGTATTGGGTATCGGAAAACCAAATTACTTTATCTCTTCTCCCTTGGGAAGGCTGCCAAGGAAAAGTTGATTTGCAGCAGCACAATGGCACTCCTTATCCTCTCATCTTCACCTCCCTCTCTCTCTTTTTTATCTCTCTTTTTCTTTTTGGCTGGAAGAAGGAGCCAATCAAAGTGCAATGAAAGAGGAAGAGGAAAAAGATGAAGACAAAAAATAATTAGAGTTCTGTCTGATGAGCGCAAGAGGAAACCCGCGGCTGAGTAGGGAATCGCGGATAGACATGGACTCGATGCCCCCCTCTCCTCTGCAACCAGCACCGCTTCACTTTATCTTCCAGAATTACAGCCATTTATCAGTCTGTGCAGAAAACTGTCAGCCCATTACACGCTCTCGCATGCAGACGGAGGGGGGCGTCCCGTCAGAAGCGCTCCTAATGGCTGCGGCAAGTGGCCCTGACTGAGGGTCACAGAGGACATTCATTAGAAAACTGTAACTTGGCTAATCGCAGCTCACTTAACACCACATCATGGATGAGTGCCTGCCAATGGCACAAAAAGAGCTCCATTGTGTCGTCTGGTTTAGGTAAACAGTGCAAACGCACACCAAGGAGAATGAATGACAGTTCTGGGGGAGACACAGGGCACTTTGGGAGACAATTGCGAGTCCTACTAATTCCTTATCTACTCCACCACCACAGCTATTATCCTAAGTTCAATCAGGGTCCCTCATCATAATAGAAGAAAATAAGGTCTCTCTTGTAGGCCACGTTTACATGGTTATCTTTGCCTGTTGTTGTGAAACGAGTTTGTAGGCCGTGTACAGTAGCAGTGTGTTGGAGGTAAACATGATCAGGCAGGTTTAATGAGCTATGAGTTTTCAGTTTAATCTCCCTTTTTTCAGAAGTTTAGCCTTAGTTTACACTGCAGGGGAAATACCGCTAATCTTTTTCTTAAATTAAAATTTGTATATGTTGACAGATCTGATTTGTTTCTGTGCTTTCAGTTGCTTTTGCTAACAAATCCATGTTGGATATCAAATTGAAGCTGCAAATTGTTTATAGATTCACCATGTGCATGCAGTGGATGTTTGATTATTGGGGGCATTGCATACAACATTGTAAAAAAACAAGCAACAGAAGAGTTATTTTTTAATGGAAAAGGGCCATATAGCTGAGCACCTCATCTGACGTGGTGCATACGAATTATACACAGCTGCTACTGTAAACACACTCGCGATGCTTGCCCCGCCCCTGGCTTCTTCTGATTGGTCCACTGTTTTGAAAATGTCCTTTATGAGGTGATCCGGGTTGCCAAGTCTGCGGTTTTCCCCTGGAATTGGGCTACTTTTAAACTGTTGCTGTAGGTTAAATTTTATTCCTCAAAGGGATTTGGCATATTTCATAAATAAATGAAATGCTTGTATTTCAATGTTTCATAATCTATCAATGATAAAACTACTAGAAGGAGGGTCACAGGTTTGGAGCCTTTGAGTTGTGTTTATGGTCACGACTCACAAAATAGTGTTTTTCCATTTGCCTATGTGACTGTAAAATTTGTATTCTAGGTATATAGGAATTGCATATATTGAGTTATAATATTTAGGATATGGTCATTGGGCTGTTTTTGATTGGCCATACACTGACCTGGCAATCTTAAAGCTGCTACTACATGAAAAATGTTTTATTTTAACTTGACACAGCATCTTAAAAATGCAGAGTTCATGCATGAAACACAGAAAAAGCAGCGCGAGGCATCACAAATGTTAAAAAATGTCTGTCTAGGGGGCCATTCACACAGAACATCTTTTTGCATATAAAAATGTGAGACACAAAGCAATGGAATGGAAATTAATCTTTTTTTAAACCTGAACTACTTGAACAGTGTATTTTTACAACAGCGTGTCGCGGGAGCCGCTGCAATGGTGAACGACCCAACGCCGGCGATATGTTATGCCCTAAATTTATACATGATTAACTAACTGTATTATTGTATGTACATTTCTGAAATGCATTTTCTGTAAAGCTGCTTTGAAACAATATGTATTGTGAAAAGCGCTATACAAATAAATTTGAATTGAATTGAATTGAATTGAATGGTCAAACATGTCAGTCTAGCGCAGGGGTCAGCAACCTATGGCACTCGGAAAGATAATCACAGAAGCTGCATCTGTGCACTAGCGCAGGTTAAAATCTCACAATTTAATAGCTCCTGACTTAATAAAACTGCCAGTGGGATTTTGAGGACTGATTACCTCAAAATGTACGCCTGTATGCAAGTTCGAGGGACTTATACATACACCTCTTTAGCTATTGTCACGTGTCAGTGATTATCTCTCTGTGTGCGATTGTTGGGTGGCCGACACCTGGTCTTCCGCATGTTTACAATGTAAAAACAGCACAGTGGAATGCAAAAACGAGTTCTGTGTGAACAGCCCTAGCACATAATATATATTAAAACAGCGCATCAGAATGCAAAAATTAGTTCTCTAGTCAAGTTTAGAGTACAGCTGCTTATTAGGGAGCAATTGATAAATTATTGATTCATTGACAGTGTGAAGAGCTTGTCTGCTTATCTTCATCTGTGTTTGAATCAAAAACCATTTGGCTTGGCAACAGTAAATGGAGGTGTATGGATCCACCTGTTCCATTAAATTAGTTCTTCCCTCCCTCCAGGTGACCCGTCATTGTCAATATTACCAATGCCAGACCACTCACCTCAGTCTGACTAAATAGTGTTTGACTTCTCGACTTTAACCGCTATAATTGAGTTCATTTCACAGTTAACCTTTTTAGGAAGAAGAACCATGGACCTCATTTGCAAGTATTGATTGCATCACATGCTAAACAGTCTCTAACATATCTGAACCTGGTCTTCTTTAAAGCCATCTCCATATCTCTAAGGGGTGTGAGGCCTTTTCCATAAGCTCTATAATCTGCATTAGTAAACATTTGGATAATGCTATTCAAGCTGTACTCCATTGTTCTCACACTATAGGGAAAATGTAGGTTGATGCAATAATCATTCTACAGAGAGACGCATTCTTATAAAAAAAATCTATTAGTTATGCTGCTATTTGAAAACCTGGAATGCTTTGTGGAAAATTGCAATTATTCATAAAGTCCATAACTCCAATGTTGCAGAGATGCGGGTGAACGATTGGAGATCATGGCAACACCTAAGGAGATGAACTAGTTTAATATAAAACAATCAATTTTAAATAACTAAAGTACCTCAAAAAGTCAAAAGTTACAACATTACACAATAAAACCTAACCTAGCCACATTGGAAATATGTACCACTACCTACATTTCTGCAAAACACATACTGTACATACAATTCAGTGAAGTTTCCGGCTGAAATAAATACAGGCAGTAGAAGACAAATAACATATCTTTTCACATATATAATAATTACATGGGCAGATTAATCAATTAGTCATTGATTTGACTGATTTCACTTTGAAAGTGTCGCAAAACGTAATATTATTTTGCAGAAATGTCGCCACAGACCCGTTTAGCAAACCTGTATAGCGAACATTAATGTGTAAAACAGGCAAATTATCTTCTCTGCACATGCAATAGATACTAACATTTATTATCCTCCACAATTTGGCTGTTGGGAGACTTTTGGTCGAGCACCTCCAAAAGCTAACTTTAAACTAAACTAAAAGTAACCGTACTTAATGATGTCACTTCCGGTCTGCAGTTAAGCTAATTAACCATTTAAAAACCCATTTCCTGTGCTTAATTTATCTGCACACTGAAACTACATAAGTGTTCTGTTCGTATAGCCTTCAGGCAAAAATTAAATAAATAAGTTGAATAACATCCCAATGACTGGTAAAGGAATGTTCCTCGCACCAATCATGGTTACTGTCTTTAGCCTCTTACATGCTAATGACTTTAGCATATCCTAAAACACTCTGTAAATCTTCAGTTTGAGAATGGTGGTCAGCTTAAGGAAAGGCCATGTATGAACCACAAGTGAAATGAGATCTCCACAAAGAGCCCCTTAACAAGGACTTCAATTAGAGAAGGCCAATTTATCAGGGCTGGAATGATGAGCCAGAGGAACCAGCGTGGCACAAAGCCCTGCTGCGACTGCCGGCTCATTATACCCCAGCAGCCCATGGTCTAAACCTACCGCTCCACATTCAACCCAGCGCTCTTGCTAACAGACATACGCAGCGATCCGTTTCACAGGGCCTCTTCAGTTCGACCGGCTGATTATTCCGGAAGATTTAACAGGGCTCTGTAATGGTGGCAAACACACTTGACATAGGGCCTACATGTTTGGGTTGACGACCGTAGTCTTACCTGTACGCTTATCACGCAGACAGACTTGGATCAATGCTGTCTGATTATTAACTTCAGTACATATTATTTAACATAGCTCAAAGTGAAAAGTATTGAAAGTGCTATAACTCCACTTTGTGCCAGAATATCTCTAGGTTTTAAAACCTGTGCTTAATATCCTCTCTCGGGCACTGATCCAGAACTATAAATAATGGCAGATATGAATAACATGCACTCCATCAAACGAAACAATAGAAAGCATTGAAGGTTGAAAAACAATGAACGCTAATAAATACTGGCTGCTGCATCGATTTGTTCTTCTAAATTGTTTTGTTTGATTGCCTGGCTGTTTCTTTTCAATGAAAGCAATGTAATAAGATGAGTTGTAATGTGTCCAGCATCAGGTTTTGCTGAAGAGGCTCATCTGCACCTTGTTCATGTATCAAATGCTTGACTACTCATCAGTTTGTGGATTTGTATTTCTATGAAAATCAATAACCTCAGACTAATGGGTTACTCTATCTACAGAACAAGTTGCAAATGTTACAGGTCTTATATGATGGCCTCTTGCCATGGGACCACTACGGTCATACATGTATCTTTGCCTGCATCAAAAGTATTTAATACACTTCATGCTTATACACTTACTGCCACAAAAAAAAAAAGACAGAACAAGTCATGGTTTTAAATGGTTTCTCACATGCTAGATGTGGCCTACAGTACATCTAACTGTGAGCAGCATTCAATAAATAAATAAAATGAACAGCTTAATGGTTCCATTGCATCAGAACATGATGTATAAAAAATGGCAATGTTACTGTTGCAAGTGCTCAAAAAGTCTCCCAACAGCCAAATTGTGGAATAATGCATTTCATAAGATAAAACTGAAAACATCTCTTGCAAAAGGTATTTACAAAGTTTTTTTTTTTTTACAGCGATCAGATAACAGGCCTTGACTATTAAACAACACAGAAAAAAACAAACATGTCATACAAACAACCAACAATGAAACCTAAAAACCGCTGATTCATTCATTTGGGAATTGGACTACACTAGTTGTGCTGTATATGTGTTTGATCAATAAAAAGTTTTTAGTTCGGGAATCAGACTACGCTGGTAAGTTTCACGATATAGCATAACACAGTCTCATGGCAATTTGTAACTATTTTACATATTGCCAAATTGGTTGGTAATTCATATGAATTCATGCAATCTCATTCATACATTTTCATACAATCTGCTTATGCCCCACTGAGTTAGGTTTAGGGGTGGACCTTCATGCATAAGTTTTTCCTAAAAATGTGTGACGTTTTCATACGCATTCATTTTTTTGGAGCGTATCAAGCTATTTCTTCATCTGAAAAAGTTGTGACTCCATCGGCAACATGAATGCATGCTCAAGAACTGCCATAAGGTTCCTGTATTAAAAACAGGTTCTGATATGCATCTGTAGTGCTGTAGGTACAAAATAACAATCTCTCTGTATTTTCATACGTCACAAAGGACGCCGCCTGCTATCCTTGGCTAGAATGTCAGCTTCACTCGTTTTGAACCTGAAATGTACAAGCATGGCAGAGGATGTCAAATGAGCAGACAATAACAAACACTGAAAGTGTGTGTGTTGGCATGTGCGATGCGTCCTGCAATCATACATGCTTTGCTCTGGCAGGCCATAAGACGCTCCACATATGGACTTGGCAGGTTAGCGCTGTCTCTCCCTCTGTTCAGCGGGTGACTGTTAGCTACCTGTCTGCCGGTGCTAATTAGCCATCGCTTCCTATCATCCAGATGCCTCAGGAACTATCACACATGTACACAGACATGTGGTGTACAACAGCCAGGGGAATATGGCAGTTGCAAAGTAAAGGATTCGATTCATGCCATTTGGTATTTTTGGGACGACATGGAAAAAAAACAATTCTCAAACCTTCAAGAGCTTTACTTTACAATGTTTGGATTCCTGCAAAGCCATTACACATGTCATTAACTATCATTCTTGTTTCTAAAGTTGTACCTCAAAATGACACTGTCTGGACTCAGAATTAAAGAATTTGTTTGGGTTCTACTTGGAATTCTTTATCACAGAACGGCTAAATGTATGGCCATGATCAATAATGCTCAGACATAATATCTGAGAATAACAGCTTGTACTTGCTTCTGTTCCGTCTACAAGAGCAGATTTGGCTGTATGCTGTCAGATAAAATGTTCAAAATTGATTCAACAGAAAAAGCTTTCAGAGAATGCTTCAGTGAGTATAGTCTGGAAAGTTTAGTCATGCTCTTTGGTTAGGAGTTAATAGAATGCCTTTTTTTTCTGGGTGAATGTACTCGATGACCCTGCGCTCAAACACAGAGCTCTTCAAGACGAGATCTAAAAGAAGAACAGAGAAACTTCAGAAACAGAGGATGATGCTCAGAAAAGGCTACATTCATGTCTTTTCTATTTTGTTCAGCAGTGCTGTGAACAGTTGTAACCTGTTGATTAAATCATGTTGGTTAAGCACGGTTTCAGCGAATGACATTTCAGTATTTTTATCACACAAAGCTATCTTATTTATATTTATGCATCTGGCAGACACTTTTATCCAAAGCAACTTATATTTCATCCAAGGTATAAATATTTTCAGCTCATGCGTTCTCTGGGAATCGAAACCATGACTATGGGTTGCTAGCGCCAAGCTGTTAAACTACAGAAATGCTGAAGCATGCAGCTTCAGAAGACTTGCAATATAGTGCAATTGACCCTTCGCAGGGAGCTTGATTGACAGGTGATCTGATCAATCATACTTCGCCATCCGCCATTTTGTCCGACAAAGCAGTCAGGAGAGTTAGTAGATTAACATGGGAGGATTTGAACTTGAGAAGCGGAGTGTACTGACGTCTTTCCGCGGTTAAAACAACATTCCTTCTGATGTTCATTCATGTTTATCTGATGCTATAAATGAACTAGAAGGAAGAGATGATCGGTTCACGAGCGGCTTTAACTGAGGCGACACAGCGATCTGTCACACACATTAAAGAGCCACAAAACGCTATTTATTGTTTAAATTTCTTTTTTTTTAAAAGACCAAATTTGAAAGGTGAGACTTTGTTTAATACGTTTAATATCAAAAGTAACCGAGAAGTAAGCTGGTCTGTGTCTGTCAGTGTGTTGTCAGTGTCCTCTCTGATCCGCAATGTATTTTTCACCGTGTGAGAACATGGTGTGTGTGAGAGCGGCGTAGCTTGTCAGATATAGCGACAGTAACTACGGGGGGCGGGTCTTTGCGAACGGTCAATTGTATAATACCTTACTAGGGTGCTTTTTATCATTTTAGAGCCTTACAATAATTGTCCTGCCAACATTTTCACTGACCCCACCACAAAAATTTGTATTAGTATTTTTAGCAATGCATTTTTTTATATGCTAGAAATATTTATGAAAATGTAAAACTTAAAAAACATAAAAATCTTTTTTTTAAAAGCTAAAAAGCTAGAAATTATACCGCTAAAATGTAAAAATGTGTATAAAAAATTACGACATATACCGTATGATACAAAGCATTAGTGTTTGGTTTGTAATTTTTACAACACATATACTTTCAAGACCATTCAAGTCATTTTTGATATCAGTAGAATCTGCAACAGCAGTGTTCAATACATTACAGAAAACAAAACATTTCAGTTTGTAAGGCATGGATGTATGAGATCGATGAATGCATTTTTTTAGTGGCAATGCAGCAGTGTCCGGAAAGGAAGAATGACTGTTCTGTCAACCGGTCCAAAACTGACTGTTCATCCTTCCTGTTGACCCCTAGCTGATGACCCCTAGCTGAAACATAACCACTTGTTATTCTATACACCAACAAGAATCTATATATCCAGCAACCTACACAAGAAAAACTTTAAATCATCAAAGACAGTCAGATCATCATAAACTATAAATTATGTTGTGCCTTCGGCAACAATGTGTCCTATTCTCATCATCCTTCCAACAGTAATCCTCCAATAACTCTTGTGCTGTTAGTTTATAGCGGAGTGTTTTATGTGCTATAACGGGTGGCAAATGTGATTTCAGATGCTGATAGTGATGATGTGATCATCATGCAATTTACTAATAGCACCAGCTAATAATTCATACCCCATGTTGGATGGAAGAAGAAAAGAAAAAAATGTGAGTGTGTGTGTGTGTGTGTGTGTGTGTGTGTGTGTGTGTGTGTGTGTGTGCGTGCGTGTGTGTGTGTGTGCGTGTGTGTGTTTGTTTTGGAGAACTATTTATGAGATTAATATATAAAGCACAGATATGCTGTACACTGGCTGTACACACCAATACATTTGTGCATCTCTCTCTTCCTATAAAAGCTGAACTAGTAAAACTCATTGTTATGTTCTGTGGAGAGGATGCAGGCTGATATCGGCTCTCTGCTGCTGTAGTTGACCCTGCGCCCTGAGTTTTGCTGAGAGAGGTGAAGATTTGACACTCCGCGGGTTATACTGTAACACCCCTGCTGCTCCTCTCCCCTCGGCCGGCCTCACAAACCTCTGCATCTGCTCTTTAAAGCAGTGGCTTCAGGACTCAAACATATGGCGCTGCAGTGGAATCAGCCTCCTTACTTTCTGCAACTCAAAGTAAAAATAAAGCTAGCTGTTATTTGCTGGTGCATTATATGTTATCACTGCAGCCTTAGTGGAAAACCTTCTCGTGGAGCTTGAAGACTACACATATTTAAATGTGATGACATTTTTCCCATGTTAAAATTCTTTCTCCTATTCCATCTTAATGAGAGCTCCTCTTATTCAGCAAGGATTCATTACATTAATCAAAAGTGCAGTAAAGACAATGTTACAAAAGATGTCTATTTCAAATAAATGATATTCTTTTGAACGTTCTATTAATCAAATAATGTATCAAGGTTTCCACAAAAATAACATTGATAATAATAAATGCATATTAGAATGATTTCTGAAGGACGGTGAAGCAATGGTTGCTGGAAATTCAGCTTTGCCATCACAGGAATAAATTGCATTTTAAAATATATTAAAATAGAAAAAAGTTCTTTTAAATTGTACAAATATTTCACAATATTACTTTTTTTAATGTATTTTTGTAGCCCTTTAGTTTACAGTTCTGCTCCCCATGTTCATACCATGTACCTCTTATAGAAATAACAATATCTGGGTAATAACTTGGTAGTAACCTGAACCTACCCCTAAACCTTCACCCATGTAGTTTCCTTACGTTTTCTTAGGTAAATACAATGTAAGTACACATAACGTTCTGTAAAATAAAGTGCAACCATATTTTTGATCAAATACATGCAGCATTGAAGCACATAAGAGACTTATTTTAATTATTTTACATTAAAAATCATACAGACTTTCCGTTACATCAAAGCAAACTCGTGAAGCACTGACTTTGAATTCTGCATAGTTTAAGAAAATAACTTGCAATTGGACAGAATTGATTCAATTGATCAAAATCTGTGTACATAAACATAGTCGATGCACCTTTAATCAATAGGTTCAGTCGTGAGTGACTGGAGGCCGGTTTCGAGCATGCCACCCGATCCGATCCAGAGAAAGTCAAACCCCCATTAATGCTAACTCAGCCTCTGACCACAGCATTA
This sequence comes from Phoxinus phoxinus, assembly GCF_949152265.1. Lineage (NCBI taxonomy): Eukaryota > Metazoa > Chordata > Actinopteri > Cypriniformes > Leuciscidae > Phoxinus > Phoxinus phoxinus. The sequence continues at coordinate 32,545,233 of NC_136891.1, forward strand.
GCCGCCCCGGTTCTCGACACGGTGTGGTGTGGCCTTGTACTTAACATGTTAATTGCTATTACATTTTCCAATGGCTCAGTGAATTGTTCCCTGAGTGTGGTCACTGACATCTTGACCTATTGTAAATTTTACTGTGATTTATTGGGATCGTCCAGCGGTCGTTTCCGTCGTCATAATGGTAACGCTCTGTGGTGAGGCCTCATGAATATTTCAGAAGCCCAATTAAACTACTGCTGACCCCAAAGAGCTTCAGAGCTCCTGTGGAGCCAGGTAACATCAGGACAGTGTGGCTATCATCTTACTTCCACCAACCTAAGCCAGCCTTTCCTCAGCTTGAGCGTTTTCAGTGGTCATCAACTTATCAAATGAAGAAGCAATATCTTTGTTGAGGCTCACATACTCATTAGCTTATTCATATTGTTTGTGAGGGTAATGTGATGAAAATGCTAAACAAAAACTGTATAATATTTCCATTGTTCATGGAACATGACTTCTGCTATTCTCTGACGTCTGTTTTCATTGTTTAAAGATGAAAGGAATGATTTCCATTCCATAATGGAATTTAAATTCAAATGTCAACAGCAATTTCTCCCGCTGTACGCCCATATTTCCGCCGCTCGGAAAGTTTGGGTGCCCTTGCTTGCCTTTGCACCTCCAGCTGTGTGTTTTTTTTTTGCATTTTCATCTCTTTAGTTTGCATCTTGTTCAGTTCTTCCATCACAGAGATCTACAAGCATTGAATTAAACAGCAGGCTGTCTCTGTTGAAGGGAACTTTGAATAAATGGGGACGCCATGTTGGCTGAATTAAACTCTCAGTGATTTTGGTATAATTTCACAGTTTCACCTTAAGCTCTTTGTGGACTTCTTTCCCAAGTCGAATCCCCTTCCTGCATACAGATGCCCAACGTAGATATGAGTCTCCGAAAGGGGTCACATGGAAATGATGGACATTTGACACACCAGGTCAAAATAAGCTGCGCAGGTGAGGGTGTTTCTTCAACTGCTGCCATTTTATCTCCATATATCTCACATATTCCACCTTCTTCTTGTGTAGTTTTTAGTATTAAATTTGAATATTTTTACTCTTTTCCAAAGGTCTTGAAAAATTAAAATATGTTAGAAAAAAAATATTAAATTATTACCGGTAGCTATCATTCAAATGAGTGTTGAAATAAACATACAGTAAATTATTGTAATATTTATTGTGTGAAGATATTTTTTTACACAAATTACGACTTTCCCTCATTTTCCCATAACTTCCATCAAAACCACAATTTTACCCATAATCGTTTTTTTTTCTCTCCAAAAGTTAATGTACTTTGTTACAAAGGATACAAAAACTGAAAAATTGTATAACAGAATATTTGTATTGTGCATCAATTTTGTCAAATTATACAACAAAATAAAATATTATTTACAATACCGTTCAAAAGATTGGGGTTAGTAAGATTTTTTTAAAAGAAATTAATACTTTCTTTCAGCAAAAAAAAACATTAAATTGAACAGAAGTGACCGAAAAGATTTCAAATAAAAATGCTGTTCTTTTTAACTTTCTATTAATAAAAATAATAATAATAATAAATGTTTCTTGAGCACCAGATCAGTATATTAGAATGATCTCTCACTGAAGATTGAAGTAATGACTCCTAAAAAATTCAGCTTTGCCATTAATATATTACATTTTAAAATACATTAGAATGGAAAACAGTTGTTTTAAATTGTATAATATTTCACAATATTACCGTTTTTGCTGCATTTTGATCAAATCAATGCTTGTTGAGCATAAACACTTCATTCAAAAGAATCACAAAATCTTACAGACCAAAAATCTTTGAACAGTAGTGTAATTGTGTATTTTGGATACATAAAATGCTAACAATGAAACTGTAAAAAAAATATTTTCATGATTTGTTATTACAACTTTTTATCTTTTGTCAAATCAACTTCGATAACTAATGTGTGAAGATAACACACTATTTTGAGTTTCTGTTTATTAAACCATTCTTCTTCATTGTATTAACTCAAGGATTTAATTACAAAAAACTCAAAATTTTAAGGCAACAAGGTAACGGGCTTTTTTAAGTTAAACCAACTTTTTTTTTACAGTGATGGGTTTATTTTCCAAAAGTGCTCATAATTGAAGAAACACCCAAACTGAAACATGACTGTTGGCCGTCCTGTTCATCAGATGCTCTTATATTTTGAGTTGATGACTGAAGTGTGGATGAAGAGGTTCACACTCTTTAAACGGGTCACACACAATTTTGCTCTGCACTCATTTCTCTCCTTTTTCTTTATTCGCTTGATGTTATGCTGATGAGAGTTTGCTCCCTGTGATGGCCCATTTGACCAAATTTCTCCTGTGAGGGTCATCGGAAATTTGATTCAGCGTCCCCGAGGGAAATAAGAATGGCAGAAGGAGGCTGGCCAGGCCCGGGTTATGGAGCCACTTGGGAGAAGGGGGGGGAAAGAAGGAAAGTGGGGTGGTTTCCCATCAGGCAAAGCAATAACCTCACCTCCGTTAGGCGAGCAATAATATCGCCACAGGACCAAATAAAGCTGTGAGAAGCTTCACATCAGCACCACTTTGAAAGCCCACTGACTTAAACAGTCACAAAATACAAATGCTTTTGGCATTTATGAGCCGCTGTCATACAACGGGCATCGGTAACTCCACAGAAAATATTTCCCCCGGCCGTGTTGCTAAACTCTCCAGTTGCCTCTTCCTCCACACTGTACAGCAACAGCGTCTCCATTAACAACAATGCAGTCCTACAGACTTCCTGCAAATAATGCAGTTGTGTATGACATAGTGTCAGATATTGTACAAACAACACTTATATGACAGTTATATTAGCTTATTGTAAGTGCCTGCAGGTATAGTGTGACCCCAAAACACTGATGATATTTTATAGCCCATTATATCACCGTTCTAATGTGTCCCAGTCTTCACTACATTGTGATAAAATGCATCAATGTATTAAAACCAGACTTTACTGCGTCTCTGCCCACAAAATCTTATTTTTTGTAATTTATGCTGGCAATCAGTTTGTAACTCTGTGTTTTTCTTACATTAGGTGATATTAGAGATTGATGATGTGATAAAATTTTGACTTAGTGGTTGTGTTTAATTATTATTCATGTAGAGACACCGGATTTACTGCATCTGTACAGCAGTGGCTTCTGCGCTGAGGTAATTTGTGAGGTGGATACAGCGGTTAACACACTCTTCTCTGGCTGTATTTTATCTTTCTTTCGTTCGGCGCTAAGCCGGTGTTCATGTTTTGAAAATAATTTTTTACATGAACAGTTATTTAGTAAGCACCTTTATGCGATAACATGCTGCCAGTCAGAAGTTGCTAATTAATCAAATTTATAGCAATCAATTAATGTGTAAATAAATAAATGTTACTGTTACATATGTTCACCAAGGCTGCATTTATTTGATCAAAAATACAGTAAAAACTGTAATATTGTGAAATATTATTACAATTTAAAATAGGTGTTTTATATTTTAATATATTTTGAAATATATTCATGTGATGGCAAAGCTGAATTTTCAGCATCATTACTCCAGTCTTCAGTGTCACATAATCCTTCATAAATCAATATAATTGGCTGATTTGGTCCTCAAGAAACATTTCTTATTATTATCAATATTGAAAACAGTTGTGCTGCTTAATCATTTTGTGGAAACTGTGATACAATGTTTTCACAGGATAAAAAAAAAAATAGAAAGTAACATAAATAAAATAACATCTATTACAACTGTCTTTACTGTCACTTTTGATCAATTTAATGTTTCCTTTCTGAAAAAAAGTATGAATTTTTTTTTTTTTAAGGCACTAACCCCAAACTATGCGTGCGTGCGTGCGTGCATGTGTGTGTGTGTGTTATCAAAACATTAACTGTAAAAGGGAAAAAAAGCTAAAAACTTCGATTTTATGGGCAGAGAGGTAGTAAATTTATATGTAAAAATATATACATTTTATTATTGCCATAGTGGCTGGCCATCAAACAAACACAATCCAGCGTTGATTTTTCTTGAAAAGAAATCTGGAGAAAAACAGAGAGGATGTGTGAGGAGCAAGCGGTGGTTTGTTGTTATCTCGCTAATTGCGCCATCGGGTTCGGTGGTTCTATTATTTTTTTATTTGACGGTTATCTAAAGAGAAGTCACACTACAGGACTGTGCGTCAAATCTTCTGACAGTGTCAGAATTTCATCAGATGTAAAATTTGATCGCAATGGACATTAATCTGCTGTCGGTGAACATACATCTGATCAAACTAAAGATCAAAGACTTCAGATTTTGCACAAGGATCTTTTAGGATTCATAACATGTCTCAGCAGAACCGTACAGTGTGAACCTGACTTAATTCTCTGTCTGCAAAGAGACTAGACTGTCTGAATCTGCTAAAGGATCAGTCCTTAGCACTGATTCAAGACTATTGTGTACTAACAGTCTGCCAGTACCTTGAACACATACACAGAAAAATACAAAGTAACTGAACTCCAGGTCCATAATGCTTATCTATACGTCAGATTACCATTGAGACGGTCTCACTACTGCCCTCTTATGGAGACCACAGTGTCACTCACCACAGTGAAAGTGGGGCATCGCACATGTTTCTGTCTCCACTGAACCGCTGAGCTCTGACCTCACACTTTCTCCTCCTGGAAGCTGAAAAACAGGTCCCTTCTGTTTAACCCCGGGGCCACGGTACTGTCCCCTCTGAGGATAGAGAGAGAAAGCCATTCAGCCAACTGATCAGCCACACGGACATGGGCATTCATAAATAATGTAGGCCGTGCTGGGAAGAGCTCCGTCAGGTTCACAGCCCGCCGCGGTCGCTCAGGTGGAAGACCAAAACCTCGTGACGGCGTGGACACTTAGATCTGAGAAGGACATTTGCAGAAACAGAGTGAGGGAAGCTGAGGACAGAGAAGGAAGGGGAAATGACAGCATGATGGAGAGGGAACAAAAAGTGGGCAAAGTGAAAGGAGAAATGGTGATAAAGAAAGGGGGAGGGAAACGGGACTGGTATGGAGGCTGATTTAGCTCCTATTGAAGTGTTCCAGTGGTGCTCGGGGTTAAAGAGCAAAGTGTGATGGATACGATCTCATTAAAATGGGAAAGTGAGGCTTTAATTTCATGCGCATGTTCCATCTTTATTAATGTCAA
>NC_136891.1:32555418-32759807 GCF_949152265.1 Phoxinus phoxinus
TGAAGCACTGAAGCTAACTTTACTGAAGCTAACTTTACTGAAGCTAACTTTACTGAAGCTAACTTTACTGACGCTAACTTTACTGAAGCACTGAAGCTAACTTTACTGAAGCTAACTTTACTGAAGCTAACTTTACTGAAGCTAACTTTACTGAAGCACTGAAGCTAACTTTACTGAAGCTAACTTTACTGAAGCTAACTTTACTGAAGCTAACTTTACTGAAGCTTACTTTAATGAAGCTAACGTCTGACATGTTTTCTACAGTCTTACGTTATAATCGTAACGTTACGCCGTGATGCCTGAGTGTTTGTACCAGACTGCACGCACACGAGCAACGGTGACGTATAGTGCGAGACGAGTTCATTGTTCAAGTTCATTGAGCGATTTTCACACAAAACTAAACGTTACTGGACTTTCATAATTATCTTTTAAATTGACAAACATCATATGTGTAATTCAGGGCACAGTTCGGACGGAATAAAAAGATAAGTTGTCTCTCGCCATTGACTACCATACATATTTTTTCCGAAATAAGGTCCCATGAGCCGGAAGCGGAGGGGCGGGACTCTCTATTGCAAAAAAAAAAGAAAACCAGCGAGAACAAATGGCCCTTTCTTTTTCAAGCACACTAATTCACAGCTGAACCAAAACAACAGTTTGTTCTCACCCAATGCTCAAAGGATCACATTAAACTATCCAGAAAGGCAAGGTGCATCCGTCCCTGTTCCTCAGGCATGAGAAGAATGCTTTTGTTGCTTAAGCCCAACAGAAAACCTTCTAGCCCGGCTCTGATCAAGTTCCAATAATGGATATATGTGCTTGAGTTCTCTCTGGAAGAGATGGTCTGAGGTTTATAGAGGACCATTGACTGGAGAACAATACTAGAGCTCACTTCTCTAACTATGCTGGTAAAAGTAGCTGCACTCCAGCCGTGGTGGGCCCCTGAAGAGGGTCTCTGGAGAGCTACTCTGTGTTTGGACACCTGTTTGCATTTGCTTTTCCCCACTGAGTGAGAAAGAGGGGACTATTGTGACTGGCCACCCACAAGGCAGACTGAAAAATATCTGCCGCGCAAAGCAGAAGCGCCCGTTTGATTATGTGGTTTTGATCAACCGGAGCGCTCCACCACAACAGTTTTGACATAAAATGTCACCTTATTTTATATAGAAATGTGTTAGTTGAGAGCCACAGTTGCAGCTGGAACTCAATGCTATTGTTCATTCACTGGGAAATGTATTCAAATGTGGAAGAGATCAATACACCCATACTCAAAGTAAGCGTTCTTAATTATTGGACGTGACAGAGGAAGTATTGAATTTCTCCTGTTCTGTTGACCCAACACACTGCACTGACATTCTGCCTCCCAAGAGGGACTGGGCTCTGTGTGTGTGTGTGTGTGTGTGTGTGTGTGTGTGTGTGTGTGTGTGTGTGTGTGTGTGTGTGTGTGTGTGTGTGCGTGCGTGCGTGCGTGCGTGCGTGCGTGCGTGCGTGCGTGCGTGCGTGCGTGCGTGAGATTATGAGAGATGGTAAAGTCACTGCTATTCAATCCCCGTTCTCAACTCATTCATTCTCAATACAGGGGACTGACAAGCATTTCAGTCATTTCAAATCACAGCATGTTTTACACAGTGGTTATTCCCTTTTCTACTCATGGAGCCTGAATTAAATCTAAATGGCTCTAACTGAACTCTGTTGTCGCATTTCAAAGGCCAACCATTTAAAAATACAAATAAGTTATTTTGTGATGATGTCAGAGAGCCGCCTCTAATACAAGCTGTGTTCCAAAAACTAGTGAGCTGACAAAAGAGATGGTCATTTAAGACACGTTTCCTAACATGCTGCCTCTTAAAGGGATAGTTCACTTTGAAATTAAATGTTGATATGTTTTAGCTTACCTGAAGTGCATCCAAGATGTAGATGTCTTTGTCTCCGCAGTAGTTTCAATTTTGATATATTTAGGTCAAACCGTTCTTGTCTGTCAGTCATATAATGCAGGTGTATAGGCACTGTCTCCAAAAGCATGCAGAGATGTCTCTAATAGCTTGCAGAGAAAAGTCCAAATTAAAAAATTCCCCATCGTTTTTATCTCTTTTACACAACCACGTCCAAGTGATCTGTTTACTTAGTCTGCGCAAGCGCCGAAGAGCGCCGGAAGGCTCTGGAAGTGTTCTCTCGCGCGTGTATGTAACTCATTGTTTACACCAGAACCTATGCACAGAACAGAGATTGTAGGTAGGACGGCTAATAGAAATGGTACTAGTTTGTGCTTATCCGGGATGATTAAACCGATGTAAAAAAATACATTTACGTAAGCTCGCGCGAGAGACCACTTCCGGAGCATTCCGGCGCTCTACGGCACTTGCGCAGACTAAGTAAACAGATCACTTGGACATGGTTGTGTAAAAGAGATAAAAACGATATAAATGTGTCTTAGGCCATCAATGTGCACTTACGATGGGGAATTGTTTAATTTGGACTTTTCTCTGCATGCTTTTGGATACAGTACCTATACACCTGCATTATATGACTGACAGACAAGAACGGTTTGACCTAAAAATATCAAAATTGAAACTACTGCGGAGACAAAGACACCTACATCTTGGATGCACTTCAGGTAAGCTAAAACATGCCAACATTTAATTTCAAAGTGAACTATCCCTTTAAGATACTTCATTAAGTCCACATTTTTATTTCCTGATGAAAAGATAAAAAGTGAAATGAGTTGATTATAAACATTATAAACTGCATAGAACAACACTGCATTGGAACAAAGCCATCAACTCCTGTAAAGAATGTATCCCAATGTTCAATCACAATTGTATGTCTATAAACAATGCAGGAACAATAAAACCCTGAGTTTCATCAGTTAATGAGAAAATCCATTTACACTTGACTAAACTCAGCATCCTCCACAAATAGACTCCACTACGGACTCTTTCTTTGATTCAAAGCATCTGATAAGCATGTGTCCAGTCATCATTCTTCTAACTAATCTAACTCTGACCTCTGTCCATGTGTTCACTCTCACCTTGTCTTTCCACCCGTCTAAAGACCTCTTCAGAGAAACTGTGCGCTATCTTTAGCAGCCTATACACAATACAGTCTCCTTCCCTTGAGAAAGCCCCCGCCACTGATACCAGAGCCCCTCAGCATTGTCCTCACGTTCACTTCAGACTCTGATTTACAGCCAGTGTCAGGCATCCGAAGCTCTAAATCCGCACCCTGCGCGGGGAGTCGGCGGAGGAACGCGGCTGATTTAGGGTCTGGGGAGAAAGGCTACGAGCGTGGATATTGGTGTCATCGCATGAATGTGATCCATCCTATTGTTATCTATGCAAGTTCCTATAGTGCGCTGAAAATGTCAAATGGGCTAACTGTTTCCATTTCAGGAGTCAGCCATAAAATATATAAAGTACTGGCGCAAAATCGTCTCTATAGTCATAAGGCAATCTTTTGGACAGATTATATTACCTTTGCACAATTTTTCATATATATATATATATATATATATATATATATATATATATATATATATATATATATATTAGGGCTGTTAAACGATTAATCGCGATTAATCGCATCCAAAATAAAAGTTTGTGTTTACATAATAAATGTGTGTGCTGTGTATAATTATTTTGTATATATAAATACACACACTTCATGTATATATTCAAGAAAAATGTATATAAAAATTAATAAATTATATATAAATCTATATACAGTATATACATGCAAATATTTATACAAGCATGTGTGTGTATTTAAATATATTAAATAATTTTACACAGTACACACACATTTATTATGTAAACTAAAAACTTTTATTTTGGATGCGATTAATCGTTTAACAGCCCTAATATAAATATATATATATATTAAACAATAAAACATTTTAAAGGGTTAGTAAGGGTTAAAAAATTAATTCTGATTAATACATTGATTGATTAATTATGTCATTAATTACTCACCTTCATATCGTTTCAAACCCGTAAGACATTCGTTCAGCGAGTACTTGGTTTGGGGGGAAAAACAAAACATAATTTACCACTTTATTTACAAAATATTAATCTCCAAGGTGCGTCTGCTCTTGTGTCAACATGCATGTGTCGTGGTGCTTTCGCACGTTGAAAATAAAGTGGTAAATTATGTTTATTTGCGCAAACAAATTACTCTTTACAAAATTACGCTTCATAAATTTGAGGTCAAACCGCTGAGTCACATGGATTACTTTAATTATGTCTTTACTACATTTCTGGGGCTTGAAAGTGGTAGTTGCAGAAGACAGAAAGTTCTTGGATTTCATTAAAAAAATCTTAATTTGTGTCCCGAAGATGAACTTATGGGTTTGGAATGATATGAGGGAGAGTAAATAATGACATTTTTGGGTGGACTAACAAATCTAAAAATCTAAATTTACATGATATAAAATTCTAAATCCTTAAGATATGTTTAGCTTTTAAATGTTCCTGTTGTATAAATTTTGTTTTTGAATCTCAGTCTCAAACTTTTGGCGAAAATACATTCGATGTCCCAAAATTCAGTAATGTGCAGCATTCTGCAGAAATTAAATCCTTATAGTTGTGTAATAATTTGTATAAATAATTTGATTCATTGTTATTTGTGGTACATAATAGCAAGTGTACTGCACATATCTGACTGTTTGCTTGTTTGTGGATGTTCAGGCCACAATCAATATATTTCTGACATTGTTGTGAGTTCAAGTGCACTGCTACAGGAAAGCTAAATCAGGAGCACTCGGGCCTCCAACATTGACATTGCCTGACCTTGAACCTACACGCCTGGTATCATCAAACAGAGATAATGCAAGTCTGCACTTCCTTCAGGGGTCACGACCTCTGATCGTGTTTTATGACCATCACCACTCCTCTCAGTGATTGCTATAATTGATAGGGAACATTTCATAGATCTCACAACAAATGAAGCATATTTGTACATGAGCACACACTCACACACACATACACACATACACATATGCTTAGCCTCCTGTGAGTTGAGCTAAATTGAGAGAGCGCACAGTAATACCCAGAGAGCAGAGAGGCTGTGACCATAACTGTCAGAAGCTAATAAATGTGTGAAACTGTGGCCTCTAATTTTCTCAATGACATGAAATAATGGGCAAAGCGTCACTTCTGTGAAAGACTGTAATGTACCACTCATGACTTCCAGTGTAAACCATTAGCGCGACAGGCAAACCACACATGCTCATATGTCTTCAGATAAACGGAGCTGTTCGGCCCACCGTCATTCTCACATCATACGTGATTATAGGACGACTGTGTCACTTCTCCAGTTTTTTAACAGGAAAACGTATTTATCCTCTGGGAAATATTGGCGTTAGCTTGCAATGCTGTCAGTTATTGGGTAGTTGACATGACATGTGAAGCGGTGTGCAGACATTCATACTTGACCAAGGTGACCAGAATTGCGCAATGAAAACTGGAGATATTTCTATAGTGCTGCTGTCAATATATCATTGAAATTACTAGTGTTTAGTATAATGAACAATAATGGCTTTTTCATTCTACTATAAACTGTAGTTAGACACGCAACTGTGAACCGTATAGACTGTTCAGAGCATCTCACAGCACCCTTCTGCTCCTAAAACTATATAACGATCATTGACAATGACTTTAGCTGAGACTTGTATTTTTTACAATTTTTTTTTTATTCTAATTCATATATACTTATTATGCATACAGTTGTTGGACTTTATTAATGGGTGAATTCACCCCTATTGAAAGGCTACATGGAATATTTTTCTTAAAAATGAATTTTCACACACACACACACACAACTTGGAGTAAGAAAGATAAAAAATTCCGCAAGGACGCATTAAGTGACAGTAAGAAAGATATATAATATTACAAAATTAATGTTTACTTTGTTATTAAAGAATCCTGTAAAAATGTATCACAGTTCCAACAAAAATATTAAACAGCAATATTGATAATGCTGAGAACCATTATTAATAATTGAGCACCAAATTAGTATGTTATAATTAGCTTTGTCAATATACAGTATTAAAACAGAAAACAGCTCTTTTGAATTGTGTATATATATATATATATATATATTTATAGTCTTAATATTATCTATTACATAAACACACACATATACCGGACCATATACTATACCTACACAATTTATCAGAGGGGAAAAAACACAAAATTGTAGTCATGTTTATCATTTTTAAAGGTTGTCTTGTTTTTCACATTTTCATCCACCCCCACCGTAGAGCTAAAAACATTAGCCACATTCATTTTCTGCTTCATTAGGCCTCAGCGAGTTTAATATTGATAGAAGTGTATACACTGTAATTCTTCTGAGTTAACTATCATTATGTTATTAGTTGATTCAGCTCACTTTTAATCAGCCAAGTGATTTATTCCCCATTAGGACCCTGGACCTGCTCCATCTGCAAATTTGCTGAGCTAGCCATGCCATTAACTTTGATATTAGACTTAAAAATCAGTTATACAAACACACACTGAGACTGTATTCACTTACACACACACACACACAACCCAACAAAAAGAAAATCACTACAGAAGCAACCTGAAAAACCTCTGTTGTGAATCATCTGAGAAACTACATGGATCCTAATTAATTAAGCATTTCAGTCCCAGGTTGGAGCACTAAAAAGTGGGGAAATATTATCAGGTTCTTGAAATGCAGATGCTTTTATAGACATATATTCCTTTCATATATCAACACCAGCATATGATTTGATATTTAACCCTCTTGCTCTGTTGAAACTGACTTTGTTTTTATGTTCGGAGGTCTCCAGGACCCCAATAATGTAAAAAAATAAAAATAAAATCTTTTAATAAATAAATGTAATAAATCAGAATATACAACTGTCAGGAGTGTCCTGCTTAAGTTTGTATGCCAGTCACATATATTGCATTTATTTCATGTTTTATCTTAACAAGTACTGTTCAATTTTTATAGAATGTTAAAATAAGTGATCATAAAGTTAGGAAAAATCATAAAGGATCAACCTAATACCATTTTTAAAACTATTAAAATAGTCTTTGAGAGCAAACAGAACAAGAGTGTTAAGCTTTGAATTCCTTACATCCACAGGGAAAAATAGAGGACGAAAACAAAGACAGGATAGAGAGAATAAATGAGTGCATGTGTTATTTATGTGAGCTGCTTGGAAATGCTGCTTATCCGCTTGCGATACTATAAAGGGGAATGTGGGTTCCAGAACACACTGAATAAGATTTGTTGGGGGGGGGGAGAGACACATGGAAGGGTTTTAATGCTAAATTGAGTTAGATAGGCAGCGGCCTGTCGGAGAATGTGTGCAGGATGATGAATTATATATGAAGTTAATCTCAGCATGTCTTGCAACCCTTGATGGCTGCCTGTGGGGGGGGAATAAGCAAAGTGTGGCGGCAGTGGACAAGCCTGACACATTTTCAGCCTCTCTGCTTCACACTCTGTATCCGCAGCGCTGGCAGGCCAACGGTATCTAATGAACAGGGGCAGGGATGGATGGCCGACCTGCACACACTGCGGGAGACGGCAAGGCTGTGATATGCATCTGTGATGAACATGTGAGGTGGGTTTGTGGAGAGGAGAGGAGTTTGATCATGTGTGGTCGAGATCTGGCCTGACATGCTATACACTTAAATAAAAAATAAAAAAACGTTCCACCCACAATGAAGTTCTATTTCTTTTACAGTCTGGATAAAGATTTATAAAAGAAAAATATATATTTTTTAAATATGTAAATAGCCTACTATAAAGTCATTAAAGAGCCATTTCTAGCCAATAAAATAGAGAATATTGAGCATTAGATGCTGGACATCATCAAAATGTTTATATAATTTATTTATATATATATATATATTTAAATATAATTAATAAAAAAATTTATAATATACACTACTGTTCAAAAGTGTTTTTGCTCACCAAGGCAGCATTTATTTGATTAGCAATAGTAAAAACTATAATACTATGAAATATGTATTACTTATTTTTATTTAAAATTTTAATATATAAAAAAATTGTTTTACTTTTGATACATTCTTGTGTTAATGTATAAGTATTCATTTCTGTAAAAAAAATCGTACTAAATCCAAACGTTATATTATATATATACTATATTATATTTTTTAAAAATATGTAAATAGCCTACTATAAAGTCATTAAAGAGCCATTTCTAGCCAATAAAATAGAGAATATTGAGCATTAGATGCTGGACATCATCAAAATGTTTATATAATTTATTTATATATTTATTATTGTATAATATACACTACTGTTCAAAGGTGTTTTTGCTCACCAAGGCAGCATTTATTTGATTAGCAATAGTAAAAATGAAATATTTGTTACTTATTTTTATTTAAAAATGTTATATATAAAAAAAAAAAAAAAAAAACTTTTGATACTTGCTTGTGTTAATGTATAAGTATTCATTTCTGTAAAAAAAAAATCGTAGCTACTAAATCCAAACGTTTGAGCATTTGAACGTTTTTACTTATATCGATAACTTAGACGCAAGATAATTAAGTGTCAATAAACCTAGAGATAATATAATTTTCCATAGAATTAATATATTTTTAAAACTTAAATTTGCAGTCTCATATAAAAAGTGCATTAAGATAAAGAAAGAACTAGAAACACAAGCTTTCTGACCCGTGCAAAGTCACTGCACTCTTGACAGTATTTATAACGTAATCTCAAGAAGCTCTACCATATATTAACGAAATCTACCTCTTTAATCAATGCCAGATACACACATGCATACAGACCTCTGATTTACAGCGGCAAAACCCAAACGAGAGTGAAGGGCATCATCATGTGCACTGTGTGATATACCAGTCAGGCCCAACCGGTTTAACCGTGACACATGGAGCCACTGCAACACCATCCTAGTGTGTGCGTGTGAATTTATGACGTTCCCTGATGACTGAACGCACCTTCTTCCCGTGTCGTCAATCAGAGAGCTTTATGAGTGATATCAGCAGACTGGCGGTGTCACAGTAAATTGGCGGGTCAGGGCTCACGGAGCTGATGGCTGTTGAAGGGGAGACGAGTATCAAGAGATGAGTATCCCGTGCTCTCGGGCCACAACAAAGAGAACCACATAAAAGTGTGGGAGATGTGTGGTGTTGTTCAGGTGGAAAGTAGTAACTCAGCATGTGCTGTCACTGTTAACCCAGAAGTAGTAGGGCAGCCATAAATCCACTTTGTTATAAACGAATAAATTAATGTGAAGAAGATGTGACATTTTCATTGGGGGAGGCTTCGTAGGAGTGGACTGCGGTTACGTCTCTTTTACTGGGCAGAAGGTTCTGGACCACATGTGAAATAAGTTATGAGGTTTGGCTTTTTACAGGGACAATTTAGACAAACACAATACTGTCTAACATTACGACCTGTCATGAACAATGCGAATAATGAGGAGAATGTCTTTTTTAAGGAATTACATTTCTAACTTTTTTTCTAATTTTAAGGAATTACATAATTAAAGGATTAAAAGGGATTTAAGGGAATAAAGAAAAATACATAAGAACGTACTTAAAGGGGTGGTAAAATGCCATTTTCACAAGATGTAAAATAAATCTCTGATGTCCCCAGAGTGTGTGTGTGAAGTTTTAGCACAAAATACCCCACAGATATTTTTATATAGCATGTTAAAGTTGCAAAAACGCACAGTTTTGTGCCTGGCCCTTTAAATGCAAATGAGCTGCTGCTGAGGGCGGGGTTTCAAGAGCTTGTGTGTGTGTGTGTGTGTGTGTGTGTGTGTGTGTGTGTGTGTGTGTGTGTGTGTGTGTGTGTGTGTGTGTGTGTGTGTGTGTGTACGTTTCTTTTCTGTTCACATTCAATTATGCATTACAGAATCAGGTAAATAACAGCATATGTTTAATTCAAAATGGTCAATTTCTCATTTTTGGCGGGGACTATAAAACTGGCATTTTTGTACCAAGACGACAGTAAAATTCAGACATACTACATTTACGATGATGGCACTATCATGTGATCTACAAAGATATTTGTGCCGCTGTTCCGCAGCAACAAAAAGCTAGTCACTCAACTGAAAAAATTTTTTTTTTTAAATGTGTTAGTTACTCACTCCCAACACTGTTAATGAGTAGCATCAAAGCTAGTGCATTAATAAGCACATACCTGTGGTCTCTGTCATATCAATATGGTCAACAACAGCAGATCTTAACACCGTAGAAAACTCTGTGGAGGTGACCCTCATGTCTGCCTCTTACTGTGCAGTCATAGTCATAGTCATAAAGACAAGTAAAGGAAGTTCAGTGCTTTTAATCTTTTACAGATTCTTTTTGTCTGTTTGTGAGTGGCAGCACATGTGAAAGATTCAGTCGCGTAGGACAGGTTGAGAACCATCAAAGAAAGCTACACAAAAAACTCTTGAGGGCATACGCAAGAGAAGAATACTTGATCTATCAGCTAATGCACGCCTGAAATATTTCATGCTTATTCCATGTGACATCAAGGCACTGGGGACTAATCATATATTCTATAAGTGATACTAAGCATGGACAATACAAAACAAAAAGTATAAACTATACAGTTAACCACAGCTGACACTCAAATGAAACAAAGTTAAAGGAATATTATGGGTCCAATACAAGTTAAGCTCAATCGACAGCATTGTAGAATAACAATTATACCACAAAAATTTATTTCCATAAAATAAAAATATTAATATGTTAAAGTGAGACACTTACAGTACGTTGAAAGTAAATCCATCCAAGTCAATCCATAAACGTTAAACTATAGACACAAGACAAATATATTTCATGTTAACAAGATTTTAGTGTGAAAAAATCACTTGCAAACCTTTTCTGTGCAAATTCATATAAAATTGTACAACTTTGTCACCATGTCAAAGCAGAACCATAAAGCCTAAAATGAATGTAAAAATTATTTAAACTATTTTAGAACTCAAATAATACAACGGTTTTAACAGAAGAATTAATGTAAATGCTTTTATAAAATTATAAAAAATTAAATTATAAAATTCACATTTCTACTTTTAACTCCACAAAAAAATTGGCCCCATTCCCTTACAATGGTAAATGTTCACTGTATCCTCTTTTTTTAAAAGAAAATGATGGAAGAGCTGATTTTTTATATTGATTTTTTGTGTAAATCAACAACAAATAATCAAAACAAATGTTGTCAAGGGAGCCTAAGTTGTACCAAACCCAGGCCTTGGCCACACTAATACATTTCCATTTGAAAACGCATCTTTTTCTTTCAGTTTTGATGATTCAACAGGATAATAATCTAATAATAATTGATCTGTATTTTGAATCCACCAGTTTTTGATGGTATGGCTCTATCTGTGAATACTGTGGTCTGGCCAAAACAAGCATTGCATAACACCAAACGCCACAGATTAACTGTCGACGTCGACATCACGCTCCAAACTAACGACAACAGCGTCGCTCATGAGTACACGTTCTCCTCCCATGGTACACAGGAGCCCAACAGTGTAGCGAAGCACATTCGTCTGGATGCTATAAGTCCTTTGTATCCCAGGCTCTTAATGACTCCAGGAGGAGTGCGGTGAGTAATGAGCAACTGGGTGTTTGATGAACAGCAGGGTAATTCTGTAAGCCGCCGCGTCGAGGCCCAGAGGAATTGAGAGCGGGCCACAGCTGAGGCTGTCGGCAGCCGCTGACAGGCCCTGAGGTTGATTAAAGTTGACCTTGATCGTGAAGTGAGGAAGAGAGAGGGAGAGAGAAAGAAAGGGAGAGAAGCACCGCGTGTGGCTGTAACCCCAGCTGGCCGTCCAACAATCACCAGAAAACAGCGGCTGTTGCGCGAGGAGTAATTGCAGTGGAAAAGACTAAAGGAAATCAATGTAGGCCGATCGATAGCAATTTGATTTTTTTTATTGCTAATTTCTTTTGACGAAGGAGGGGGGTGCGAGATTGATCAAGTGCATCCGTACTGTATCGGCAGACTTTGTTATTCATTGAGAAGAAATGCCCAGCTGACTGACTGATGAATCGGCTGAGATCATTAAGTGTGAATAAATGCTTGTGATGAACACAAAATGAGCTTGACGGTTAACCTTGATGTGGATTCTTCTTGTGTAAATACACAAAGTTGGAGAAAAGGCATTATAGTGTCCTGTGAGGAGAAATAGAGTACTTTAGAAGGCCAAAACTGACCGACTTTTTCTGAAAAGAATCGCTACTCTTCAATAAAGAATCACTACATTTTCAAAAAGAATCAGAACTTTTTCAAAAAAGAATCGCTACCTTTCCTGAGAAGAATCGCTACATTTTCAAAAAGAATCACTATTTTTCCCACAAAGAATCGCTACTTTTCAACAAAGAATCGCTACCTTTCCTGAGAAGAATTGCTACATTTTCAAAAAGAATCTCACATTTTTCAAAAAAGAATCGCTACTTTAAAAAAAAAGAATCGCTACTTTAAAAAAAAGAATCACTACATTTTCAAAAAAGAATCGCTTCTTTTCAAAGAGAATCGCTACTTTTTCCAGAAAGAATCGCTACTTTTCAAAAAAGAATCACTACTTTTCAAAAAGAACCGCTACTTTTCAAAAAGAACCGCTACTTTTCAAAAAGAATCGCTACTTTTTTTTTTAAATCGCTACATTCAACCACTGACGTATTTAAAAGTAAGAAGTCTGTTTAATTTTTATTCTGATATCTGCCCTTTAACAGTAATATTTAGCTTCAATAACTCATCTGTGTAATTCCTCCCCATGGTTTAAAAGGGTAACAACTTTTTCTCTGCAAAGACCACAAAATAACATTGCAAGCATCTTAAAGAAAAAAATTTGGCAGAAAGCACACAACAATAAGAATGGGGCAAAAAAGGGATTTAAATAACACATGTGTGTGTACACAAATAAATGATGATTCACTGAATCAATGAGGCAGTTTGCTGTTGATAATCTACTGCTTTTCTTGAAGTTATAAGCATACCTGCTGCTTATGTCCTGAGTAACTTCGCTGTTGTCTGTTATGGTGATATGTGCAATCTGTGAAGTGGCAGAAATCCATTGGCTCCATTTTCACTTCCTGACTCCTGAGTGAGAGGCAAACAAAGACCAACGATTACCATAGACAGTATATAAACTGGACACAGCGACCCCATAGGTTTCAACGGAGAGAAATGAAGTCAATTAGAAGCACTTACTTCCTGATCGCAAGGCGAACTGCGCAGGCTCAAACTGAGCTTGACGACGTAGATGTGACGTGAGCAACCTGTAGGTCTTCTAGTAGCTGTGCCGAGAGAAATCTGAATCATTCCCTTCCGAATCTCGCAGAGACGGAGAGCGTGGGTATTTGCTGTCCATGAGCTAGCAACGGGAGCAACTTTATCACTCTCTATGGGCTTCTCCCTTGACTTTATGCCTCCACGTCCTCCCGATTGCTTGCGAGCTTCTCTGCCTGTCCATACGGTAATTTTTCGACTTGTGCGACAGAGTCGCGCGGGTATGACGCAATCGTTAGCCTGTTTTTACAAAAACTGCTTCTACGGGGCCATAACGTAAGATACAAGGTAATGGAGCCTTTTATACATTTTCGTGTTTCTTTAGAAATAAACAATGGACAAACGGTGTCTTTAAACGCCTCAGATGTAAAGTTATTCGCTGTCAAAGTGACGCCAAAATGAATGGGAGTCAATGGAATGCTAACAGCAGGTGGGGGTCCGCTAGCCAATGGCGGCGCCCAGGTCGGCTTCAATATCTTTCGGAACACTGCCCCCCTGACGATTACACATCATCCTGAATCAGTCTCGATTCCATAGAAAAGTCCTTTAAGGTTTAACTTACATAAACAGAAGAAGCCTTTTTTTTTTACATATCACAAATTAGAATTCATGTACATTACCATATAAAGTTTGGGGTTGATAAGATTTTTTTATGTTTTTGAAAGAAGTCTCTTTTGCCAGCCCGATCTCATCCCAAGGCGTCATATACTGACGCTTTTGACATTTCGTCTACATCCAACGCACATGGCACCCTTTAGCGTCAATATGAGACGCAGATAGATATGGGCCAGAAGGCGCCTCCTAGCGGTCTAACCCTAACCCTACCCCAGACCTAAACCCAACCATAACCGAACAAAGCTCTGTGCGTCTCATATTGACGCTAAAGGGTGCCATGTGCGTTGGATGTAGACGAAATGTCAAAAGTGTCAGTATATGACGCCCTCACCAAAGCTGCAGTGCATTTATGTATCAAGAATACAGTAAAAACAGTAATACTGGAAAATTTTAATTGCAATTTAAAATAACCGTCTTCTTTTTTTAATGTATTTTATTCCTGTGATCAAAGCTGAATTTTCAGCATCATTGCTCCAGGCTTCAGGACATGATCCCTCAGAAATCATTCTAATATGCTGGTTATATTAATAATTTTTATCAATGTAGAAAACAGTTGTGCTGCGTACTATTTTTGTAGAAAGATGTACTTTTCAAGATGCTTTGATGAATATAAAGTCCAAAAGAACAATTTAATTGAAATCAAAATATTTTGTAACAATATAAATGTCTTTATATTTTCATAAATTGAATGTGCCCTTGCTGAATAAAAGTATTATTTATTTATTTTTAAACACCCAAGCTATTGAACGGTAGTGTAGATCTCAATGGTTCTCAATTATTTTTGTCTTAACTTCTGCAAAGTGATAGATGAATTTGTGTCAGGATACTGTAGAGTCTGAGTTGAGTATGAATAAGAATATTATAGAGTTCGGTAACACTTTACAATAAGGTTCATTTATTAAACATTATTTAATGTATTAACTAACATGAACAATACATTTGTTACAGTATTTATGAATCTTTGTTAATGTTAGTTAATATGAATAAAGCTGTTCATTGTTTGTTCATGTTAGTTCACAGTGCATGAACTAATGTTAACAAGATTTTAATAAAGTATTAGTAAATGTCGAAATTAACATTAACAAAGATGAATAAATGCTGTATAAGTGCAGTTCATTATTAGTTAACGTTAATTAATGTAGTTAACTAATGTTAACTAATGAACCTTATTGTAAAGTGTTACCTAGAGTTCTTCTCATTTTCTGTCATGGTATTTTCTGTCACACTGCTCCTATCTGTACTCCAGACGCTGCCTGTTAAAAGATCAAATCATCTTACACTGCCCTTAATAACCACCAGTAAACAATCAAGCCTGGAAAACATCTTTATCTGTGTGCTTTCTAATATCAGTTAGATACCGTGTTATTTTCTTTGCACTGAAGATTTGAAAGAGGCACCTCAAGCGGTCCTCTCCGTGGTCTTATCCGGCGATCTCCGGCGGTGGACACACTGCCCTCTGAAGAAAGGCCATTAATCAGTGTTACTTCACCTCGCTGACACTCTCTCACTCACTCATTCAGTCACTTACAGCCCGCTCTGTGCCCTCTTCTGCCTGTCCTCAACAATGAGCGGACTCAATGAGCCTGTCAATCACGGTTAAAGCCCAGCCCCCCCAAAAGAGCGTTACCTGGGAAGGTTTCCACAACCACCGAATTGACTTCTTTAAACCTTTTAGCTCAAAAACGGATTTAATTTCCAGCACCTAAATTGTGCTTGTGGATAAACTTTGAGAAAAAGGGGCTAATTTCCTTAACAGCGGGTGTTTGAAATGCGATTTGGCCTAAGCGGGAGGGAGATGTGTGACCTCTGCTGCCCGCTGGCTCTGGCTGCAGTCCCGGTGAAGTGCCACTGACACTGACGCTGCTGACGGGCGGCTGAATATGTGAGTGAGTTTAATAGGAATCTCAAGACCAGCAACACACCGTGTCAATCACGAGCTGGTATGAGGTGTACATGGGAGTCAATTCTGCAAATATCCACTTCCCCAAGGTTACATTAAGAGCATTCATCACCAAAGGTCATCGTTTTAATACACATATTGGAATCCGGACAGTCGTAAAAATGCACAACTATAGCATCCCTCAATGGATCCATCTTGCAAACTGTCTTTTTAGTATACCAAAAAATGTAAATGCACAAACATCCATCAGAAAAAGCACTGATTTGCATTGCCGTTGGAAATAGCAGTGCAGTCTGAGCAGCGAGGAATTTTTTTTTTTTTTTTTTTTTTTTAAGATTCACTGTATGACCCAAACAATCGTCTGTCTGATCTGGTTATGATGAGATGAATGATTTATGGTGGTCTCCACACCCCACATAAAATAAAGGAGAGCGAGAAATACTAAAAGCGAGACTGAGAAAGACTCTGGCAAGGTTGAGAGGACTCCCCGTAAGAGATGAATTAATTTATGACTCTATCTGAGCTTGAGCAGAGCTAAAATATTCGCTTCGCAGCACTGATTCTCTAGCCTTCTGTCTGAGGTGGCGTCTGCGAGCCTGTGAATTAGCATCGCTGCTTAAAGGTGTTCACACACACACACACACACGCTCGGCCCGTTAGCAGGTATCTACCCCCCTATGAGTGCAGACAGGACTTGTTTCCGCTGCTCGGCTGCTCTCATCTCAGACTTGGCATTGAACTTGGAGTCTGAGTCTGGGCGATTTGAAGACTACATCAAATAGAATTTAGGATTTAAAGACTCTGCATGTTTGCACACACGTGAAGCCGTAATTCTGTTTGACAGATAGGTAAGGGATAATGCCGGAAATCATCACAAAATGAATATCTGAAGGGTTTTATTTTGCGAAAGTGACCAGATGAATGTACATTATCCCGGGAATTCATCTAATTATTTTGTTATCTTAAGCTTCCACTAAGAAAGACCTTAGAAGACAAGTAACAATAAAAACAAAACACTGCATCAAAACTAAATATTAATTTATGTACTAATAATGCATTTCAACCAAACATATTTAGATATTCTCTTATCTGATTTTTGTTGTTGTTTTTACCTGTTCTTCCAAGAGGACGTTTTCTTTTCTTTTTTCTTTTTTGCTTTAATTGTGGACTCCTAATGTTTTATGCTCACCATATACAGTATATTACTTTTAATATTTTTAGTCCTCGATTTTATTACAGTTGATAAAGTAGTAACTGCTCTGAGTTGCGAGATGGCGCTAATGAGCTCTTCTAACATGTTGATATGAAAAGAAAGAAACTATGGAAATGGAATAATATAGTTTTATTATGTATAACTGTATATAGTACCATATTTTGACATGACCAATGGTAAAATATACAATTTAGCATCATTATACGCTCAATGCTTCAACTGACCGATCAAACTGAAGCAGCTAATATGGAACAATGTGTAATATACCATCCAAAAGTTTAGGGTCACTTAAATTGATCAAAAGTGACATTAAACATTATATTTCAAATGAATCCTGTTCTTTTGAACTTAAATAATCCCGAAAGAAGCATCATGGTTTAAATATTAAGCAGCAGAACCGTTTTCAACATTAATAAGAAATGTTTCTTGAGCACTACATCAGCATATTAGAAGGATTTCTGAAGGATCATGATCATACTGAAAATGTAGCTTTGCCATCACAGAAACGACTGTATTTACTGTACTTTTTGATCATATTTTTATAGGCACAGTATATAATAATAACACTGCATAATACAGTCGTTAATATACCTTGACAAAGATTTACTGGTTTAAAATGTTTTTTTTGCAAAGATGCATTTGTGGATATTAAATTGATCAGAGTTGATCTGTCTCTCTCTCTCTCTCTCTCTCTCTCTCTCTCTCTCTCTCTCTCTCTCTCACTCACTCTCTCTCCCTCTCACTCTTTCTCTCTCTCTCTCTCTCCTCTCTCTCTCTCTCTCCCTCTCTCTCTCTCTCTCTCTCTCTCTCTCTCTCCCTCTCTCCCTCTCTCTCTCTCTCTCTCTCTCTCTCTCTCTCTCTCTCTCTCTCTCTCTCTCTCCCTCTCTCCCTCTCTCTCTCCCTCTCTCCCTCTCTCTCTCTCTCTCTCTCTCTCTCTCTCTCTCTCTCTCTCTCTCTCTCTCTCTCTCTCTCTCTCACCTTTCTTAACAAACAGCACTTTAAGTTGTTCAGGCACTGATAAGCTAAGCCGTTCCCCAGCGACTCGCCGTGGCATTGAATGAGTCTGGTTCCAATACATCCCCTGCCCAGCCAATCAATCACTGGCAAGCACTGCAAACTAATCATTTATTGATGCCACGGCACAGCCATGAATTTCTAATAGCATTCGTCTTATTTAACAGTCCAGATCAAACAGAGAAAATCCAAACATGCTGGAAGGGAAGGGTTAGAAAAAAAAACGAAGAGTTAATTCCTGAGCATATCCTTCTTTTTGGCAGCCAGCCGACAGATATTGATGGAGAGGGCTGCCGAATAACAGAGGAGGGCAAGGTGGAGGCACAGGGAGTGTGTGTGTGTGTATTAGGGAGCTGGTATTACATATTTGAATTTCATGGAGCGTTTCATATCAGATCAGGGCATCTAGGTGAAATGTTTCTCTACCTCGGGGTGATGAGAAGTAGATTTATAGATTTGCTTCTTTCTTTCTTTTTTACTACTTCATCAATGTGCACTGACTATGTGCGCTAACAGCTTCAGGGTTTGGGTTAAAACAATCCCATCACTGCATGAGGGAAAAGAAAAGAGCACTGTTTGTTAAAGGAACTGTCCACTCAAAAAATAAAGTAAATTTTTGTATGAAACTTAATATGCTTATTTTAGTTGAAGACAAAAGCATTTTAATGTAGTTCCTGTCTAGACACTCTAAAAAATGCTGGGTTGTTTCAACCCAATTTTGTGTCAAATATGGACAAACCCAGCCGTTGGGTTACATTTTTTAATTACATTTTTAACCCAACGTTTGGGTTTGTCCATATTTGACCCAAAATTGGGTTGAAACAACCTAGTATTTTTTAGAGTGTACATACAATGACAGGTCATAGTTTACCTCGCTTTAAAAGTGATTGAGAGAGTTTGATTTGGAGTGTCCTGCATTCACAGCCTGTTGGGGTCAGTGGATTACACACCGTGCCACAGAGACACACACACAGTGACAGACAGAAGAGAGGTCATGCAAAGACAGCAGACGCACACAAGTCTCACATTACCAGCGGGGTCAGAAGAGGTTTGTTGGGCCCCTGTCGCCCCCTCCTGGCGAGCACTGGATTAACCGTGCCATCTGAGAACAACATGTGGTGACAGTGGAGACTCTGCTGAGGAATTACACATGGGCACAAGTTATAAAGAGCCACATAATAATGTTATGTATAGAGCCGTGTGGTTCAATTCGTTTTAAAATGCATTTACAACATATAACAGTCATTTGAAATCTTTTTGAACTTGAAAATATCTAAAATTGACAATATGTATTCAGAGTTCAGACACACATTACTTCTCTCAAATGCATTACATCCCATAAGAAAAATCACAAATGTTTCTCTTAGACAGCAATGGGATTAAATTGAGAGCAAATGGAACGAGAAAAATAATTTCATATTCTCAACGATTTATCATAATATGCTCTGATTGGCCAGACACAAAGCAATGTTATTTTAGTATCAGTCATATGTTATTTAGTATTGAGATACTATTATAAGTTTTTATTAATATTTTTATAATTCGTTATTTGTATTTTTCTGTTTTCAACGTTTTAGTCATTTGTGGTAGTTTTTTATATATATTTCTAGTTTAAGTTATTTTAGTACAACGAAATGAGAAACGTTGCTTTGCAACTGGCTCAAATAAAAAAGTTTTTCATACTTAATTTTATTTCAGTTGACATGCATTTCAATTAATGAAATTATCTTAGTCCTTTAGTTTTAGTTTTAACTGTAATAACCTTGATACAAAGTCTCCACTCCACTAAACAATCTGAGCTTCCAATTCAACTGATTTCTTATCAGATTCTTCTTCTTTTTTTCTCTCTCTCTTTAGACATTTTAGGAGGAAACATCGGAAACTAAGTTGTTAGTTAAATGAAACAATTACCGGTAAGAACTTTCACAGACAAGGCATAGATTAAACCCGGGGTAGGCCTTAGTCAAATTAATACATTTAAGAAGCATTTATGAACAACCAAGCTGAAATATTTCATACTAATAAAGACACATCAGATATTTCACATTGACCTTTTCTCAAGGCAAAGTGCTGCGTGTGCAGTTCAGCCCCTCTGTCATTTAAGCTCAGCCCAACAAACACTTATCTTCTTCCGCAGCACAGAGCCCCGAGTGTGTGTGTGTGAGTGAGTGTGTTCATGTGTCTGCATGAGTGAGCATAATATACTGTAATTAATCACAATGCAGCCTGTTTGACTCCAGAGAAATGAGAGATGTGTGTCTACGTCTCCACACGCTCAGCCTGTTCAAGGACATCTACAACATGCATAATCATATTTGGCTTTTTTAATTTTGCTTATTTTGTTTTGGGTTTTGTCATTCCGTGCTGCAATCCTAATATGAATTTAGTTTATTGTTTTGTAAAAAATAGTGACATCTTTTCTCACTCTGATTCAATGAATATATGTGTCCAGCGCATTAAACCTCATTCATGAAACACAAGCAGAATGTGAAGAATCATTCTTATGCATTCAATTTAATGCAACAATTTGCATTGGAACGGTTGCATGAACAGTGACATGTGTTGTGCATGAATGAGGTCCTGACTGTCTTGTATATGGCTGGGGCACAGAAGGCCTGACCTGATAGCACTCGACTCCTGCAGAATCCTTATCAACTATGCCGACACAATTTGTCCTGCTATGGACCGCTGCCTTAATCTGTGGAGAAACATGACAAAATGATTGGGGGGGAAACAGCTCAATGGAAAATCTCTGCATCTGCAGAAGCGATCTGTGCAATTGTACAGAGTAAATGGCAGAAAGTTTGAGACATGTCATTGAATGTCAAAATCCCACCTTGTTTTTTTAACCAACTGTTCCGAGGGATAAGCACATCGTGGAAGAGCCGTCAAAGGAATATGTCAACAACTTTTCATGTAAATAGAGATAAGCTCCAATTCGTTTCTTGACTCAAGACATATTTTTTAAAATCAAAGAACAAAAATGTCAAAGAAATATTTGAGAAAATACTGCCCATCAAAGAAGGACGGATCAGGCATGATGGTTTAAAAATAATAATAACTATACCTTTTATAATGTCACTTTTGTTGAAAGCAGAGAAAATATCTATTAAAAATCATTATAAAAAATACTAAAATAATATGAATTATTAGTAGTAGTATAACTACGATTATTTTTTGTAATTTTAGATGAATTATTTTAAGTATAACAATAATTATTATCATATCCCAGAGCTGTTTCTGAGGTATGCAAGCAGAACTTTTCAAATGTTTACAAAAAATATTAGTTGTTAAAATATTATACTTTGTATTGGCTCATTCCCAGTATATTTCCAATGTGTGGAGTAAATATGTGTCTATGGACATACAAATCATGTTGGTGAACTTGAGACAGTTTTACTGACAGCATTTGCTCACAACTTTGTTTTGTTTGCTTTAAAAGTTAAAACAGATCCGGGCAAACATTCACATGACAGAATAAGTATTTTCAAAACTATTTTTATATCTAAAATGTCAGATTTAGAAAAATATACGAGGCAAACAAAATTAGTGAAGTCACATTTTATTAGTTATCATGAGAAAATTATATTGACAATAAAATGTTATGATTTATTATTAGATAAATGTATAGTATAGTAATTGTATAAAGTACTATATACTTGTATATAGTATTGTAATTACCACAATTATTAACATTATATTGTTAATATTTTATACCACAGCTAATGTCATGAGCTTCACTCTTCCGTGATACATGATGGCATCACAGTTTGGAGATTGGTTGAGGGTGAGTCACGTTGTTGGACACCGGTCGACCCCAGAGCCTGAGTCTGCTGACCCCTCCGTCAGGAGCGATGACCAGACGCACGTGACTCACAGGCCCACAATGCACCACAGACTCCCCAGAAAACAAGTGCCTGTGGTCTGCCTTCAGCTAGATGAGGAAGATTGGCATCACATTTACAGAGAACAAACAGGAATAAAGTTGAAGATGAAGGCAAATTAAATGTGTGCAATTCATACTTTTTGAGGAGGAAGGAGGATTCTCCACTTGGGGCTTTTGTCAGAGCGCCACTGGCTAAGAGTTAAACGGTTCTCCTCATCTGGGGTCAAACTGCAGGCCTCGATCTTGCAGGAGTCTGGGAAATTCCCTAAGACAATAGTTGTTTTTTAAATAGCCAATATACAAAAAAGCACATTTCAATCTTAGAGTTAAAAAGTTTTGGGTCAGTAAGATTTGTTTAATGTTTTTAAAATAAAGACTCTAATGCTAACCAAAACAGTAATAATATGAAATAATATTACAATTTAAAATAACTATTTTGTATTTTTACAGTTTTTTACAATCGCTATGACAGTTTTTGCAATACATTTAACAAGTTTCCTAAACTCTTAACACGGTTAGCACAACATCAGTCTTTGTAGGCTATACAATTAACACATTTATTGTTGCTTTGACACAAAATGCATACAGTTAACACAAATTTATAATGCTTGAACTTCTTTTACACACAAGCTCAACCAATACCAAAACAATGTAATTTTACTGCCAATTTTACAAATGCTTTCACACTGTATGTCAGAACAGATAACATCATGTTCTAAACATAACTTATATAGGCTAAAGTGAACAGCTGTTCATATTGTGAATTGAAACACAAATATATTCCCTTTATTTTATTTCATTGCTACTGAGAAACAGCTTATTGAAGTTATGATTCCCATCTAGGAAGCACACTCAAGTGTTGAGTTTCTTTCAATCGCATGACCATATGTTCTAAAAGAGGACTCTTTGGGCTGATCTTGTGTGGAAAAGGAACAAGCAGCAGAAAGAAAGAAGGAAAGAGAGAAAGAAAGAAAGAAAGAAAGAAAGAAAGAAAGAAAGAAAGAAAGAAAGAAAGAAAGAAAGAAAGAAAGAAAGAAAGAAAGAAAGAAAGAAAGGGCAAGGACCAGGACAATGGAGAGGTATATCTTGCAGTAATGTCCTTTTGCAAATAAAGTCTTTACTGCAGGAATTCTGTCTCTGTCTTTTTATTTTTATTTTTTTATAAACTGTACATAAAGCTACTCTGAGATGGTCATTCGTTTTTTGTATTGAATTTCTGCAGCAAAAGAAACAAAATGCATGTATTTACTAAACCCAACAAAACTAAAATATAGATAGGCTTCACAAGAAACTACAGTGCAAAACACAATCTATGATCAATACAATACAAGGGCAGACCCGACACATAAAATAATGCAGTTTCTGTCATTTCAGCTGATGTTAGTGTTTTTTCCGTCATTGTGTTATGATTGACTAAATGTTCCTGTTGGAAGAGAACATGTGTTAGTGTTTTGAGTAATTATTTGATTTTGAAACATGTTTGCAGTGTTTTGTTAGACATAGTGTATTGTGTTAGTGTATTATTGTATTTTTAAAATTAGTTTTGGAGTTTAGTTTACAGTGTGTGATTTTGAGCATGAAATTAACCGTTTTGCCAATTGTGTGTTTTAGGTGTGTTGGTGCGTTAAGAGTTTAGGAAAATTGTTAAATGTATTGAAAAAACTGTCATAGCGATTGTAAAAAACTGTAATACATTTTAAAATGTATTTATTCGTGTGATGGCAAAGCTGATTTTCAGCATCATTACTCCAGTCTTCAGTGTCACATGATCATTCAGAAATCAGTATAATATGATGATTTGGTGATCAACTAATATTTCTATTATAATAGAAGCATTTCTTTCAGGAGTTGTTTTATGAATAGAACGTACAAAAGTAATTTAAGATGGAAAACATTTAGACAGAAAATGCAATAAATAAGAGTTAGCCTACTTTAAAAAAAAAAAAAAATAATAATATTGAATACTTCTAGTACCTTTAAAATGGTTGGTGTCTAGCTCAATTTTGCTTATGATGCCAGGATGTCCTAGTCTGAGAATAGCCCACTCACAGCCTGGTACCTGCAATATGCCTTTCTCGTCCACCTGGAAAGCAATACATGGGACCGGTGTGGGGTATGACTGATATCTATGAAGTTTCCTAAAATGACAAGACTGCTTTATTACCCTTAAAACTTTGGGGCGATCCAGGCGTCTGGCTGTCTCCCACCCATCGCCCATGTTGTCAGCTCTCCCTAGGGCTATGGAGAAGCACACATTCAGACAATCACAAAGCACTGATCTAGATCTCAAAATCTTTCAAGGAAGTGAAGTTTAGTATTCATAAAAATGAAGTATGGATTGTTTTTTATGATACGCCTGATTGAAAGCAGAGATTGTTGTCTATAAAAGCGGTCTGCATTTAAGAGGATTCTCTTGGCTCAACTAAAAAAAAAAACATAATGCCTCTTTAAAATGTTTCTCAACTTGTCAAGAATCACTCACCAATAATATTGCGTGGGTGACCGTAGTGGGCATCGCTGTAGCCTACGCATACGCCTCCATTAACCAGGGCAACAAGGTCCACTAGGTCTTGGCCAGGCACGGTGGACCAGTCCCTCTTCCCAATGCCATAAACTTTCAGCCTTGCAATGCCGCCATCTGCAAACATCAAACAAAAAAATGAAAGCTGAAATGTTTTTTGACATTGTATTTTAATATGCAGAAACAACTATAAGTGGGTTGATATTCCAAAAAAAGTGTAAACACTGTAGCAAAATATTGCTTTGTTTGTTTAAGCATCCCAACCAGCCAATCACAAACACATAGGCTCAACCAACAGAGAGCAACAGTCAACAGAACATAAAAGTGTATATAAACATTAAAGATCTTGTTTCTATATAGAGTCAACATCAAATAAATAGTTTTATATTTCTCCATCGTTTTACATTCAATTATGTTATTCACATAATTGGGGTTTATGGGGTTATTTCCCCTCATTAAAGCCATTAGGTACCGTACTCATTCTTGTACCTTTTGTCTCTTTGTCAGATTTTCAAATACTTTTATGCTTCAAATCAAAGTTTGTCATTTACATTAAGACTTTTTTTAAAACCCTGTGGGGAAAAATACTTGCATACTTGCAAAAAGTTGCACTTTAAAGTATAGTTTAGTTCAGGACTAACAGTTTGACCGCAATGGCAGGCTATTATATTTATTTTCTGTTTGGCAACTCAATTACAAATTACACACTTCAGCTTTAATTCAGATCTACAATTCTTTCAACAATTCGTTGAAAGAATCTTTTCCTGTAGGCACCTTGGGCAAGAAATCATCCGCTAAGAAAAATGAGTAAACCACATAAAAAATGTGGAAAAAACACACTCTCCAGTTTTAAGGTGGTATATAAATAAAACGTTAATATTTTATTATCATTTTACAAGCCTTCATTTGTATTCATTTTACAAAATAAATGGCTCTCTAAGATTTTGCTCCGTTGTAGCATCTCTCCCCAGGCAATTTTTTATTATTATTATGAATGATCACATTCTCTGTTTCGTCACTTTTTAAAATTGCATCGAATGATTCATGTTGCGGAACATGTATTACCTGGATATATGTTGAGGCGGACATGGGTAACTCTGTGTGGATAGGTGACACTCAGGTAGTTGTGACATGATTCAGAGTAACCCGGCTTCATCTCTGTCATCGGGACAATCTCCTTCCAGCTGTCGGAGTTCAGCTGTTCAACAAAAACTCAGACTGAGTGCTCTTCCCTCAGAAACACAGACTGTAGATTTCATGCATGATCTAACACAATATGATATTTTACACCTTAGCCACAGCTTCAAACTGGCTTGGGGAAGCTGCCATGCCTGTACGATCTCCTTCAAGAGTGAACGATGGAATCTGATCTGATTTAGAAGTGACATATTAGATATAATCAAGGTAACCTTAAACATTATGCTTTAATATATGCTTCCAGGCCACGGCTAGATACCTACCAAGACAGGCCACTTGAATAGAGGCGTATGGGCCATAGTTCCCCGTGAAGAACGATGTGTCCACATCAAACCCGTGAATAACTCCTGGAACTCCTAACTGTACAATGCACCAGTCGTGACCTTTAACACAAGATGAGAGACACATGCATCTTTCATGAGATCACCAAATCTGTGGTAAGTACAGACGGAGCACTCTTTAAGATTACAAAACATGCCCTGAAACTCTGATCAGATGAGGAAGCATCTCAGTGTTGCAGTACATCTTTCTCACACACGAGTTCATTTTACAGATCTTCAGAGAGACTGGATGGATGATAGAAGGATGTAGCCGGCAGCTATTCTGCTCTAACTCATCCAGGTTCAATGGAACGCGCTCATTAGAGAGAAATGAGGAACACACAGAGCCCTATTTCACAGTGAACTGTGATTTGTGAAAATGGACTAATACCTGGAATTCTTTTCCTCCGGGTTTCCCAGCCATCCATCCATTTCCCATATTCAGTAAACGCCGAGGCTATGAATTCTGGAGGGTCTCGCTTCAGGTCATTTTAGAACAACATTTTTAATATCAGATAATTCTAGAAAAGTTTGAATACATGAATATTTCCAGAGTACAAGCAAAATGACTTTACCTTCAATAGATTTCTGGCAGGGGCAAACCACTCATCTGTGGCAAAAATCACCTTCAATGACAACGTTAGTACTTTATTAGCAAATGCAATGAAACAAAGAACATATTTAAAATCTCATCAAATGATATGGCATTGTTTATTATATTTGAAATGCAGTTTTCACCTTTCCTCCAGCTGTTTCACACGCGAGGTTGTTGAACTGCAGGAAATGTGGCTGACTGCTGGCCGCCTTCTGCATTGGTCGATTTGCCATGTTTATGCTAACTATATTTAAGCTAATAATTTTTTGTTTCAAATGTAATTCTTGTTTAAGATTACGAGGACCTAAGAAGAGGACGGTAGAGAAGCGCTAACTTGCTGCGATATAATAGTCTGATAATGTTTGACTAACGTAACCCTCTCCTAAACAAACTGTATAACAGAGCGAAGTCCATCATTTATGATGCACAACTGTCACGTTAAATATTAAAATACAGAATGCATTATTAAATACAATCGCGGATTAGTTGTGCTAACTCGAGTTAAGAACAGAAACGTGTAGATTATATTATATGTACTGAATTTCTGGCTTACTATTACTTGGAACTTCATTCTTTACCCACCATGTCAGTAATGTAGTCTTTGTGGAAAAACAGCGCCCTCTGTTGCACAATAACTAGTTTCTCTTTTGTATTATTTTATAAATCTGAATATGTTTTAACCTGTGGTTGAATATTTCTTTACCATCACGTTAAATTACTTGTGTAACAATTATGCATATTTTATATGGTCTATACAGACTGAAATACTGCAATCACAGAAAGGGGCAATACAAGCTTGAATCCAGAAACAATTATAGAATTATTATTTTTTTAAATCACAGTACTTTAAAATTCTTATTTAGTTTAGGATATTTTCAAATAATGAAAACCAAATAACCTAGTTTATGACCCCACTGAAAAATGAACCAAGCTTAGCCTACATGTTTTATAAAATAGGATAGTTTCGTTCACCTGTTGCATTGGAAATACAATCTTTCAATAATTAAATGGCTGGAAATTTTTTTTGCTTTGATCTTGCATCCATTACAACACTAGTACAGGGCATTGATCAACATGATATCAGTGTTACTCCTGACAAAATGGTCACCACCATAACCACAGATGGACTGGTTTAGATCTATATCAGTTGGGACCCAGGATAAGGCCAGAGTTTGAGCACTATAAAAGATACCGATCATTGTGGCCTCCATTAAAAACAGGGCCAACACATGTGACACTGCAATCTGATAAACATTAATACTGTGCAGACAAGAGTGAAGTCATAGCAATCCTCCTTAGCACTTCAGAGCACCATCTTTTTCTGCCACAATGCTTTCATTCAATGCTTTTACTCATAAGACCACATATATCAAAAAAAACAGAAGTCACTCAATGACTTTGTAAAATAATTTAAAGACGACAGGGAACATGACAGTAAACAAATTTATTTTGTCATCTGCACTTTACAGTTGGAACTCCGGGAATTCAAATATCACATCCTTGCCTGTGAGCTTCTTGTAGACACCAGAGAAGGTCTCAACCTGAAACAAGAACCACAAATTAGCTTAAAATTAATATTCAGAGAAAAGACCAATTAAGAAATTGCGAGTCACTTATAAATTGAAATCTAGAGTGCTGAAAATAAAGCTAGAGCATTCTAATTGATGGGTTTTTCAAACGGTTAACATCTCCAGTTTAAGTCAAGGATCAAAACAATGGGCTTTATTCACAGCTGCACTACTTCCTGAACTTTAGCTAGCTCTTTTGTTTCCTGTCTGCCATTATTGGACAAACTGATTAATCCAGGTGTGCCTGATTATTGTTGTTCAGGCACACCTGGATTAATCAGTCCGTCCAATAATGGCAGACAGGAAACAAAGGAGCTGGCTAAAGTTCAGGAAGTAGTGCAGCTGTGAATAAAGCCCATTGCAGAATGATTGATTACATACACACACAAATCAAATTAGGATTGCCTGATAATTCATCAATCCCATAATTAATAATGTACACTGCATGGTTTACCCCCCCAGTAACGGCCCAAAGGGCTCTGGGAAGATGTAGGAATATACAGGACGCCGTCCACACCAGCCAGAGGCCGGGGACAAGCTTGCTATCCAACGTCGTGGAACGGGACTGTACGTCACGGCACCGAAGTGCTGCGCTCCCTTACGCCACACGGACAGAGCCACATGAGAGCCATCTCACAGGATGTCCACGTTGGGTTACTGCTTTTAAGAAGAGTAGTACTCACTTTGTGTTCAACGTTGTTTTGCTGTGCCTTGTCGAGGTGGACCTTGATGAGCCTGCTGCTGTCCAGTTTCACGCGAATCCTTTTGCCAACAATTTCGCTGGGGAACACCAGGTCCTCAAGGATAGCATCATGCACATTAGTCAGAGTTCGGCTAAATGAGAAGACAGATTAAGTGGACAAGTTTAGTGTTCATCCACAAAACATTAGGTTCATGTCACCTAAAAAGATGAAAAATCCTAAATAACAGATTTGGATGTACACTGCATGGTTTACCTCCCCAGTAACGGCCCAAAGGGCTCTGGGAAGATGTAGGAATATACAGGACGCCGTCCACACCAGCCAGAGGCCGGGGACAAGCTTGCTATCCAACGTCGTGGAACGGGACTGTACGTCATGGCACCGAAGTGCTGCGCTCCCTTACGCCACACGGACAGAGCCATATGAGAGCCATCTCACAGGATGTCCACGTTGGTTTACGATACGCTAACAGGCCAATCAGCACAACTCGGATATGGTAGGCAAATTCACACTGAGAAAGCGAGCACTACTAACCCTGACTCCGCAAACACAGCTTCCAAAATGCAACAAGACGACATTTACCTCCTGGGACGCTTCTGCTTGTTTTTTGTGCGGCTTTTCCTTGTGGGTTTAGGCAGGATTCTTCTCTGGAAAAAAAGATCAATCAAGATTAAAACCATTTAGTTGTCAACATCCTAATTCTTAAGGCAACATCACATTATTGTGGCTCTAAATGGCATGTACACTGCATGGTTTACCTCCCCAGTAACGGCCCAAAGGGCTCTGGGAAGATGTAGGAATATACAGGACGCCGTCCACACCAGCCAGAAGCCGGGGACAAGCTTGCTATCCAACGTCGTGGAACGGGACTGTACGTCATGGCACCGAAGTGCTGCGCTCCCTTACGCCACACGGACAGAGCCACATGAGAGCCATCTCACAGGATGTCCACGTCGGTAAATCAAAATCACACTAATGCTAATATTCATACTCAAGTCAAAGTTTAAGGACCAATGAAATGACTTGACAAGTGTTATCTGGTCCAGTGCCAACACTGTGCATGTTTGGCAGGATATAAAAGGGCTTGTTACCTTTTTAGAAATATCCAATAGGTCAGTGCAAGGTGAAGATGAGCATTTTAAATCTAAAGAGCATTTTAATTTGGACATTTAAATTTAATAGAACATACCTGCGTAATGTGACTGGACAAATAAATGTTTTACTCTAGATAGCACTGGATTGGACATTAAGTGTTTAGTTGTCCAGTCAAAGTTCACAGGTATGCACAATTTTAAAATCTAAAGAGCATTTGAATGTTAACATCTCAATGTGTAGAATCACACTAGCATAAACAATGGCCTCAAACAAACAGACATGGACTAAAAGCCACATGTTTAATTTGGATTTAATGAGTGCATTAAAATTCTACCTCAAATGACAAAAAAAAAAAAAAACATTGCACTAAACACTAGAGGACAGTTTTAGCAGCAACTAAACGTATAACATCAATAAATACAAAGTACAGCACACCTAACACTATTTCTATACTAAAAATCAGATGCTTAAAAAGGGACGAGTCTTACCTGTGCGATGAACACCACATGCTTGCCGCTGAATTTCTTTTCCAGCTCACGCACGAGCCTCACTTGGATCTTCTGGAAGGACTTCAGCTGGGGCACCGGCACGAATATGATGATCGCTTTCCTGCTACCACCAACCTCAATTTCCTGCAAGGAGGAGAGAATGAAGTGTGAACAACCACTAGATGCATAAATCTACAAAAGACTGAATTTAGTATTCAGTTTTCCTTTTTACAGTTGAGGGCATGTACACTGCATGGTTTACCTCCCCAGTAACGGCCCAAAGGGCTCTGGGAAGATGTAGGAATATACAGGACGCCGTCCACACCAGCCAGAGGCCGGGGACAAGCTTGCTATCCAACGTCGTGGAACGGGACTGTACGTCACGGCACCGAAGTGCTGCGCTCCCTTACGCCACACGGACAGAGCCACATGAGAGCCATCTCACAGGATGTCCACGTTGGTTATGTAAATCATCAGTTCAAACAGCTATTTATCGTACTAATGCTGTAGCTGAACTATTGCAATGGTTATCATCCAATGGTTACCTTTGCAGCAGTGATGTGGAGCTCCCTCAGCTGAGCCTTCAAGTCGGAGTTCATCTCCAGCTCAAGAAGAGCCTGCATGAGACAGACTGAAGTTTATCATAAGAACGGTCGAAGAGGACACAGATGCATGCATATTACACTTTTTTTAAAAATCATGAGTTGCTGAATTATACCTGGGAAATGCCAGACTCAAACTCGTCTGGCTTTTCGCCATTCGGCTTCACTATTTTCGCACTGGTACTGAACATGGCCTGTGTCTGAAACACAGAAACAGACTTGTAAGAATAAAAAAAACAGTATAGTAAGACTAGTTCACTTAAAAATATGGTGTCATTTACCAATCCTCACTTTGCTCCAAACCTAAACTTTCACGGTTAACGTTATACACAAAATAAGATTTTAGACAGAATGCTGCAAACTGACACCCTCAATCTCAACTTACTACTAATATTTTATGAATTATTAATGTGAAGAGTTTGAGGATGTCAGGTCATAACATTACGCACATCTTTTGTGGTACACAGATCCAAGTCATGGGTTTGGAAAAACATGAAGGCGAGTAAATTAACAAAATTATTGAGTTAACTACCCTTCAAAAATGACATACAATCTGATGCGTCTAACGTATACAGGTAAGCAAGGTGACATGCTATTCATAAGAAACAATTTAATAAATTAACCTAAATGTCTCGGCATTTAATCGAATTATTAATCTCAAATGTAAAATTTTAACTACGGCTGTTCGAAGTAATTCACCGGCTAGGCGGCTAACGTGACCGTCAAGAAAAACATTTCTCCTGACTCCAAGTGTGTTCTTCTTAGCATGCCGTTAGCATTGCTTAGCTAGCACAGAATCACTACATTCACATTACAAGTTTAATTCTATCTCAAATATAAGTCTTCGAGACATAGTACTTTACTTAATAGAGGCACTTTCGGGCATATTAGACCAGCACATGGGCCGCAGTGATACCGTAGTACAGACACGTCTGCTAGCACATCTTAAATGTATAAATTCCTCTTTCTAAAATAGCCATCCATTTACTTATATATTCGCATCTAACGCATCTCAGTGAAAACATTATATAAAGCTCATGCGTGGATGTAAATATTACTTATTTTCTACATTTTAACTTGAAATCCATTTAGCTGGGCACATTCAGTAGACTCACCTCTTTCAACGACGGCCTGGGAAGAGGCCGTATTCTCGCGAGAGGCCGGTAAAAGCGCGTTGGTGTGTTGCATGATGGGAAATGTTAATCATCATCCTCGACTGCAGAGGGCGCTCGTTCTTCTTATTTATCATTGTGTAAAGGAATAGTTAAAATATTTTGTTAATTTTATTAACTTTAGAACATCATTATACAGTATTATAAATAAATAGTCTCAGGGATTCTGGATATTTGCTATCTATGAAGAAGTTTAAAAACACATGTCGAATCATGTTTTACAGTTTTCCTCTCAAATGGAGTTTTTATTTAAAAAAAAAAAAAGTATATCTTTTTTTAAAGCACGACTTCGTTTCCTTTTTTGGAATGATTTACTACAAATATGTTCATAACCCATTTTTTACAGTCTGTTCATAAGAGTCATTCGTTCGTACTGGTGTGCTGAATGTTTACGATTCACTAAAAAGAACCGGTTCATACGAGTCATTCGTTTGGGAGATACGCTGTTGCACTGTATGTTTGTGGTTCAAAAAAGAATCGGCTCATAAGAGTCATATGTTTTGAAATCGGGCTGTTTTCGATTCACTAAAATGAAATATCTCTCTGAACGAGTAGTACTAGCATCTACATAATATTGCTCTGAACGTCCACATTTAATAAGACATAGGCCATGAAACTCAATGTTTCTATAGCTGTTTTATTATTATTATATATTTATCTCAGTGTTGTCTCCTTCCTTCTTCCAACATGTCCACCACACTCCACTTCAGTTGGTGGCAGTAAGGCACTATGAACTGAAACTGGCGATTATAATGTGAGAAGAGAAGAAGCAGCTGTGAACCTGAAAAGCGTTTGGTCAGCCGACTTTTAACGTGGGTGTACACAATCTGTGGCGGTTTTGCTGGCGAAAGTCAAAACCGTTGGATCCATAAGCATTTTGTGAAACTCGTTGTCAGGTTATTTTTTTTATGGTTATTGACATTTCAAATGCCACGACTTACGGATATTGTAATGTTTGCTCTGAGCAGACTATGTTGAGATTGCCTGGGTTTCTCAATGTTGTACGCAGGACTCTCTGTAACGCCGCAGAAGAGATGGGCAAGAAAGGATCATTCTTCTACGCTGTGAGGAAAGGATTCAAACCAGGAGTTTACCAAACATGGTGAACAGACAGCTATATGACTATTATCTGTACTTGTGAGCGTTTGTTGTTGCACTACATTGCATGACCACGCATTATTTCTCTCCTAAAGGGAGGAATGTAAACATCAGGTGGATAAGTTTCCCTATGCAAGTTACAAGAAGTTTGGCTCTGAAAAGGATGCTTGGGCCTTTGTGAGGAGCCAATGTGCAGCACCATCTTTTGAGAGACCAGCTGGTAATATCAAAGATGTTATACACCCCTTTAAAGATCTGATGCATCATCAATATTTCAGGTGTACAAGGGAAAGTATACAGGAGGGAGAGATGTGCCTCCATTTGTGATATGATCATATATTGCATTCTGAAACAGTTTTTTGCCTTCTAGTTTATTAAATGGCATAACTAATGAAATGTTTCATTGGGTCTTTTAATAAATATGAGGCCATAAAATCGGCTAATGATAAAGAATACCACAATATACATTGCAGTAATTTACCCCAGAACTACTACACTGATAAATGCGTATCTATGTATTGAGAGGCTGCTAAACTATACTATAAAGCAAGTGATTGACATTATTTTTGCATTTGCATTTAAGGATGTGACTATGAGGTCCTGCCTCCTAGAAACGTGCCTGATTCCTCGATGGCTGTACCCCTTGGAAGTAAAAGAGCCCATGAGGACTCTGAAGATGAGGGACCTTCCTGTCCGAAACGAGTGAAACTCATTGAGGTCCCAGTGTCAAAGGCAGCTGCAGCCAGTAGTGATGGATTTACGTATATGGGTAACTATTGTGTGCACTAAAGTCTCGTTGGAGATCATGGAAATTTTAAAATGATATCAAAACAGAATTAGTAGACCAATATTAACGTTGTAAGTTTTATCGTAGTTAAAGGGGTGGTTGAGTATGATTTCACTTTTCTAACTTTAGTTAGTGTGTAATGTTGCTATTTGAGCATAAACAACGTTCCTATACGAGCGATTTATAGATTACCATGACAGAATATGCTAATTGAAGATAGTTAACTCCACATCAGCAACATAAACTCATCAACTAACCATTCAGAGACGTCCTGTTGCTTCTACATGTTGTCACTTCTTCTTGAGTCTCTCCATCTTTGTCTGACTCCGTTTTAACATTAAAGGCAGAACAGTTTCTGTCATTTTAGTGTGTGTGTGAAGTAATCGCAGCTGCTAACACACACACACACACACACACACACACACACACACACACACACACACACACACACACACACACACGCTCTTGAAACCCCGCCCTCTGCAGCAGCTCATTTGCATTTAAAGGGCCAGGCACAAAACGGTGCTTTTTTGCAAACCCTCAAAAAGTGACAACCTTAACATGCTATATAAAAATATCTGTGGGGGTATTTTGTGCTAAAACTTCACACACACACTCTGGGGACATCAGAGATTTATTTTCCTTTTTGTGAAAAGGGCATTTTACCATCCCTTTAAATGAAATGGGCTACTTTTTTTCAGGTGATTCTGTAGTGGTGTACACGGATGGATGTTGCTCCGCCAATGGAAGACAAGGAGCACGTGCAGGAATTGGTGTATATTGGGGTCGAGATCATCCACTGTAAGTCATCTGTGATTAACGGCATTCTGGAAAAACAAACAGTTCAGACAACAATCCTTTCATATCCAGTGTTCAACAAATAGTTATAGTTCAACATTTTTACTTGCCTCACTGCAAAATAAATATTTTTAGTTTTATAAATGTATACATACATATGTCATTTTCATTTTTTTTTTTTTACTTTTCATTCTTTTCTCAGTAATGTGGCTGAGAGGCTTTCAGGGAGGCAGACCAACCAAAGAGCAGAATTACAGGTAAAAATTGTGAGGTGCTCATAAACATTGAGTTCTTTCTTATACCCTGTTATCGATAACTGTATCATTAAACATTTAATCACAGGCTGCATGCAAGGCACTCGAGCAGGCCAGAGAAATGAATTTTAAAAAGATTGTGCTATACACGGACAGCAAGTTCACCATTAATGGTATGCACTCCCTGCTTTTCTGTTCAAAAACTTGGTAAATGAATCAGTATAGTAGTATACTTTTGTTTTTTAAAATGTATTTATTGTTATTATATATATATACACACACAATTTTTTTTGCTTTACAAAGGCATCACAAGTTGGGTAAAGACCTGGAAGACTAATGGCTGGAGACTTAAAAGTGGTGGGGTTATAATCAACAAGGACGACTTCCAGAAGCTGGATAAACTAAATGCAGACCTTGAGGTCGCATGGGTATGTTTTATCTGTGCAACATGGCATCTGCTATTCTGTGCGTATAACTTGTACGTTTCAAGCATGATATCCCAACCTTTAGTTAGTGTATAAACATTATATTTAGCATGTAAAATGTGCAGCTGTAGACTTTCTCAGTCCATCAATTTTGATAAACACGCAATGAGACATGTCTTGCATCTCTTTGAATAATTTTTGGTAAAGCTAATATCTCAGATGATTAAAGGGTTAGTTCACCCAAAAATTCAAATTTGTTCATTAATCACTCACCCTCATGTCGTTCCTAACCCGTAAGAGCTTCGTTTATCTTCAGAACACAAATTAAGATATTTTTTGATGAAATCCAATCCAACTGCAGCTCTTCCAGGTTCTGCATCAGAACGCTGGATCGGTATTGGCCGGCTCCTCCGTCAGCACCACACGCTTGCGCTGTGGTTATAGTGACACTCACATATACTGTACTTCTTGATCAAAACGTTTAGGATATTTGCTGGATAACTTTAGTAGCACTTTACAATCAAACATGAAGACAGTGTCAGATAAAATAAAAAAATAATAAATTCAGTTACAGAGTCCAACTCCAACAACATGAAATCAATATATGTAATAAATCAAATTTTCATCTATTGAAGACTATGCCATAACTTTAATTGAGAAGTTGAGAGATACCTGCAGATTATTTGCTATTTGTTTTAATTTTATATTTACAGTTTTGAAGGAACAATTGTGTTTGTAGCATATCATGTATTTCTGTGGTACAAACATTTTTAGGACGGTGTCATTACAGCAGTAAACATCAGAACCCTTCTGCTCGCTTTCCAATGTTGTCATCAGTGCTTGGCATTATACAATGAACAATAAAACAAATGCATGGTATATCCAGTGACATTTCTCTCTCTCTCAGTGAATGTCTCTCTTATTCCTCATTTCTAGATGCATGTACCAGGTCATGCTGGGTACACAGGCAACGAGGAGGCAGACAGACTGTCCAGGGTGGGAGCAGCAAAGCCCCCATGTTAGCACACTGTTGTCACATTCATTTTATAATGATGCATTGTGTTTTAGTGCCTAGGCTGAGGCTCTAGTTTGTTTATCCTTGATGGCTAATGCACTTTTTCTTATTTTGATCTTGTTTTGCTAGTGTTGTTGTGATGTTGCAAACAACTTGAAACAAGTTTTCTTATTTTCTGAAGAGTCATGCCTATCTAAAGTGTTTGTTTTTGATTTGTTCTGTCAATTAAATTGTCATGTTCCTGAGATTGATTCCTGGTACTTATTTCTCCATCTCAGAAACTCTTTTAGCCTATAACCACTTAGGACATTTTTTTGTGTGCATTACAAGTGACAAAAAATAATTGTAGTGAGTGTACCGCTGTTAGTTTCCAACATGACTAATATTGTGCCACGGTAATGTATTATTGATCCTTATCTTTGTGAATGTGTCATCTTGCTCTTTTCACAAATGTGTTTTCAGTTGAAAAATCATCATTGCTTCAAAATGCACTAATGCTGAAATGCCTCGACACGAACAGCAGGTGTCGCTGCAGCTCATGCTGAACACTTGATGGACTAGATCTTATCTTTACAAAAAACAAGCTTTGCTTTTAGTTATTAGTGAGTCTTTCCTTTCTTCACTTGGGTTATTTGATGTACATGATGGTTATCCTAAATAAATAGTTTTTAGTATTTTTCCTGATACCTGGGGATAGCGTCATCCCATTCCTTCAAAGTGTTTTACACAGAAGGATTACTAAACTTTCCAGGAATATTTTACCCCAAAATAATGTTTACTTATTATCCCCATGTTCCAAATCTATACAATGAAAGACATGTTTATGGGTCTCAAAGTTTATCAATAAAAAAAATAGCTTGTGTTCTGCAGGGATGGAAAAGGTATGGAATGACATGAGGGTGAGTATATGATGACAGAATTTTAATTTTTGAGTCAACTAATCTTTAACATTGAACAGTGAGAGTCCTAGCCTGTTGTCCATGCATGTTCCAGAAATTCTCTGTGTTGTATATATATTCTTTTCTCAAGCTTTATAACTGTCCTGTCCGATTCTCTGCTTTAAGCCTGCGTCTAGACAGAAGCCTTGAGTGTTGTCTTAAATACAGATAAGCTGCACAGCAGGCTGAGAAGGAGTTGGAGGCATCTTCTCTTTTATGAAATAAACACAGGTGAGAATCTCAACACAAGGGCCTCAGTGCGGTCCGTCCTGACCTTCGCTTGCCGGGCTCGGCTCCTCTGAAATCCCGCTGAGATCCAAGACCTTCAGCGCGGGATGTGCGGACAACAGTTATAGGTCAGGAGACTCAGACTGTCCTTGCCTGGTGAAAACAAGGAGGATTTAGAGCTTCTTCTGAGCCTACCTTGTACAGTGAAATGAAAGGTAGCCTATATTTTGGGAATCTGAAAACTGTCCTCAAGCCTAATGGAGAATGGAGATTAGCTCGTTTTGTAATATTTATGGAAGTTGGTTGTTTCAACTGCTAACGTTTAGATCTCATCTGAAGGCTGTTTGATAATCAGACACCGTGATAATTTGTTGGAGATTAAGGGAAGGAGGAGGCACACACACACACACATAAAAAACACCCCATCATTACAGCACATCTGGTCTCTGCTCTCTTCAAAAACCATGTCACAGCTGACTCGGGCCCTCAAATCTGGAAGGAAGTGTAGGGGAATTTCCACTAATGAAT
The DNA here is from genome assembly GCF_949152265.1 of Phoxinus phoxinus. Taxonomy (NCBI): domain Eukaryota; kingdom Metazoa; phylum Chordata; class Actinopteri; order Cypriniformes; family Leuciscidae; genus Phoxinus; species Phoxinus phoxinus. The sequence goes on from NC_136891.1 coordinate 32,593,643, forward strand.
CCAACAATCACACGATGAGGGCTCTTTGTGCAGGGACTTCAATGGAAACCACATTCGGAGCAGACACAGCGAGTCACAATCAAAGCCGTTACCACGGGAGCAAAGCTGCAGCTTGTAACCGAACAGACATCTGTTTCCATGACAGCTGTCTGGAGCGGCATCAGCCTAACTAACTGCTGCCTCAGAACTAGTCTAACTGTTTGATATCTCTTGCGATAAAGACAGAGAAGATCCTGTCAGAATCCCTCGCAGCTTCTTGTTGTGATGCGCTAATGCGAAGAGAGAAGTTTGCATTTGTGTTTATTTTGTTGTTCTTTGAAGCTGCCGGAATCAGAGGCTGCAAAATAGTGGAAAGGAGAAGAAACACCCAAGAGAAGTAAACATATGGAGCGCACTACCCCGGTGAGCTCGGCGGAGGCCTCTTCAGAGCGAACGAGCTTCTGCGGAAGGGCGGTACAATAAAGACAAACAACTTAAATACAAGTTAAGCTGAAACGACAACATTTGTGGCATAATGTTGATCACTACAGTATTCATTTAAACTCTTATTTTCTTAAAAAACAAACAAACAATTGAGGCACTTACAATGGAAGTGAAGGTTCCAATCTGTCCCTTACGAAAATTAACCAAATAAAACCAAAAAAAAACAATGGTAAAAATTAACCATGGTTTTGCTAACTAAGTATTAAGTATGTTAACCATAGTTTAACCGTGGTATTTAGTAAAACTGGGTGTACAAATAGTACAAATTAATTAATAAAAATTAGTAAAAGTTAATTTTCCCAAGCGGTAAACAAATAGGCCTACTTATTGTTTGTCACCAGACCTGTGCACCGTGCAACAACAATATGCATTGTAACACGATTATAGAATGGAAAAATGTGGAAATTATGAAATTTGCATTTATTATATGTCTTAATGATCTTATTGTCAGCAATTTGTCCATGCATAGACTGTTTTGGTTTGCTTGTTTTTTATCAGTGTAATTTTAAATCAGAATCTCTCAATCTGATCTTCCGGTCAGAAACTCTCTTTTTAAATATAACTTACTTCAATATTTTAGCTTGTGCTATCTTTCTTTAAAATGGAGATGACTTGGTTTGATAATTTTAATGAAATAATATTCAAAAGCTTGCATTCAGATCTGCCTCGATTCAATACAAATGGGTTGAACCAAGTCATGTGCTTTTAATTTTTTTTATATATTTTTTATATTTAGGTCTACTTCACAATATGGAAGACTTGGTCTGTCGCTGCTTCCATTACATTGTGACTTTAAATATGCAAAAAATTGGTCCGATTTGCTTCTACTGTAACTGCCTCACTCTAACCTCCATTTTTGCATTGAAAATGAGGGACGAGTCAAAAAATATTTTTGTGGCATCAATGTGATGCATTGATGTGTTGTCGATTGAGCTTAACTCTTACCAAACCCAAAATATTCATTTTTAATAAGTCAGTATTTCCGGTTCTGCATGGTTTAGATGCCCGCCTGGTGGTCTGCTGTTTGCAAGGGCAAGGCCTTCCCACAGAGAGTGGCTTGACAAGGTGAGCTCCAGCACTGCGGCACTGCAGCTTTCGTTCTTGTTCTCTCTCGCTTCACCCTCCCTATCTCTCAGACAGTACACCTGCTTAGGATCTCTCCCAAACCCTCACTACTCTGAGATACCACCTATAGCATTAACCACTGCATGGTCTTATATGCACATCAAAACGCAAAGTCCTTGACCCAAATGGTGCAGATGGCCATGCTCCGAACTGCCACTTAAACTCAGTGAGCTCAGGAGAGTCTGCCGTGACGCCTGGCCTTCAGGCTGCCTCAGACTGTGTGCGTATGAGTCTGACTCATCAAGCTACCAGAGAACTCAATTTAATCCCACAGCAGGAGAATCATTCTCTTAAAGCTGAAAGTTACCCACCACGTGCTCGCTCATGTACCTCCTCACACGTAACGAAAGCGAGCCAGTCGTGCTGGATTTTTAATGATACATTTGTCAAGCAGCTACCGAGCAATATTTCCAGCAATTGTAATGGAGAAAAACAAAAGGAACATCTGTGTCTCTGTCACCCTTACTTGCACAAAAAGTTGTTAGATCGTTAAGCAATCTTTCTTTCTTTCTTTCTTTCTTTCTTTCTTTCTTTCTTTCTTTCTTTCTTTCTTTCTTTCTTTCTTTCTTTCTTTCTTTCTTTCTTTCTTTCTTTCTTTCTGTCTCACAAATGGCTTAATGTCATTGCATAATAACACATCACAAGAAAATAGCAAAGCAAGTGGCATCTGTAAATATTATGTTGGAATTTTCTCAGATGTAAATTAACTTAAAAAATCTTTTTGTGCAGTTTGACCTATATATATATATATACACACACACACACACACATATATATACATATATATATATATATACACACACACACACACACATATATATATATATATATATATACAAACACACACACACACATATATATATATATATATATGTGTGTGTGTGTGTGTGTGACTGTGTGTGTGTATATATATATGTGTGTGTATGTATATATGTATATATATATCTTTCTTTATGATTAATGCAACTTGTGTTGATATTTTGTTATATATTGCAATATTATCCACACATGTGCCTTAAGTCTCCACATACTTTTTAGGGCTGTATATACTTTAGTATATTTTGCAATCGTGCAGAAAGGAAGATATGTAATTTGTTTGGAAATGTTTATTAAAACATTTTTTTGATGGACTTTACAAACATTTTCAGAGCAATCCACCTCACCTTGACGAGGCTGCCAGTCAGATTTGGCGTGATTTCAACCGCCCTTGACCATGAGACGAGATACCACAGAGAGGAAAAGACAGAGAGTTAGAGAGAGAATGGTAGCGGGGGTGACAAGGTGAAGAGCAAATGATGCCATTAAAGGCAACAGCTGCTTGCTGAAGCAGGGGCTGGACTGGTCAACCCTGCCACCCATAATGATAACAAGGTCAGTGGGGTCACACTGCTCAGCGTCCTACCACCCCGCTCCCCCATCCGTCAGATTTCCTACCTCTAATTATGCAGCCGCCTTCTAACCAAGCATGAGATATTATTACACTGAGACGAGACCCCCTTCTCCTTAGATGCTTAATGAGTTATAGTGAGTCGCCTGTGAAGGGAGGCAGATTGCGACGGCAGCCAAACGCAGCATCACTGAGATGTGCTGTATATAAAAGAGAAAAAGGGAATTTCGCATGGGTTTTTAGGGACCTAAGGAATACAATGGTTTCCGATTCAGACAGCATGTAAAACATAGGGCCTGTCCAAATAGCCACTCTTGCAATCTTTGCACTTGACCACTAGTCTACTTCCAAGACGCATTTCCGTAATTTGGACAAAGTGTTCAAGTGTGCATGAATCATCGCAAATGTTTTCATTTTCACTCCATTTTCAAACGTTTTACAAACATAATCGCTGCACTCTGCACCAATAAAATGTGGAACACTTCATTTTACAAACAAATTATTATGTAACATCTATAATTAATTAAACTTACACCAGAAAGTTTTCCTGGACATGATGCGAAATCTGGGCACGTAAGTTCCTGAACGTGATGAATGATGGGATACGCTTTACCCTCAAAGACCGATCCGAAGTGGTATTAGAGATAGTGTGGATTCAGTGTCTGTGGATTCACTTTTTCAGACCTGGGACAGTCTTGCTCACTTACTTCTTGTTGCGTGCACCATGCTCTCAAGTGGCCAAGACCGCAAGTGTGGGTATTTGGACAGGCCCATTACTGCCATGCAGTCCTATAGCAACTAGTAAGCAGCTTACTTTTAAAAGCATGTGACGGTTTAAAAATTCATGTTCGAGGTCTGACTGTGCATAATTAAAATCTTTTGAAGGGATATCTCCAAAAAAATTCAGTCACCATTTACTCACTTACATGTCATTCCAAACCTGCATGATTTTCTTTCTTCTGCGTAACATTTTTTTTTTAGATGGCTCAATGTTTTTTGCCCATCGAGTAATGATTGGACCCCATTGACTTTCATTGAGAAAAACTGTTCAAACATTCTTCAAAATATCTTCTTCTAAAAACCCTTTTGAAATTCCCATAAGAAGAATTAGGCTTTCTGATTGACATAAGAATTGACACGATAACATAATATGTCAATTACATAATCTGTCTGAAACTGAAGCTTTTCTGATTTGCTGAAGTTTAGATGTAGAAGACAAACAGCCTCGGCAGAACAGCGTATTTTTTAACCCACTTGTTAGGAGTGGGACACGTGAATTTGCATGAGGAACACTGTGTTGTATTAAACACTGAGTCGCGCTCATGTTCCTCCCGTGGCACCTGAGGGGCTTTAGAAAATAAAATCATAATTGCCACAATCAGCTCATGAACCTGGGTTACCTCCATGCCCACAGCTCTGCCTGTGCACTGGTAGAGTCCCATGTTTAATCTTAATGAGCGTGAGATGCAGGCAGACACACAGTGGGGCGCAAGGCCCTGCTGGGCGCCAGGGTATTAGCAGAGAAGAGAGGGAGATAGCGAACAGCAAGATACAGCAGAGGAAGCATGCAAAAACATGGTAAAATATTAGATTTGTAATGTTTGAGGGCTCAGAATGCATAGTTGTAGGATGTGAAATCAGGAAAGAGCTCAGCTGGACAGGAAGCATCAATTGACAAAAATTCATATTTAATAACTTAATTACTTTGGTTTGTTTTGTGTGTCTTTAATATTACTTATAGCATTTGATATGTTCCACAATATTTGCCTGTCTAATTATGGTTTTAGCTGTGAGATCACTAAATGACCAAAAGTATGTGTTTAGCTGTTTACCTTAAAAATTACAGGTTTGTTTTTTACAGTATTTCCAGAACATTTATACCGATACGCAATATAATGACTTTCTAGAGAATTATGTGCTTTCAGATGTGTTGCCTGTTGCCCATTCCTTGCTCTGAGTGAAAAAATAAAAAGGTTATTGTGACATTATTTTCGTAATTGTGAAATTATTTATTATAATTGTGACTTTGTGTTCCAATTTCAACTTTTTCCTCATCATTGCATATTTATTTTTTGTTATTTCAAAATATCTTACAACTTTATGTCTTAGTTTTGACATCATATATTACCTCACAATGTAGTTTATGTAATTTACAATGTAATTTATATCTGACAGTTGCAACCATATTTCTCACACATGCAACCTTTTCTCGTTATTATGACTATTTATCATAAGTGTGACTTCATATATAACAATGTGACTACGAAATGGATGTAGATGGTAGAGAGCTGTATATGCTAACAAGAACCAGACATGTATTTAAAATGTATTTTAGCAGAACATGATATCTGGTGCATTAACAGCTACTTTTGTATTTAATACATTTATTTAAATACAGATATTTGAATACATGTATAAAATGCTGAGCTTATATACAAGATGGTTAGAAATTGACCAATAATCAGTTCCAGGATAAATATTTTCCCTTAATAAAATGTTAATTTGTGATATTGCAGTATAGTGGTGATATAAAAGAGGTGAGCACAGCTGTATTGAGCGTGTGGCTAATAGGGGATCTCTGGAAATTTGGGATCACAAGATCAGTGATGTCTATTAAATGTTGAAAATGTGTGGCTTGCCTGATTTGAGTCGCTATAGAAAAACAACAGGCAATCTGGATGCAGCTGAGAACAGCACGATATGAGTGTAAAATGAGATGAGGAAGAGTGCTCTTGTGTACCCAAGCTGAGGAAGCCTTTCTGCACCATCGCCATATTTTTCCCTTTCCTCAGCCTGCACTACAAAAGACAAGAGGACAACAAATGTTTTTAGTTGTTCTCTAAGGTATTGCTTAAATTGAAAAAATCAACAGACCCAAACGTTGAAACTTGTTGACTCCTTTAAAGAGAGAGAGAGGACCTTCAAAATTGGATCTATTTACCCTGAAGACAGTTTTTTGGCTAGTTTACACGGTCTAGTTAGCTTCTGCTGTTGTCATGCTATCTTTTCCCTTTATATAATCCTATCACCTTTCCTCAAACAAAACGATTCCACTGGCTAAAACAAAACTTTTTTTATGGCTACTCTACACACTGCTTGATTGGTAGTTTTATTTATGTAATGTAAAGCTTTAATGTATATTTATTCTTATTGATGAAAATGTTAGTTTTATAACTGATCTTTTAAAGTATACATTGCATTACTAAAGCTAAAAATGCTCTTTGTTTTCAGTTAGCCTACTAGCTTAGCATTGCGCTAACTGGTAATAAAATCCCTTAATTAGCTAGAACAAGATATCATGATAATGGGATAGGTTTTTGATCAAGCATTGGAAGGGAGATATGATTTTGCTAGATCTCCACTGATGGCCATTGAATTGCCATTTATTGACTAAATAACTTAGCCTAACTAAATAAGTGCAAATAGCATTTATAGCTAATTTTTAATTATAATAGTACAACTGCATAATATGTTTTACTAATGCTCACAGTTGTATTTATAGGGGTTCCTACAAGTGAGAAATAGACTACTTTCCGCAGTGAGCTGCTTTTTATGTCACAGATCTGGATAGTTATGAAAGTTGTGTGGTGGTTCTTGTAGTCACAACCATAGACTGTAAAAAATATGAGTGTTGTTATTATGATTAGTCACATGACATTTACGTCTAAGGTGATTGGTTAAAAAAATATTGAAATGTCATGGCTTTCTCCATGGCTGTGTATCTGAAAATGCCACATTCACTATTCGCTACATTACTCCAATTCTATTCCACTCAGTGAGTGAATGAAAACAAATGACCGAATTCGGACACTGAGTGCATCGGAAGTGCTGCGGACATCTGGCGAGACACGGGGAGGAATATATTCAGACCAACACTGCATGTGCATTCTTTAGCGGCAGGCATTGGTTGTACACTCGTTATAGGGTATATGTCGAACGTCGCATGACGAAACCGGAAACCTGGTCTCATCGCATCCGCTTGTCATAGAAAGTGTTAACAGCCGTATGAACTGACGCCGATATCTATGAAATTTTTAGGTAATCAGCTAACCTACCTATCTCACTTTGTTATTGGCGTTTTATTCTATTTAAATATCTTAACGTTAGTGTGAAGATTTTTTTTTTTAATACTTTTAAATATCGATCTTCACATGCGAGGGATATTGGTTATGATCATCTTTGCTCGCTCCTTTTAAGTTATCTTGAGTAAAACAGTAAAAAAATGCATGAAGCACATACAAAAGACCTGAACCGGAAGCGATGCGTTCTGTTTTCCGGTTTCGTAATGCGACGTTCGACATATACCCTATTGAGGTGCATTATGGAACTGAATGAGTGCACTTGATAATGTCCGCTATGGTTTCAAACACCATTACAAATGGCTGTCACTATATAAACATATGGGGCAATTTAAGACGCAGCCCAGATATTCTAGAAGTGTGCATTACTTCCCTACTGATAAAATAGCATGAAATCCTCAACAGCGCCCCCCATCTACCGTCTGACTTCTCACAAGCTCTCGGTCTGATTTGTCCATCCTCACACTCTCTTTCAGTCTCTCTTTCTTCCTAATCTTCCACTGCCAGTTATGCATAAACGGCAGACAGTAATCTTCTGACAGACAGAACCGAACTATATGAAGGCGGCGCTGTATAGATAATACAGGCAAGTTATGAGAACTCAGATGCTGGCTAGCTCAGTCTCTGCAGCTCATCAGCAGACAGCAGGGCCTTCAACTTAATTAGCTTCCCCTGAGATCCTCGTCTGACGGCATCAACCTGAATGAACACGAGCATTTCCGTGCATGTGTGTGTGTGTGTGCAAACGACGGAAAGAGGGAGAGAGAGAGCGACAGAGTGTGCAGACCATGTCCGGTCAAGTGAACGGAGAGAGGGGAACCATTATCAGCCCATCAGATGTGAAGGAATGTCTCCCCGCTGTGGGGCCGGGTCTCAGAGTGGTCCTGACATGCAACGATGGATGGATGGAGGGAGGAAAGCGAGAGAGGGAGGTTGATCTTGGCTTACATCTAGCTGTGCAGCGGGGAAGATGCAAAGAGAGGGAAGGAATATTGTCTCTGTTTCTTCTATGAGAGGGTTTTTTGTGCCTCATTTTCTGTCTCGCTGGAGCTTGGCCTTCTGCAGCACAACTGCACCAAGCATGTGGCCAAACAAGCGAGCAGTATAGCACACCATTATTTTCTTTTTTAGATGCACTCCCATATTTCCATAACTCTTAAGTGAAAAAGAGATGACTGTGATCTGCTAAATAAAACATATTCATTGATTCTTGTTGGCCTCTATCGGTGTATTTAAAGCATATTTAATGATTATATATGATCAAACGCACCATGGTTGGTTGCTTAATTCATATATAGCCTACACACACACACACACACACACACACACACACACACACACACACACACACACACACACACACACAAAATGTATAAATTACAAGTTAGAATACACTAATTAGCCGATTGTAACCATAGTAACAGTACACTGCTTGAGTGCCTCCATTATAAGTATGAATGTTAGTGCTGTCGTAATTGACCACATTATTATACATTTACAGATTAAAAATATCAATGCTAAGGGTGCCAAAAGACAAAATTCCTCAAAAAAGCAAAGCAACATCAGTCTCTCATATTGTTTTCACATTAAACAGTGTTTCTGCTGCATAACAGAGCTCTATGATGAGCATGGTGTTGTCCTCCTGCACTCTCTGTCTGAATGAAGAATGCTCCACCCCTGTAGTCTACCAGTGCCCACGGGGTCTGATGTGCCCGCTGTGCCTGCTGTGACCCCATGGATAACTTTGCAGTGACCGCAACCACTGCTGATTGATCATCAGAGAGAAAGAAGGAGAGAGTGAGGGAGGGGCATTCCTCCCATATATAATGTTAAGCTGCCAAGTTGAGCAGATGGCACAACTCAGTGCATGAGTATGCGTCAATTCTCTCTCTCTCTCTCTCTCTCTCTCTCTCTCTCTCTCTCTCTCTCTCTCTCTCTCTCTCTCTCTCTCTCTCTCTCCTGCAAAGATTATAAAGGGCATTATGGTGTAAAGCAGTGCTATTGTTTACTACATGTTGTCATTTTGCATGCTACTCTAAGAACCTTCACCTCTATTTGCTAAAATGCTATAGTGTATAGTATATATATATATAGTACTTGAGTATTTGGGAGAATCTGTCCTTGAGTTTTTATATTTCTGTCAACTTTTACTAGTTTTACTAGTTTATTTCTTAATTTTTTTTAAATACTTTTACTCCGATACATTTCCCCAAAGCACATTCGTTACTTACTACAAAAAGCTCGGAAGAACACTGCAAGCAAGCATGTGCAAACAATTGCTCGCAGAAACTCGGTTGATTTCATTTTCTGGGTTGATAGACAGTAGGCTGCTATATAAGGTTGGATGAGGTGCAGTCACTGCGCTGTCAGTATACAGTACAAGAGCGGCCCTCTAGAGGCGAGATAAAAACGATCACTTCGTGGTGTTTGTTTTGACACGTGACATCAGACTGGGCGCTGCACAGAGCGGGACACTTCAAACTGATTTAAAACAGACAACCAAACGGTATGTTATACAGTGTACACTACAGTACATGTTTTCATATAATTATAAAGTAATTCGTTTATTGAATAGATGCTGCATTGGCGGAGAACAGCCGTCGAGGCTGAGAGGATGCTTAGCCTTCCTCAAATTGTTAAAAGAAACAATTCTTCAGAAAAGCTTCTATTGTGTTCCACAGGCATACACGTTTGACACAACGTATAGGTAAGTAATGACAGTTTCAGTTTTGGGCAAACTAAGTTGTTAAATCTAATGTTGCAAAAACATATTAAGTGTGTGGATGGTATTGCTAACGTTACCAAAGGAGAGTCAATAACCTCTTAAAAATAAAATGCAAGGTGTTCACATACTTTTTCCATGGTGACACGTACATTTTTTATTAAAACAATTAAAAAATGCTTTAGCATGCTATTTAAGCAGTTTGTCCAGCATTGTGACTTAAAGCTACAATATGTAAAAAATGTTGCCACTAGGGATCGCTAACATCTTACAATAACAAAGGCATAGATTGATGACGCAGTGATAAGCGGAATCATGGAACTTGCCGTCATGCTGATGGATCTAATAATGTTTATGGATGAGTGAAAACATTCATGCTTTGTAACATGACTCTGGTATTAAGCAGGGCGAGATTGCTAATGAGTGACGGATATCAGCGCCACACGGCACACGCTAGTCCCGTGTATATTAGGGATGTGCAGAAATATTTAAATATTCTATCTGTAATTATTAATCGAAAAATAAAATACTAATCAAATTTTGCTACGTTGCTTTGCTGGCCGTTAATGCAGTGTGAGCCCATCATAAATCCCAAGCACTAACTCACAGAATTAAATGCACTGGGCGGCGCTGTGGAGCGTGTTGATTGTATTTGATTACAGATAGTGTAGTCGTCTGCCTCGCGAAGTTTGGAATTACTTGGATGAAAATCATATTACAATGTCCATCGCTGCAGGTAAGAGCTGTACCGCGTGTGTGAGCCGAGATGATACAAACATAATTTTGAGACATAACGTCGAGGGAGACGGGTTTATGAAACCGTTATCTTTGTGTTATTGCGACGTCTGTCAGAACATCGCGTTTTCTCACTTGAGCATGTGGATATTGTTGTTATTTTTTTCAACATGAACGTGAAACAACACGATAACCATATTCTGACTCGAGTGCGTGCGTTCTGTACGATAACCGCGCAGTCTGCTTTATTAGCGGGTTTTTTTCGTTTGCGCTGCTTGAGCATATGGATTTGTTCTTTATATTTTTTTGTTTACACATTGTTTAATGTTTTCAACTAAAAGAAAATCTTACGGTATATAGGCTAAACTGGTTGTGTATATTGCCTAATCTTAAGCTCAGAAATGGTGACAAAATCTTTGAAAAAGTATCGCTTTCTTGTTAAACGTCATTTAAATAAACATTGAATATTCGATTTTTATGAGCACGAATATTCGCATACAATATTTTTCAAAAATGCCCATCCTGCCGGATATAAAGAAATAAGGAGATTTCATTCTACCGAACTACCCGCAAGTGCTGAATTACTACTCACACAGGTTAGTTTATTTGATAAAATAAACTTGTGAGGAATCACAGCACAGTTTCACTTGGTCTAAAAGTTACACTATCATAACAGCATTTGAGTGTGTTGAAAGTTATAACGTTATTCTATGTGTTAATTGTTTGGCTATATGAGACTAGCAGTAAGCTAGATCAACATTAGAATAACATAATGATCATATTCTAACATTTCATCATGTTTTTGAGCTTTATAACTTTGATTTGTTTTATGTACATTTGCTCACCTGTCTAATAAAGTGCATGCAAGAGCGGCGTCTCTATCAAGTCGTGAAGCTCTGTCAAGTCAAAGATTGTCGCGAAGCTCTTGGCATCTTGAAAACGCCACGCCGATATTGATCCTCGTTTTAGTTCTCCTTTTGTCCCAAAGGCTGCTTGCCATGATCCATAATGTTTGAACGAAACAACAACACCGTGCTGCTAAACATTAGCTAAGTTTCCATCCACTTGTCAATCGAATTATCTGAAGTTCGGTTAAAAAACTCATGTGAATAAAGCTGGTGAAAGTGCGTTTCCATCCAATGGCTTTAAAGCGAATAAAAACCTGTGCGTAATGACGTCACTGCTGTTTTGCGATCAAATTGGTATATCGAATTGATTTGAGACATTTTAAGGTGTTTCCATTCATTTCCGCACTGAATCGCACAACATTCAAGCCAACATTTGCGAACAAAGTTTTGCTAGACAAAATTTATTAATTATTTATTTGGCAAATAACGTTTCCATCAGCGTTTATCGCATAAGCCGTAAATCAATCAAGATAAAATCCGATGAGACCGAATGCATTTCATTCGAGTCGATATTCATGAAATTCTATCGAGTTTTACTGTTTCCATAAGGCATTTTTCATTCGATATCACTTAATTCGGATAAAAACGTGTGGATGGAAACATAGCTACTGTGCAGTTGTCCACATAGCCATGATTACTATGGCAGTACACTCGGAAACCAGGAATAACGTGGATATTACGTCATTGACAGGTGACGAGGGACTATTTAAAATTGTGAATTTTTCTGAATTGACTAATTCTTGGAAACATTTAGGATAATGTAAGTACACAATTGAAAGAAATATATAACAATTATGCAAGTGTTTTTTGTATATTTCATTACAAAATTCTTACATATTGTACCTTTAAGTGAAGATCAGATCAAGTTCTTGCCTAATTTTATACGTAAATACATCATGCCAAGGTTCACATACTTTTTTTTTTACCTGCAACTATACAGCTATTTGCAGACATTGACTAAATTAGCATTTCTATGTAGCCTTAACAACCATATTCCTTTGCTGATGAGTTTACGCGCTGATCGCTGCCAGACACAGTCAGGCTTGTGTAAGCATCTGTGCCCACTTCTGGCCCTGGCATGGCGAAAAGCGGCTGGCACGAACCGAGCTGGTGTTGATACAGTAGTAGACGGTGTGCGCCGCAGGTTCACTCGGGCTGAAGAGGAGCAGAGCAGTATGGGTAGCATGAGGTCATTCAACCGCTGCCCATTCATCAGCCTGCGCCACCAAGCCCCATAGCTCCTCTGTCACCTTGACAACACAGCCCACAGCAACCTGCCCTGCATGAAACCTAGCTATTGATTTCTTTCGCTCGTTCTCGCTCTGTGTTCAGCCGTTCGTTATTTCTCTCCCTCATTCTCTTTCCTCTCCTCACCACAATGTCCCTTTTTGTGTTTCTAGCTCTGTATACTATAAGTGAGCGTTCTCTTTGTTGATTTGGGATCAGTTTCAATTAAAAACCAGAGGAGAGATTCGGGATCGGAAAAGCTCGTTCTTTTAGTTTGGCTTCAGGTCTGAAGTCAGTCTGACACGAAAGGCAGGAGAGCACTAAGAAGTGCCATTACCAACTGAGGGCACTGCGGCATTTCAGATGGAAAGTCACTAAGGGAGAAAGAGTGGGAGGCCAGTACTTGAAAGATTTCCTACTAATGGGACGGGATACATGGGATCACATGCAGCAGTGCACGCGTACCTAGTCTCACGTTGCCAGATTTGACTAAACGGCTGTGGTCCATATTGTGGCCAATCTTAAATAGATACTACTACAATAATAGCCAAACAAACTAGTGTGCTGTTGTACAGAAAATACTGGAAAAATTGAGAAAATGTGAATAGACTCAGAATTTTGAACAAAAGTTGCTTTTCATAGACATTATTCAGAAATAAAGAAATCAAATATACCGTTCATGGATGTCGAATGCTACTTAGAGCCTCAAAATTTGTCTAAAAAAAACCCAAGTCTCTCCTGTGCAGGAATTATAAACAATTTATTTTTCATTTCACTTATATTGATGCTGATGATTACTCATCCAGATGTTTACAAAAAAAAATTATCGTCATAATTATTATTTTTTGGCTCATCTTCAGTTTTTGTGGTGAAATCAAACCTTTATACACTACGGTTCAAAAGTTTGTGGTCTGTAATATTTTTGGAAAAGTATTTGAAAAATGTCTCTCTTATGCTTGCCTTAGCTGCATTTATTTGATTAAAAAAAATATATACAGTAATATTGTGGAATTAATATTATTTCAATTTAAATTACTGTTTTCTATTTTGATATATTTTAAAATGCAATTTATTCCAGTGATGGCAACGCTGAATTTTCAGGAACCAGTCTTTAGGCACATGATCCTTTAGAAAATGATGAAAACAGTTGTGCTGCTTAATATTTTGGTGCAAATCATGACACATTTTGGATACTTTGACGAGTAGAATTTGAAATAGAAATCTTTTGTAACATTATCAATGTCTTCTCTGTCACTTTTGAACAATTTAAGGCATCCTTGCTGAATAATAGTATTAATTTCTTAAAAAAAATACTGACCCCAAATGTTGTATGGTAGTGTATATATCAGTAATTTCTTTGACTGCATTAACATTGTGTGCAATATGCATCGCCATTTATTTTCATTCTAGATTTAAACTCAAAAATCACTTTATCCTAAAAGCAATGAATTTGCATTGCAAAACGAACAACTGTAGCTTTCACATTTCACTCTCTGCTCTTTACTAAGCTGACCCCTGCTGATGTATTGAGATGCGCTGAGCTGAAGGTTACGTTTGGTCACATGACTACCAGCTTTGTGGGCGTACAAATCAATATGTGACTTGTCGGCAGCAGACGCGTCCTTGCCGTAGTGCGTTGAGCTCAGAGTGTTAAAGGTTAATGTACATTTGCTTTTATCACAGTGGCATTGATTTACATCTGTGTAACATGTGAGAAACATGCCACTGTTGGTGAAATGCAACGGCAAACCCTTGTCCAGGGTCCAGGTCTGGGAACAGAGAGAAGGAAGACTGTTAAAGGGAAGAGTGTAAAGCTGTGCCCTTGCTTAATGACCTTTTCCTCTTTCGTTAGTATTGAGCGCCCATCTCCCCTTCTCCTGAACAGCAGCCGTCTGGGCTGCCCACTGCTCCGGTGTCATCCAGCCTGGCTCATGGATCTTTATTAAATGTTAATCAGCCTCTCCGACAAGATTTTTTACTCTCGCTCCCTCTCTCTGCTGTGGGCTTGCTCTCCAATACCCAGTTGCTTCAGTTTGAGAGCAATGGATTTTGTTTTGCTCACTGTAAAGATGCCATATTAATTATTTTTGTCTTTTTCACAGGAGAGATGTTTATCTGTAACTGCACAGATGACCTGCTAACTCTACATGCACTGAAAGAACCAACTCAAACTGGCAAAAGTTTCCATGCTGGTTCAGGCTGGTTAGTGCTTTTCTGGTTTTGATCTAGTTGTTGGAGTCAAGCGGTTATTGACTTGTTAGTTGTTAGCATGGCTGACTGTACCGTTCTATTAGTGTTAGAGCTTGGCGTAACTAGAACTTCATTCTATAACTCTCCATGGCAGATACAAATTGTATTCATATAAGCAATATTTTGCTTTTTATGTTAAAGACACTATTGATACCGTGAGAAATTTACATTCTCCGGAAAATAGCCACTTATCAGTTAATCGTTAATCGATCGATAAAGTCAATCAACTAATGATTAATTAATTAATCGATAATTTGCATCCCTAATTTCCATGAATTTTCTGCAAATAAGACTTTTAAAATTTCTAAAAATATCAATTTTTTTCAATACTATTTGAACCCTGGTTCTTCAAACAAACAAACAAAAAGGAGGCAATTTAAAATATTCACTGTTTTAGCTTTATATTATTTTAAGACATATTGGGCCCTTTCTGAGGCTTAGTTAAGAAACACTGGTTTAGACTATTGACTATTTATTGGTTATTTGGAACATAACATGAAATATTGGTTTATCAGTATTTGGTAACACCTTAGAATAAAGGTCCGTCATTAATAGGTAACTATGCAGGAAGTAATGCCGGACAAAAGAGTAGTACTTATAGGCTAACGCTTGAGCTATTATTAACTAATATGGAAACAAGATTAACTAATCAGGAAGTAATATTAAATTTAGGAATGAGAGTAATTAGGTATTAGGTAATCAATAATTACTGAATGAGATTAGCCTCATTAAGAACCTAGGGCTGTAAACGATTAATCACATCCAAAATAAAAGTTTGTGTTTACATAATATATGTGTGTGTATTATGTATAATTATTTTGTATATATAAATACACACAAATGCATATATATATTTAAGATTTTTTTATTTATTTATATTAAGTAGTTATATTTATATATAATATAAATTATATAAAAATATATATGCAGTATATAAATGCAAATATTTCTCAAATATATACATGCATGTGTGTGTATTTATATATACAAAATAATTATACACAATACACACACGAATATTATGTAAACACAAACTTTTATTTTGGATGCGATTAATCGCGATCAATCGTTTACAGCCCTACTATTAACTATGAAAAATGATAAAGATTTGCCAGATATTCCTATAAAAACAACAAACAAGAACTATGTTAACAACAGTGTTAATAACTTCATAAACTTCAACGCTTTATAAGCCAAGCTTAAACAAGCCCAAAAGGGCGATTCTAGGATTTTCATTTTAGGGGGGCTCTCAGTCCCCGATGAGTATATGCAGGGTTTTTCCTGGCTCAAAACGAGGCGGAGGTGAATAAAATCCTGATAATGTACGTATTTTAATTCTAAGACGTTACTGTGTTTCCCCCAATATTTGTGTAAGTGGAGGTCGTTACCTCTAGGGGCGTCCGGGGGTGCATGAAGAAAATTTGGTATATTTTAAAGATAAATTCATTAATCTGGTGCACTTTGAGTCACCTCAATTTACTGAAGACTACAAATTATATTATAATATTAATTCTCAATATGTACACAATACACATTCATATTAACCTGTGCCTTATAATATATGATGAAAA
Source organism: Phoxinus phoxinus (assembly GCF_949152265.1). Classification (NCBI taxonomy): domain Eukaryota; kingdom Metazoa; phylum Chordata; class Actinopteri; order Cypriniformes; family Leuciscidae; genus Phoxinus; species Phoxinus phoxinus. The sequence goes on from NC_136891.1 coordinate 32,610,130, forward strand.
CGGCTTCGTTAATGTTTTTGTCCCCTCCCCTCACAATGACAGTAATGTTAGCCTCAACTAATTATTACATTAAGTTACATGAATCACGTTACATAGGCCTATTTTCAGGTACAAATGGCGAAATTAGACAAACGTTGATTTGCCTGATTATTTCTAACATGTATGACCTAAACCAGCTGTCAAATATGAAATGTTTAGTTTAGCTACTTACATCTTATCTCGCACTTGAGCATAAACTACCGACGCGTCGAGGTGCGCCTCGCGCTGCTAAAATTTGCACTCAGCCTCTTCTGTGAATATAAAGCCCGCCTACTTTGATTTAATTGGTCATCTCAATTATTCTGACATTGACGGGCAGTGACGGACCAATGAGGCTCAGATGAACACATACACACACACACACACACCCTGCCCTCTGTTTCTGACGTGCGCTCGGTGCGAAGCTCGATTTAAAAATCAAATATTTTTCTCCTCCGCGGTATAATTTTTGGGGGGTTCCCCCCGGTTCCTACGCCCTTGCTGATATGTCACTAGACATTAAAGGGTTAGTTCACCCAAAAATGAAAATAATGTCATTAATGACTCACCCTCATGTCGTTCTAAGCCCGTAAGACCTCCGTTCATCTTCGGAACACAGTTTAAGATATTTTAGATTTAGTCCGAGAGCATTCTGTCCCTCCATTGAAACTGTATATACAGTATACTGGCCATGTCCATAAAGGTAATAAAAAGATCATCAAAGTAGTCCATGTGACATCAGTGGGTTAGTTAGAAGTTTATGAAGCATCGAAAATACTTTTTGGTCCAAAAATAACACAAAATAAGACTTTATTCCGCATTGTATTCTCTCCCGGGTCTGTTGTCAATCCTTCACAGTTACGCTGATGGCGTAAGACGCTGATGACGTGTATTTCTGGTGCGCCCGAGCTTCGTTTACAGTCTGAGGGAAACGCACGCTGTAAAAGTGTCTCATCCGCGACATGCACATTTACGCACCATTAAAAAAATGATATCCACGCAAACAATGTAGAATAGCTTGAATATAGCGTGCGTCTCCCTCAGACTGTAAACGAAGCTCGGGCGCACCAGATAACACGTCATCAGCGTCTTCCGTCAGCAGCGTCACTGCGGAGTCCTGAACGCAGATTCACAACAGACCCGGGAGAGAATACAATGCGGAATAAAGCCTTATTTTGTGTTATTTTTGGACCAAAAAGTATTTTCGATGCTTCAAAAACTTCTAACTAACCCACTGATGTCACATGGACTACTTTGATGATCTTTTTATTACCTTTATGGACATGGCCAGTATACTGTATATACAGTTTCAATGGACGGACAGAAAGCTCTCGGACTAAATCTAAAATATCTTAAACTGTGTTCCGAAGATGAACGGAGGTCTTACGGGCTTAGAACGACATGAGGGTGAGTCATTAATGACATTATTTTCATTTTTGGGTGAACTAACCCTTTAAGAAATCATGTTCATTTCAAATACTTATATCACTGACAACAGTAGTACAGCCAAGATATTGTCATTTAAAAAGTGAAGTTGCAGCCCTCAACTGATGTTGATGTTGTCATCTTGTGTTTTGGCCCGAAGCGCCACCCTCCACCTATCCACCAATCACGAAGTCAGTAGTGTTTCGGCATCCGGGTTGCCAGCTCTAACTCTAGTCGGATGAAAAATGTCTAACGTTAATACCTCGAGTCAGGGGGGATAGGGAGGGGATACACCGCTCTACAGTAATTTGAAAGTGATTGCAGTACCAGTTTTGGACACAATCTTACATACGGCTCCTTTAAATGCGGTTGTCACTCCTGAAAGAAAATTGTCCAAAAAATTTGACGACAACCATTATACTACAGCTAATTACAATACCACCTTGTCACTAGGTGGCTAATGTGAAGATGAAAAAAAGCTAAAAACTTGGAGTTGGTTTAGTTTTTGTATTCGTTGCAGACAGATACATTTGCAATCATCTTCATTAACTGCCATTCAATGCAGTGTACTTTATTCCTGATTTGATTTGATATTAATTTTAGTTCCTGCTGGCTGATCTACTGTAGCAGCCTGGCACAGACGCCAGCACACCAGCATCCAAACACGACATATGCTGCCGATCATTACTTTGGTCTTTTCGTCAGTGAAGTATGAAAGGTTTTAGGTCTTTCTTGAGCTCTCTTACCAGCCAGTTGGCATAAATACCATTTACGTCACTCTCATTCACAGCTTTTGTTGCAGCAACTCTGCTCTACGGCTCCCCTCACAGTAACTTCATTTCCTGGTGTATTCTGAACCACCTCCAAGCGTGATTGTTTCATTCTCGTTCAGATGACCGCCCGAGTTATTTCAGTGCATGCGTGCCGTACACCCACTCAGCCATCATTCTACTTTAACACCTCCACTAATTATTTCTTTCATGTACAGTACCAGTAATGGTGTTGATTATACCGACTGATTCCTATTGAAGATCTTGATTATTTCACAAGTGATTATCCTAATTTTGACACACAGTTGTCATTTACATGCATTGCAGTGGATAAAGTTGCAAAGCAGATATTCAAATCTATTAAGAGGTGTTTTTCTTAGAGTTTTTTTTATCCTGCTTTGAAATGTATTATGGCAGTTGTGTTAAAGTGTGTGTGTGTGTGTGTGTGTGTGTGTGTGTGTGTGTGTGTGTCTTTAAATGATACAGAGAGAAATAAAGGGCGAGAGAGAAAGATCAGGGATGGTGTCGCTGCAGGGCTCCTGGGATTGATTGATGGCAGCCGTATTTATGCCATCAGGTTCCCTGTGTGGAGCCAAAATGGCTGCCTGTTCCCACCGTGAGTACAGGCGCCCCCCCGCTGCCGCAGCAAGCTAAAAAGCACACTGACTTAGAACCATAATGAAAGAGAAATATGAGCAAAATTCACATTTTAAACCCAGAGAAGCAGGGGAAATTTGTTGTAATTTCACGCAGGTTTGTAGGTGCCATCAGGAAATGTAGGCATAATCAAAGCTTTTTAAGGTTATTATTACTAATAAATTATTACTGTTATTATCGTTATATTGCTATACTGTATGATCACTACATTTTGTAATAATATCATCATAAAATAATGATTATTATTGCTAAATAAAAATATTAAACAAAACAAGAAATATTACAATTTTAATATTTGTAAAATAAAAAAACTGTATACTACTACTACTACTATCTAATATTACAATAACAATACTAATATTCTTTTGCTGTCTAAATGTATTAATTTTCAAACGTTAAACATTAAGCTTTTACACCAGAGAGCCCTTATAGCTTCCTTTTGTTGCTGATTTATAAGCGCTTCTCATTACAAGTTTGGTAAGATGACTGGAGCATGTTGCGTTACTAAGTGCTCTTCATAAGTGACCCAAACTCAAAGCAGATGTAGAGATGAGTTCATATGGAGCAGCATTGTTGTAAACCGAGGCTACGTCTACATTAATCCGCAGACATTTGAAAACGACATTTTATAAACGTTCTCCGTCCACACTAGCGTTTCAGGCGTTTTCGGACGTTTCAGTGTGGATGAGAAACTTATCACTGAGATGGTATGGATGGAAAAATAAATAATACAATTATCGCGCAATTCTTCTAACAGGAAAATTTTATTTGGCAAAATATCTCAGCATTCACTGATGCGTCGAGGTCGCACACTGTCACCGTATGTTTGGTCTAAAATGCTTCTGCTCTCCTGTATGCCGCAGGACAGCAAATGTGAGTACATTCTGTCATCTTTGCAGGACTGTGATATGAAGAGTGTGCAAAGTAACACTTTAGCAACCGTGTAAAAGTGAATAGCACATAACAGACACAATACTGGTAAACATGAATATCTATTGGTACAACATGGATCACATGACTAAACTTACGTCATCGTTTTCAAATACCTCCGGCTTCACAGTCCACACTACAATGCGAAAATGGCGTTTTCAAATGTATCCGCTTTGGATTCCAAAAGCTACGTTCTCGTTGACTTAAAATGCCGTCTCAGGCTATGTTTACACGGACACGATCTGAAGAAAAAACGCGAAAGTGGCGTTGCGTTATCATTTTTTATTCTGCGTTTAGACGAGCGTTATGGGGGGGGGGGGAATCTGCGAGCATACGGTGACGCAAAAGTGTGTGAAATTGGATGTAGTGTGCACTCCAGACGGCTAGGTGGCGATGTGGAGCACTGAAAGTGACAGAGACGCTGAACCAGTTTTTCATGTTTAATACGGTGAGGCTGCTGCTTTAACCCTCGGTGCTCTTCGCGTGTCGCTCAAAAATGACCGCATTTTTTATTTTTTTTGTCAATTAAATTAATGATATATTTTAGTTTGATAATGTTTTGTTATTTTCCTGTTCTGGCGCATGCCTTTGACGTAAACGCGTACGCGACGCCTTCACTGTCTAGCAGACTTTTGCGTTTTTACCCTTTAGACGGGAACGCGATGGTGGAGCGTTTTTAAGATTTCCACTCTGGAGAAAGTTCACTTTTTTGCGTTTTTAAGTCCCAAAAACGCCGTCGCCGTGTAAACGAAAGGCACATCCGATAAAATATTTTTACGTTTTCACCCGCGAGCGTTCTTGTGTAAACAGGGCCTAAGTGTGGACGGAAGGCCAAAAGGGAGAGAAAAATAAACGAAAACGTATTAGTGTGGACATGGCCCAGTGCCATGCCAAAAAACCCAGTGCCGCGCTTCACTGAGAAACACGCAGCACATATTTATTTAATTAAATTGCTGCCTTTGCGATTTGATTATCATACTATATCTGATTTCCGTTTTATTCCTATTAATCGTGCAGCTCTAGTGTAAATCTATTATGGTACATACAGGGCTCCGGGGTTCCAGAGCATGCACTGCTGCATCAGAAACCAGACCTGAGCATGGCTATATCAGGGAGACGGAGAGGTATTTCCACACTGGTGGAGTGGAGCTTGATTGAGCTTTAAAAGTTGCAGCCGGCTCCAAACTGAAGTATATACAAACTGAAAGTGCAGCAGTGTTGGCGAGAGCTTCCTGTCATCAGTATTCCTCCTGTGGGGCTTCCTAGCCGCGGTTCCATGGTTATGCTGCAGTTAAGCACTCTCTCACACTGTCGCTTTCTCTTTCTCTCTCTCTCTGTGACTGTCGGTTTGGGGGGTGGGAGAGAAGGAAGTGACCTACATAGCACCGTTCCCTCGCCTCGGCTGTCTTTTGCATTTCAAGGGATAATGAATAATTTACAGCTCCTCTCCCTCCTGTGAAAACGTGACAGCCTTCAATACAATTAACGAATTTAACAAGCCCCGGTGACAATCAGTGCGCTGCCACTCAAAGGACCCGGATAGAGGCTTGGATCCAAGAGCCCGAGGCACATCATTGGAAAAGAGAGGGAGAGAGAGAGAAAATAACAGTGCCACAGGTGAGACTTTATTGGGAGCAGCTCACGGGAAGCTCAATGGGGCTGTGCAGCACACAAACATCAGAAAGGTTTTTACTATTCAACACAACGCCAGCTAGAGAGGAGTAAACACTTTATAGCGCAGCTACTGGAGAATTACAGTCTGCTTTAGCGAGCCTTGTTTGTTTCTGCTCGTGTTTGTGCATTCGTATGACTCCGGCCTTGAGGAACATTATCAGGTTCCTCGGTAAGGGATATACATTTTAACTGCGCTTTCCGGTTGGAGTTCAACTGAAGTCAAGGATCTGTGCCAGTGTCACCACAGCCCACTGCTTTGCTGGATTCCAATTATACTGCAGTGGTTGGAGCACAGTTTCTGATTCAGAAACAAACACACACACACACACACTCGTGTCATGCGCCGCGCACACACTGAATCGCTGGGGGAGTGTGTAATAGTTTTATCAGGGTGAGCACAGGCACGCAAGTTCACTCCAGCCTGCAGCTATGGCTGGGCTCCATGGGAGAAAGTCAATTACGGCAGGATGAGCCAGCCCCGGGTGAACATATGGGAGAGAGATAACGCAGGCAAGATGGCCGCTACACACTCCCAGCAGCCCCCGGTGCCCGAGTGTCGCGTGCCACTCTCTGCCCTCCTCCATATGTACCTCACACCGCATCACCAAACAAAGACCATCTGGAGACTGTTGAACAGAAATAAAAAATTTGTAGAATAGCCACTTTTTATTTATTTATTTGGTTTAAAGATGCATTGTGTAAAAGTTAGGAGGATCTGTAGACAGAAATGCAATTTAAAATATACATACCGTATTTTCTGGACTATAAGTCCGTAAAGCACTTTTTTTCATAGTTTGGCTGCTCCTGCGACTTATAGTCAGGTGCGACTTATATATCAAAATTAATTCATACTGACTGAGATGAACCAAGAGAAAACATTACCGTCTACAGCCGAGAGAGGGCGCTCTAGTTAGCGGAGTTGTTCAGAAGCGACACAGAGGAAGAACTCAATGGATTCAGTGATGAGGAATGAGATCGGGAGCTTGGTGAACTTGCTTACCGGTAACTTGTTGGACTCGCTGGCTAATGTTAGTTTAGTCTATTCAGCCTCAGGTATATGTTCTTTATGCTATTGTGTCGCTGAATAACTGTTAATGTGTTACGCTAACACACCGGACACTATTCAGCTGTTGTGCTGTTGTGGAGCTGAATAACTTGCCTTTCCAGATTAAATGTCTGTTCTTGGTCTTGGATTTTGTGAAATAAATTTCTAAATAACTTATAGTTCTTTAACTTCTAAATGCGATTTATATATGTTTTTTTTCTCTTCATGACGCATTTTTTGACTGATGCAACTTATACTACAGAGCGACTTACAGTCACAGCGGACACAGGTAAACACACATTCTAGAAGAGTTTCTGCTAGAAGACATTCTGGTCCCGCTTCGGATGCCATGATGCCATCAAGCGGTAACTCTGGTCGTAATCAGTCCTTCACTGACCAATCAGCGTTCATTAGCAGAATGCTAGTGTGTTATGGGCAACAACAACTCAACCTCTAAGAAATCGAAAGGACATAAGTAATCGTTCATTCAACTTTCGACCTATAACCCATGTTGAACTTGCAAAACCTACAATCAAATCTGAGATTTCTCAACGGCAATCGGGTGAAAGAGACAAATTTAGCCGTCTAGCTCCATAGACTCCCATTCATTTTGCACTCGGACGATCGCCCCCAGTGGAACTCGGATGGAACTACAACCAAAATTCGGTACAATAGGACTTAATAGGGAGTCGCCAGGCTATTGGGGGGGGGGGAAATCATCAACCAGCACGGCCTTTCTGATGTAGCGAAGCTAGCAGCTAGTTACTAACATAGGCATCAAATGATTATGATCATTGTAATGTAGCCAGTTAAGCTAACTGATAGCTACATCATTCCCACACAATTATTTTCATCATTCTGATGTAGTTAATTGTGATCATTTACTCATTCATTATCGTGTCATTACAAACATCAATAGCTCTCTTTCTTCTGTGGAACACAAAATATGTTTTTGGAAACATAAGGAAAAAAGACAGAATTTTTATTTTGGGGTGAACTGTCCCTTTTAACTAGTAAATAATTGCCACATCACTCATAAAATGCTTCTGATCATTCTGATGTAGTTAAAGGGATGGTTCACCGAAAATGTTCAATTCTGTCATCATTTACTCATCATCATGTACATGTTCGAAACCTGAATAACTTTCTTTCCTCTGTGGAACACACACACACGCACAAATGTTTCTTACTAGATGGAGGTTGTATTTTTTGGTTTATTATCCTTTTAAACTTGTAACTTTGCGTTATGCCAGACAATGAATTTGGTGCCTCACAATAGTATACTACTCTTACTACTTTTACAATATCTTTCTATGACAGAATTAGCTGGAGTCGTATGCGGTTCAGAATTCATGACAGGATTCTGATCATTCAGATAGTTACACTCTAAAAAATACTGGGTTGTTTTAACCCAATTTTGGGTAAAAAAATGGACAAACCCAGCCGTTGGGTTAAATTTTTGCATTTTTAATCCAACGTTAGGGTTTGTCCATATTTGACCCAGAATTGGGTTCAAACAACCCAGCATTTTTTTGAGTGTAGTAAAGCTAGTAGCTAGCCACATTAATCATTCAGATCTTTCGTATGTAGTTATTAAAGTGCTTATTCACCCAAAAATGAAACCCTAACCCTATCCTAACAGTCTACTAATACTCTGAGAGTCTAAGGTGGACTATCGAAATAGTGTAACCCAAAATAGTTTTTTGGGGAAAAAATTAGTGAACTATCCTTTTCATGTAGTTGCTAGTTGCTACATCATTCCCAAAGGATGATTTTGATCATTATAACTTAAGTTACGCTATTAGCTAGTTGCTAGATGCATCATTCTCATACAATGATTACAATCATTCTTAGTTGGTTAATCTACATTGTTAAAAGCGCTATATAAATGAAGATGACTTGACTATATAGTTGCTAACTGGTCTAGCTAGTTATCCAGCATAAACCTGCTTGAACTAGCAAGGGCATTTATGCTGATCTAAGTTGTTGTTGTTGTTGCATGGAATTATTCAATGTCTTGATATCGGGTATCCTGAGGCCTAAATGTTTGGATGCTCAGCTGACAGTCTTATAATAATTGCGACTTCAGTAGCTTTAGCACTTATGGGCTTAGAAACCATTTGCTGCATTGTGTAACCGAGGAGAAGGTCTTTGTTCTTCTTTGCTTTCTTGTTTGTTTGTGGGTGATAGACGTGAGTTGCGATTCACTGCACGTCTCATCATAGCCAGCTCTCAAACAATTATGAGGAGAGAGGATGAGAAGAGATATATTCACTCTCTCTCTCTCTCTCTCCCTCTTTCTCTGTTTGTCTCTCATACACACATGGATGCAAACCCGTTCAAGTCCACACACTTATCCCTGTTAAATGGACACCGAGAGCTGCCCGTTGGCACAGTGAACAAAGTGGTGGGGGGGGCTTAACAAAAATTCCCTCTTCTGCAAAACCATAAGTTCTTCACTGCTTTGGATTAGCCTTCTTCCATTTCATACTGCGCCTGATGTAGATTGCTCCTACAACAGAAAACAGGGAGAGAGAGAGTGAGGGAAGCGGAGAAAAGAAAAGCAGCATGTCAGAGCGTGAGTCTGTCAAAAAGCAATCAGCAGCGTGAGTGCCTCGCCTCCTGCAGACCGCTGATTATGGCATTAGGCTGAGCCCAATTCTTCCCCTTGTGAGGCAAATCATTCCGCCTGCAATAAAGAACTCTGAGACAAAGGAGAAGTTAATTAAGATTAATTAACTTTTTTAATGACGCTTGTACACTAGAATTTGTGCGTGTGGCCAAAGGCGTTTTTCAAGTATACCGCCATACCTTCATATTGTTCTCTCCTTCCCTCCCTTCCTCTTTCTCTGTGTGCTTACCTTTGTTTTATTCCAGTTATCGCCCCTTGGTTTTATTCGGCTGTAAAAAAGACTCTCAATGCCGCATAACTAGTAAAAAAAATCTACATTACTATAAATCTGGTTTGCCTTGTTCTACTTTGTCTGCTTCTCAGTGTTGGAATGTTACTCCACAGGCTTTAATGTGCTTGTCTTCAGAGGCTGCTCAGTGCGTTTAATGAAGCCCACAGCACTGGAAGAGTAGTAAAGGCAAATGAGACCCTCCAGCTAATTCCCCATTTTTTTGTGCTTGCTTTCCTCATGGTCAACTGATAGTGGGGTTTTTTGCACACTCTCTGGAAAACTGCAGGCTCAGAGAGAACATTTTCATGTAAAAAGTGCACCAGACAACTGCGTTCAGACAAGTCACTTTGCAAGTACACTGTAAAAAAAACACGTTAATTTAACTTAAAAAAGCAAGTTACCTTGTTGCCTTAAATTTTTAATTACAACGAACTAAAAATTTTGAGTTAGTACAATGAAGAAGAAAGGTTTAATAAACAGAAACTCAAAATAGTATGTTATCTTCACACATTAGTTATCGAAGTTGATTTGACAAAAGATAAAAAGTTTTGATAACAAATCATAAAAATATTTTTTAACAGGGTAGATATCAACTTATCCCACTAACCCTAACCCATATCCTAACAGTCTACTAATGAGAGTTTGTTGACATGTAGTCGCAAAGTTATTTATAGTTAGTAGAATGCCTGAAGTGAACTATCGAAATAGTGAAAACCAACATAGTTCTTTGAAAACAATTGACTCTTCGCAGGGAGAAAATGTATAATAATAAGTCCCGCATTCTAAATAAATGAGCCAATCACCAGTTGACCCTTCGCAGGAAGCTTGATTGACAGGTGATCTGCCCAATCATACTTCGCCATCCGCCATTTTGTCCGACAAAGCGGTCAGGAGAGTTAGTAGATTAACATGGGAGGATGTGAGCTTGAGAAGCGGAGTGTACTGATGTCTTTCCGCGGTTAAAACAACATTCCTTCTGATGTTCATTCATGTTTATTTGATGCTATAAAAATTAACTAGAAGGAAGAGATGATCGGTTCACGAGCAGCTTTAACTGAGGCGACAGCGATCTGTCACACACATTAAAGAGCCACAAAACGGTATTTATTGTTTCAATTTCTTTTTAAAAATGACCAAATTTGAAAGGTGAGACTTTGTTTAATGTTTTAATATCAAAAGTAACCTGGTCTGTCCTGTCTGTCAGTGTGTTGTCAGTGTCTCTCTGCTCCGCGATGTGTTTTTCTCTGCATGAGAACATAGTGTGTGTGAGAGCGGCGTAGCTTGTCGGACATAGCAACAGTAACTAAGGCGGGCGGGTCTTTGCAAATGGTCAATTGGGTGAACTATCCTTTTAAACTAGTAGCTTGCTATATCATTCCCAAAGGATGACTCTGACCATTCTAATTTAAGTTAAGCTAGTTGCGTCATACAAGGATTGCAATCATTCTTATAGCTATTAATCATATAGTTGCTAACTGGTCTAGCTAGTTATCATAAACCTGCTTGAACTAGCAAAGACATTTATGCTGATCCAAGTTGTTGTTTTATTAGCAGGGAATTGTTTGATGTCTTGATATCCAGGGTATCCTGAGGCCCAAATGTTTGGATGCTCAGCTGATGGCCTAATAATAGTCTATTTGTGAACTACTTTGCACACTGCAAAAAAAAACATGGGCTTAGTCTAAAATATATTAGTAAATGTATCAAGACATCTGTTTTTTATTAGTACTTTTATTCAGCAAGGGGTGCAAAAACTTTTATATTTAAAATTTTCTTTAAAAAAAACTGTTCAAATGCTGTTCATTTAAACTTTGTATTCATAAAAAAATCCTGGAAAAAAAATCCTAAGCAGCACAACCGTTTTCCACTTTAATAATAATAATAATTTCTAGAGCACCAAATCAGCATTTTAGAATGATTTATAATGGGATCATGTAACACTAAGCTCTGGCATCATAGGAATGTTACAATTTAAAATATATAAAAATAGAAAACAGTTTTACATTTTTACATTGTTGCAATAATATTTCACAAAGCTCATCTTTTTGAGTAAATAAATGAGCATGAGCATGAGAGTGTGTGTGTGTGTGTGTGTGTGTCATTGAAATGTATCATATCTTTCTGTTCAAATATAAAAAAATTCTCAAATTCTAAATTCTTTTAAAACGTACACTAATAATCTTTGTTTCATTTACAACTTTTAACAATATTTTTTCTAGTGTAAAAACAGATCTAGCTGAGCTTTGTGATGTTGTTTGTGTTTTGTTTATTTCCATCCACACATTAGGAACCCTTCTAACAGTTTCCCAGTGTTTATATGCCACCGCGCTCATACCAGTTCTCAGCCCAACTGACTGTCCGAGATGTGAAAAGTCCGCAAAGGGAAAATGACTTAATGGCTTGCCATGTTTCGATTTTGTAGTTCTACAACATTTTGCGCAATGATTTAGCTTGCACTGTTTTTGATAATTGTACTCTTCCAATTCTGTTTCAGTGAGAGGAGGAAGGAGAGAATAGTGTGTGTGTGTGTGTGTGTGTGTGTGTGTGTGTGTGTGTGTGTGTGTGTGTGTGTGTGTGTGTGTGTGTGTGTGTGTGTGTGTGCGCACATGCCTGTAGGGGGCTGGGACAGCCGCTGCACCCCAGTGTGTCTGCTGCTGCTTTACATTCTGCCGGTGTAGGCTGAGTCTCTCACAGCAGCAGTAGCAGCCAGCCAGCCATGCACATCCCTCATTCAGCCTGGCTTCTCATTTATCAGCTCACTCAACCAGCAATCTCTCTCTCTCCCAAATATCCTCTCTTTCTGTTCCCATTGTTCTGAACCTCCACATCCATCGTGGTGTGTGTGCCTGTGTGTGTTCATGCCTGTATAAATATTCAAGCCTCTTTCACTCGGTTGATTCCTATTTCACAGAAAGGAATTCTAACATTACTGCCCCCTTGAGGACAGACAAAGCAATTACTCAATATGTTTCTTTTATTAAACATTCTTCCATTCTTCCTCAGCAGAGCGCAGTGTTATCCAACGCGAGCTCTGCTTTGCTGCAGGCGGCTCCGTCCCAAACCTCAGCCCTATCTGGAGCGAACATCACACAGCCGAGATGAAAAAGAGGGAAATCGATGCAGGGGAGAGTGCGCCGTGTAGAGAGCCTGCTTTGCTTTGATCGAAGGTTGACTGACAAGACCTTCAGCCCTGTGATCTCCGGTATTATGAAGGACCGGAGCCGTGGTGGCACAACAATGTGTGTTTGTTGTATTTGTGTGTGTATTTGTGTCCAAAAAATATTTACGACGCCTACGGAGCCGGCATTTTAAAACTTCATCGGCGATCTCCTGACACGAAGTCTTTTCATAAGGTCATCGTAATTATTCTGGTGCCTAAGATACCTTCTTTAGATCAAATTTTAAAGCAGAATCACTATGCTACTATACTTTACACAGAAGGCCACCCCAGAATGCTGTGCGATGAGCATAAACAGCATTGCTATTGTTAAATGATAGAAGTCCACCCAAAAATGATCATTCTGTCATTATTTATTCACCCTCGTGTCGTTACAAAAACAATGCATTTCTTTCTTCTGCTGAACACACACACACACAAAAACAAAATATTTTGAAGAATGTTGGTAACACAGCAGTTTTGGGTCCCAGGGTTTCTCAAACTCGGTCCTGGAGGACTACTGTCCTGCACAGTTTAGCTCCAACACTGATCAAACACACCTGAGCATGCTAATCAATGTCTTCAGGATCACTAGAAACTCACAGCTAGGTGTGTTTGATCAGGGTTGGAGCTAAACTGTGCAGGACAGTGGCCCTCCAGGACCGAGTTTGAGAAACCTTGGTATAGACAAAATACAATGGAAGCCAATGGGAACCAAAACTGTTTGGTTACCAACATTCTTCAAAATATCTTCTTTTGTGTTGTTGTGAATTGCTGATTCTCCCGTTCAGATTGCTGTTTGTGTCGCTTCTCAACCAGGTAGTAGACAATGAGGCTTTGGTTAGGTTTTGGAACAATGCTATTTATATAGCCTATATAATAAAATTGTACACAGACACACAACTGGCACAGCCAGGTGGGTCAGGACAAGCCTGTACTCTCTCCATTTCAGACGAGTGCAGAGGGGGTGTGAGACACAGGGCTCTGTCTGCATCTAAAGCCTGCTGGGAAAGGCCATACTCTCATCTCCCACACAGTAGAATGCATATGCACCAAAATCCTCTTCACTTTAAAACAACCTTCCCCTTCAGCCTCCTCCGGTACTACCGACTAGGGAGCGAGTGAAGTTTACGGTCGTCTGATGAAGCGTGTCCTCTTGTCTACCTTTGCTGGGGATGGTGACCTCAGCTGAGGCTTTGAGATATGCCTTGGCCCAGAGCATTGTGGATACTCTAAGACTGAGTGACACACACAGCATGGAAGCACTGGAGACGTGCTTTGCTGAACCATGTGATCCATGTCACTGCCTTGATGGGAAATATACAAATATAAATCCACTGACATTACCTGTTACTGATGTTTACATACAAGAGTTTTCAGCTGAAAAGCTGCATTACCACCGAAAGAGTGACCATAATGCGTTTTGGTTCAGAAGATTCATGTCTGTCTTTGCTTAAAGGGGTACTTCGTTGACAAAATGGGCTTTCAATAAAACTTTTTCAGTAAAACTTCATCACCCATAATGCACTGGGCATGTTCCCGTTCAAGACCAGTTTATGGATGCGCTTACCAGACAGAGTCAAAAACATAGACGGTATATAAACTGGACACAGCGACCCCATAAGTTTCAACCATAAGTCAAAAACCGCCTCGCTTTAGGTAGGAAATACTTCTTAGGAAACTTTTAGTCATAAAGGCGTCGACTTGTATTGTTCCCGGGTGCAAGAATTCAAAGAGAACGTTTATCGGTTTCCAGTGAAGGATCCTCCACGTTGTAGGCAGTGGCTAAAGGTTGCAAAGAATTGGAGCGAACGCCGCAACAGAAAATATGAAAAAACACTGTTTTTAGTCAACATTTCAAACTGGACGACCACAAACACCGTGTTTTAGGCGAAACGGAGGGGAAAAGCTGAAAGAAACTGCCGTGTTCTGTCAGTTCCGCCCAACCCCCCGAAGCAAACGCTCACGCAGCCGGGAATAAAGCTGTTGCCATAGCGTTCCATTTTTACCATATGCATTTTAAAGAGTATAGTAGCCTACAATACAATTTTTTGTGATCAATATTCTTACAATAACTGTTCTGTCCTCGGTCGATCCGAACATCTGTAGACAAGGATGCAATATCGCGGAAGTTGAATCTGTAGTTTTCAAGTGGCAGACATTGAGAAATAAATGTGAATTTCTCTGTCCAACACGGAGAACGAGTAAACATTGTTCGTTTACATGTTTTTGAAAGAAGTCTCTTATGCTCACTGCGCGAGGATGCATGTATTTGATTAAAAAAATACAGTATAACTAACATTGTGACTTTACTATTTAAAATAACCGTTTTCAAACTTAATACTATATTTTAAAATATAATTTTATTCCTGTGATGGCAAAGCTTCCTTCCAGTCTTCAGTGTCACATGATCCTGCAGAAATATTAATTCTAATATGCTGATTTGTAAACATTTCTGATTATTATCAATGTTGACAGTTGCATTTTTAATATTTTTGTGGAAACCCTGATTTATTTATTTATTTTCTTTGATTAATACATAGAAATTTTAACTTTTCAACACAAATATTTATCTGTTTCCAAACAGGTTTCCCAAACACTCCAAATGCCTTCGCCCTGCCCCTGTCTTCCAGTGCGCAGAAAAAAACAGGTACCGTAGTCCAAATGGCTTACTTCTAATTGTCAATACATGTTAAAGTGTATAATATGAGAAGATATAATATTTTATCATACCTGTCAAGTATCCCGTTTTGGCCGGGAAAGCCCCGTATTTTACCCTTCTTTCCCGCCGTCCTCCCGTATTAGTATTTTCCCGTAAATCTCCCGTATTTTAACCCGCGTTAACCTAGTGTGTGAGGTAGGATGATGAGTGACAACGCGGGAAAAAAACTGACGGATGATGGACGCTACGACAGACACGGAAGGCACTCCTGCCAAAAAAACAAAACCCTCATGTAAATACCGCTATCAATGGGACAGCGAATTTAATTTTCTGAAGAGGAGCAGGGTGGGGGACAGTTACGCGTTTTGTAAGTTTTGTTACAGAGAATAGGATGACGTTAGACAACAGAACTGTTTGCGCTCTACTCTCATGTAAAAATTAACCACTCTGGTCCAGCCCACAAACACTCCTTCCAAAACAGTCTTAAAGAATGCAAAGTCCGCAACAAATTTGTACAATAACTCACTTATGGTGCGTTCACACCGGACGCGAATAGCGCGTCAGGCGCGAGTGATTTCAATGTTAAGTCAATGCAAAGACGTGTTACGCGCGTAAAACGCGCCATAATGGTTCACACCGGACGCGAATAGCTCGCGAATAGAAATCACTCGCGCATGACGCGCTATTCGCGTCCGGTGTGAACGCACCATAAGAGTAAAGAAAAGTTATGTGAAAAGAAAAACTGTAAAAGAAAAGCAATATGAAATGAAAAGAATGTGTGGAATGAAAATAAAATGTTTCCATTTGTCATAAAGACAAGCAATGTTAAATGAACAGAATGAAAATATGCAAATGAGCCTTTAAATAAATGCTCTTCATATATAGCCCTTTTTAGGCTATAACACCTGTCTTAAAATGTAGCCTAAGGGATAGGTTACTGGAGCTTGGTGGAACTGCTCGCGGTGGGCGCCGGAAAATTTCCCTTATTTTCAAATCCAAAACTTGACAGGTATGTATTTTATATACATTTTTTTTTTAAACACATCACCTTTCAATTAAATCTACATTTTGAAACGCTGCTTTTCAGTCTGCTTACATGATCTCATGATCATATACACCAGGTAAACAGACCCCTGGTCTCAGACTGATGATTGGGTCATTTTGAGCAGGTTAGCCTTGCAGCCAGACGCCTCTGAACCCCGTCGGCAAGAATCTCACACAGAGAACAGACTGAGTCAGTGGCATTACTGCAATTATCCAATTAGCCACCATATGCATCAGTCAGTGTGCACCTACACGTCTTGAGCACATATGGCTGTTGAATGAGACTCCATGGTGCTGCTTAAACCTTCTTCACACATTGCAGACAGACACGGGGTGGGGTTCGAGAGCTTGGGGTTACATTAAATATATTCTCCGGGCTTTATGCAAAACGCTTTTCTTGCTAAAAATCTCGCTAAACAGCTTGAATGTACAACTCTCACAAGTGATAAAAGAGTGGCTTTCTTTCTCCATGTTGTCTTTTTTTCTATTTTTTTTTTCTATTTTGAGTATCCTATTTTGTTATATCAGGCTTTGATGGCTCATATATAGTGTAGGAGAATATGGAGCTCACACCCGAGGAGGAAAAATATATTTGATACTTGAATTTTAACACAATTTTTCTGAAAAATTATGTATTGATATTTAAGTAAACTTAAGTTGCTTCAATCCAGTAAATGTTTATCTTGAAATATCACTAACAATATAAAAGTTACTCTTACGTTGAGTTTATAAAAATTATTAAAGATTTCACAGTGTACCATCCTTTACTTTACTTGCTAAAATAGTATGAACTATCAATCAGAGAGCAGAAGGCATGTAGAAGATTGTGTACGACAGGTTTTTCAGGAAAGTTTGAATTATGTTGCGTATAATGCGTATCAAACATGATATATTAGGTTAACAACATCCTAACACCAGATTCTATTGAGATCAATAGTGCATCAATCCTCCCATGCTATTTGTAAGGAGGGCGAAGTTGCTGCCTTTTTGTAGAAAGTTAAAAAAATATATAACTTATAAGGTTCCAAGATGGCTAGGATGCCTCAGTCAATCATCTTCATCAGAAAGAACGGACATGTTTCACCAACAAAGTGAACAGCGAGGCTTGTCCTACAGCTAAACCAGCCTTGAATGCATACTAGTCTATGCTGGTCTTTTCAGCAGGGAACCTAAAGAGGGACTCGTGTTAGCAGAGGTGACGAGGAGGTGCTGTGTAAAGCAGCATTTGTGTGGATGCTTGCGTGCCGTCTGCACACACACACACACACACACACACACACACCCTCCTCTCCTGCTAAGCGGCTGCACTGCAGACTGTTAAAGACCCGGGCTTTCTTCTCATATCTGAACCCTGCACTAACGCCCTTTCTTTCTCTCCCTGCCTCATTCTCTCTTTCTCACTCTATCCAGCTTTGCTTTTAACTCCACGCTGGTGGAGACTGTTTGTTGACACTGAGGCATATCGACAGAGATGTGTGAATGACAAACCGTGCTGTGGGTTTCTCTGCTTTCCTCCTCCTCTTTCTCTCTTTTTCGCGCTCCTTTTCTCCCTCTTTCTCGCACTCATTTCACTCTCTTTCTCTCACGCCTCTTAGCCCCCTCATCTCTCTCTCTCTCTCTCTCTCTATCTCTCGTCTCTTTCTCTCTCTCTCTCCACCGTCTCTGTCTCTCTCTCTCTCTCGTCTCTCTCTCTCTCCACCGTCTCTCTCTCTCTCTCTCCACCGTCTCTGTCTCTCTCTCTCTCTCTCTCTCTCTCTCTCTCTCTCTCTCTCTCTCTCTCTCTCTCTCTCTCTCTCTCTCCGTCTCTCTCTCTCTCTCTCCGTCTCTGCGAGATACATTATTCAAGCCAGGCAGTTAAAGTAGGTCACACCGCCATAGCCTTCAAACATGCCTGGATCGGGGAGGTAGCAGAGGCATGTGCACACACAAATATACACACACAACACGTTCTCTCTCACACACAGAGGTGGTGTCTTTTCCAACTCCCTTGTTCTGAATCTTCACCAAACCACTGATTGATGTGTGGAGTTCAATCGCACAAAAACAGGGCAATAGTGCAGGAATGAGTGGGGGTGTGTGTGTGTGTGTGTGTGTGTTTGTGCATGTGGAATCACCGTTCGCTGCATAATAGAGGAAGTTCATTTGACTACAGAGAGGTTGCTATCTATCTCCATCCATCCATCCATCCATCCATCCATCCATCCATCCATACATACATACATCCATCCATACAGTCACTGTGCATACAAATGAATGCATATGCACATAACCGTATGTGTGTATATAAATATATACAGTATATTTATATATAATCTATATGTGTGTGGGTGTGCGTTTCTTATGCGTTCTGTGCACACAAATAAAGAACGACACAGACTCAAAAGAAAACTTTACATACTTCCACAAAGAAGACAACAATTTGTTCCGTCTAACATTCCCTTCCTGTTTACAAAGCTTCATATGCTTTCTCCAATACCATTCACAGTAGAACCGAGCCAACACAAGCTATAATCATAAGAAAAACGCAATATGGTGGATGAAACATAGGCATAGGAAGACACTCACACACATATCCAGACACGCACACATACAATGGAATGCTAAGACCAGCACCTGTCACTGTCACATGGCATCCAAACCCAAAGCTGATGATGGCAGTCGGGTGAATGGATCTGAACCACCCTGCCTCCGCCAACCCCTCACACCTCTGACACACTCTCCCCTTTCTCTCCACCTCTCTGCAGCAAATGAGTGTGAGAAACGCTCCCTCCTCTCTCCTCCATCATCATCTCTCCAGCAGGCCATCTGTCAGCGCTAATGAATGCACACTCATTTGCATGGCTGATGAGCGCTCCTCGTTTGGCGCAGCCTGAACGGAAGGTCGCGTTCTGTCGCTTCTGCAACAGCAAATTTTGGCAGCGAAAAAAGAGAGGGAGAGAGAAAGCGAGGCAAAGACCTACAGAGAGATTAATGATGGAGACGACGAGAGGAAAGAGAAAGAAGAATCGTGACTGAAAACGGATCCGTAGATCTACATTTTAGAAATATCTCATTTTTTAACATGCCTCTGCTAATTTATGTTCATTACACAAGTGTTGCTTTCCATACTTCATATATGTATTTTTATGCATGTGTCACTGCGAGTAGGCCCATGTGTATGTGTGTGTCTGTGTGTGAGTGTGTCACAGCCCTACACAGCGTCTGTGGAAATAAATCAGCTCCTATGAGGCTTCCCAGCCTATCACAATGCATTTGTCTCTTTCACTAGGGAAGACATGTCTGCACCCCTCCGCTCCTCTCCCTCGCTGCCTCAGCTCTTTCCCTTAGCGTGTGTGTGTGTGTGTGTACATGTCTCCTCCAGTCTCCTCTCCTCCCAGCCTCCCCTGCCTTTCTCCTTTAATTACCGCTCTTTCCTCCCTCCACCCACCCCCCCACACCCCCAAATCCCTTGCTCTCCATGGCAGAGGCTGCTCTCGTTCCCCCTGCCTCTTTCCGCCTGTCTCCTCACTTCCCACCACAGCCTGTTTCTGCTGGTCCTAGAGCAGTGTTTTTCATTTTCTCGGGTTTAGGATTAAGAATTTGATTTCTGATCCCACACCGTCTCTTGCAGAACGTCGAGATCTGTTGGATCGGTGTGTCCAGACTAGCTCCTCCGAGCACTGCGGCTACGAGAGCCTCGTTATTGGTGTGATTTGAACGTGCGCGTGTGTGTGTGTGTTTGTGTGTACGCTCACGACTGCGTTCGGAGTCTTATCGATCGGTCTGTTTTTCCAGGCAGACAAGGCGTAGGCCATTCTAAGAAACCCGCTATGGCACGTGCACATTGAACGACGCGTGTCGCATGTTCCTCGCTTTAGAGAAAGCCGGCGTCATGCATTCACAGTCACAATGGTTAGCCTTGCTTGTGAATACTGAGTGCGAGAGACATTGGTTCTGGGATATCAGCCAAGTACATATGCATTTCGTCTAATGGGAGTCTGCTCTCGTGTGCGTAATTGCCACAGGGTTGCGTTTCACTGCGGCCCCACAAGAGCAATGCCCATGAGGACCAGCACCCTTCACGCCTGTCCCCAGCACCGGCATTTTAGACACTCTCCCTTTCCATTAATTAGCTTCTCCATTTTCTGTTGGCCACTCTGACATTTTCCTGCTGCTAATTCACTGATTAAACCTATTAACGTGATTAGGGAGGCATTTCCAAGACAGCTGCCATTATATGTGCCACGCCGTTGAGAGGCAACTAGGCTGCCTTGTTTTTCTGGGGTTTACTTGCATGGGTAGAGAAAAGACTGGACTTATTTCTTTCAGCACCAGGAGCTGTCCAATACGGTCTTTGTTTCAGCACCAGGAGCTGTCCAATGTTCCCCGTTGTTTCAGCACCAAGAGTGTGTGTCTGTGTGCGTTTCAGCACCAAGAGTGTGTGTCTGTGTGCGTTTCAGCACCAAGAGTGTGTGTCTGTGTGCGTTTCAGCACTTGGGGATCTCCGGTTTATGCAAAAAAAATGGTAGTTGTCCTAAAATGCTTTTCAAATCGTGTCAAATGAGTTCAACATTTCGAAAAGCACTGGAATTTTTTATGCTCATCCTTTTGCATCTTGGTTTTTTGATTAAAAATAGAACCAGTTGAATTTTATTGAAAGAGTTTGTAAATGAAGCCATTGTCCGCGGGGATTTAACGCAGACGTGGCCGTTGTATACCACGGTGTTTGCTTAATTTTCAATGAGGCACATTTTACTGGCACATAATTCATATTCTATATCAAATACAGACTCCCACACAACTGCACACGCTAGCGCACTCATATGGCTTTGTAGACTCTGTAGTCTGTGGGGAGAGCAGAGCAGAGAGTGACTAGAAACAGACTGTCTACAGCCGAATTAATATGGGAGAGACTGATTAAGGTTATACATTTCCAGCCTGCCCTTTGTTCTCTGGCTTCGGGCAGACTGGGTTTGTTTATTTTGCAATACAATTCCTATTTATTTTTTGTTTGTTTTTTAGCCTGGCAGCCTCTGCGTCTCCAAAGCCGAGGGTCCGTGCTGTCTGTCTGTCGGTCAGATGAGGTGGGTAAGTCTGGCTCTGCATGCTCCACACTCGCTGCTGCTGCAGTGTCGCGTCGCTTCTAGAGACTGGCTCACACGCTTCTCTCTCTACCGCCTCACACATTCTGCTCACAGCTCCCTCCCTACGCTCCAGCTCTCTCACTCCCCTCCTCCCTGTCTGTCTGTGTCTCTCCCTCCCTCCCTCCCTCTCTCTCTCTCTCTCTCTCTCTCCCGCTCTTTCTACTGCCTCTCCAGAGCGGCTGCAGTTCCCTGCTCCTCCACTCTCTCTCCCTCCATCTCTCTAAGTGCTGGCGGAATACCGTGCTCAGACAAAGAAAGCTCAGGAGAACAGACGAGAGAAGTGAAAGAGTGTGCTTTGAGGGACAGGAAAAGCATTTTAAAGAGAAACAGAGAAAGACGGGTGCAGACTTTCAGACCCACGGTGTGTGTGAGGAGACAGAGGGAGGGAGAGAGAAAGACAGTGTCGCCATTTCAGTAGGTTTCACTTTGTTTACTTCTTGTTCTACTTGTTTAGCCACGCTGGCATGTCGTGGCCTCGTAATCTATGTTCGTTCATGAACAAGGAGTGTGCATGTTTGTCTGCGTGCATGTGTTTTTAAGAGAGGAAGACGTTGTAATGCGTTCATGAAGACATCACTTTTGCATTCCAACACACAGCTGCAGAGTAGCTGTCTGACAAAGTAAGCTCCGCTACCTCTTTGCCTTTCAAACTGCAATGCTATGGCTATCTGACCGACTAATGGTTGTTCCCAACTACATATACGCATGACACTCAATAATTAGCAACCATTATATAGATCAGTGCCTTAGTCTGATAGTTGATTCTTATGTAATACTTTTAAGCAAATCGTGATCTTTTTAGGGGTAATTGTGCATGTTTTCGGGGCAAAATGAAACGTCTGTCTTGAACATCTTCACCTCAGGAGAATGACTGACTCTGAAAGTTGAGTGATTTGAAGTTGAATGTGAGTTGCGGCAGGGCTTTGCTGTTGTTGATTTACCTGTGGAACAAAGAGCAGAGAAGAGTTGCTTGTACAACTGGGGCTCATTAAACAGCCACTGATAATGCAGCCATAGTGTGAGTGTATTGCACAGAGGTGTTATATAATGTCAACCAGTGGCACGACACAGGCCGATGGGATTTAGTATGCACTGGACCTCCATCATGGAGAATTAATATTTTTTCTGTTTCCTTTATTATCTAATAGTAATAATTATTACATTATAAATTAGATAAACTTTATTATTACTACTATTTTTGATGTCACGGCTATTATAAACAAATTATAATAACTTTATTACAATTATTATTATTATTATAATTATTTAGAATTATTATGGTAATTTATAATTATTGACTTTTATTATTATTAATATTATTTAAATTGTTTATAAAATAACTAAAGTTTTAATATTTTATTTAGTTAGTATGTTATGCAATTAAAACAAAAATAATAATAATATTAATTAAAGCATAATTTATATTAATAATAATCATTATTCTTGTTAGTTGGTTATAAGATTTCTTAATGACATTAATGAAATGTTTGCATAGATTATCGGGTGTGCAAATCTCACACGAAATGATAGAAGCCAGATCTGCATCAGTGATGGAGTATAATTCTCGAGAAGGATTTTGTGCATTATTCATACAACCATCTGAGCACATGTTTATGCAATGATGGGTGATATTGTTGACTGGGGGTGTTTTGACGGTTGCCCTTTTCAGCTGATCTGAAAACAGTCAAATAATATCTGAGGAGAAGTTCAGGTGGGAGGTTCTGGACCTGGATCAGCAGTGAGACATCTCAGCAGGAGTTCAAGAGAAGCTGTCACACTTATGAATACTGAATGTGATCTCACATGATTCCAGCATATGATCTCATTACTCCTATAGGCGCCTAACGATGCGTGTTCGTTAGGTTAATCTTACCATAGCAACATTCTTAGAAACGCAGATATGGCGGTGACAGTGTCGTTACACTTGCAAAATGCGTTTCTGCTTCTTTTTTTCACTTCTTTGTGTTCTTGTTTTTCCTTTAGCTCCTGGTTTGGTTTGGGGAACTAACTGGCTAACTACAAGAGATGACATTAGATTAATGCAACGCTTCAGTAGAGAAATTACCATTTAAAATGTATGCTTTCCTGTCAGAAAAGTGCCGCATTTAGGATCAGAACGCGAGCAGGCTGAGGGTGAGCTCGGGTTTGAGGTGGAGAAAGAGTCCTCAGGAGAAGATGTGATTTGTCTGGCTAGAATCTCCATGACCCCAGAGGGTTTCCTTTCCTCAGTGAGCCATTTATACACTGAGGAAGAGAAAGGCAGTGAGAAAAACAGAGGGAAACCTTGCCCATTTCACAATCTTACAGGTTTAATGAGTCGCCAACCAACCCCCACCACCCATACACACACACACACACACACACACAAACACTAACCACTGTCTGATGTGTGGCATTGGCTCAGACAAAAATAGCATCGTTGGTGAAGGCAGCTTGGGGAAGAACAAAATTGGATGGATTTCATTTATGTGTATATTATATTTACATGCACATTATCCTCCTGACCTTATTTAGCTATGCCTGTGTGTTCTGCTCATTTGTCTGTCGCCTTTCTTCTGAGTTTGTTTTGAGAAATGGTTGACTAGTTTTCAGATTATTCAGATTTTTTTTTTTTTTTCAGTGATAAAGTGCATGGACTCTTTTTTGTTACATTCATTGGAATGTCACAGCTGTCTATGCGGGAATCACATTCTAGTCATAATAATGCCATTGCAATGCTAACCATGCATGAGTGCATTTATATGTAAAAAAAAATCAGCTTGTTATAAAACCAGATAACACAGGAAAACATGACATTTTTTGGATGTTAAAATGTAAACAGACATGAGAACATTAAGCTGAAGTTCAGAATGAAATGCACAAATATGTTTTCAGATTATTTAGCATAATTGGCTATATTGGCTCATTGTTATACTGCAGTCTTATAGGACGATAACATAATGCTAGCATTAAGACAGTGCTAGTCAGTGCTTATGCTGTCAAAGTGAGTGAGATTTTCTTATTCCTGCCTACCTATCAAACTGCCAAACTCCCGACCAATTCCCCCCGTTTCCAGCAGATGTTACTTCAAGCTGGAGCGAGACTCTGGGCTTCTTGGTACTAGCATGGCGTAAGCAATCCATTTAATAATATATTCATGATTTAGTGTTGAAGTTGAAAGCTGTCACTCAATCTACTGTGTGTGCGCAGTACCAAAAAGTTTACAGGAAGTTAAATAGCTCTGGTGGTATTAATGGTGGAGTTTTGCTGAATCATGTGGTGCTACAGGAATGTTGTCAGGCTGACAGACAGGCTTTTATTGGCGGATGAGCATGGACACACACATACACACCCAGCGGGCCATTCAGTGCTCACACCATGCTCATTAAGACTGAAGAACCACAATATCTCAATTGCTTTTTTTTTTTTTTTTTTTTTTGTTTATGAATATTTATATGGGAATTTTTGGCTGAATCAATGAATTTTGTGCTAGCGAGTTACATGACTAAGGTATTCACTCTGGTGTAGTTTGTGGTGATTATATAATAAAGATTTCGTCTTGTTCGTACATCAAACATAATTCTTAAGGATATTTTACAACAAAAATACATGCAAATGTGTGAGAATTTAAATAAATATTACAATTATAATATTTTTTAAAATAAATAAATAGAAAAATATTATAGAAAAAATGCTTTACATATTTTCTCAAAGTAAATATTAGATTCTCTTAAATGTGCTTTCACTCGGAATGATTTAGCATCACCAAATATCCTTGACAGACTGCAGTAGAGAATGGCAAAGTATCACTATATTGAATGCTTGAAAATAAGCATTACTAATAGCATGCATGAATTGAAAAACATCTTTTATTCTAAGAGGAGAAATCCAATCTTAGATTTTTTTAACTTTCCCTCTAGTAAATTATCTCTGTGAACAATGCAAAGTAGAATTGGGTAACGAAAAAGACCAATGCAGCTCTGAATCAACAGTTGCATTATGAATAAAAGTGGCTTTTTATTTATAAATGGGTCATGGTGTAGAGGTTATTTGGTTCTCCGGAAAGCTATGATTCTAATATGTTATCACATTACAAACATGTTATTGTATATGAAGGCTATAACACACTTCTAGATTATTCTATTGCCTTTTTCATGGGAAGCCCTGATCTATATTAGATGCTACTGTGACCTAGTTGAGTAGAAGGAGGGAGGGAAAAGAAAGAAAGAAAGATTGAGACAACGAAAGACAGGCAATGAGAGATGTGTGTGAGGGTGAATAAGACATTCAGGGGCAGCCCAGGTTAGATCCCCGGATTCAGGATCAGTGTAAACAAACCCTCTCATGCCTCTTACCCCTTATAAACATCTGCAGCTCCAGTGTTTCAGGCTAAGTTAGGATCATGCCAGTTTTAAATAACTTAATATAGCTTCAAAATTTACTTTTTTAAATTGATAATTGTTCTGTTCAAGGGAAACATGGACAATCGGGAATATTAGGAAATATCTAATCAGTATCAAGGATTCTAAAGGCTTATAAACACTTTTTAAGGTGAAATATTCCTATAACTTTTATCGTCAAAGACCCTGCGTCTAATCAAATGGTATTTTACCTGAATTCTTCATTCACATGCTAGAAGCAGCCAAATTACAGTTCTTAAATGGCAACATGGGCAAGTTGAATGACATGGGAAGGGTAACACTTTACTTTGATAGTCCAATTTTGAAGGTTTAGTCCGCTACTTACTATAAGTAACTTTGCAAATGCATTTCAACTAGCAGTCTTTAGAGCAGAAGTGTAAAGAGTTCCTGAAACCCATACTTCAGAGTGAAAGTACAGATACCTTACAGCGACCAATTCTGATACAACTTTAGTAAAAGTCTTAAAATATCTGATTTGAACAGTGCTTAAGTATTTTACTTGTACTAAACTTAGGCTCAAAGATGCACTAGTCCTCAACACCTGAGATATGTCAGTGAAAAACAAGAAACTGTTGATTTGTGAGGAGAGCAATCATGTTTATTTTCTAAAATCAAAATAAAACTGATATATTGCAATATTGCAACATCTACAAACACTCAAGTTAAGCTCAAGTGCTCAAAAATAGCGTAAGTAAACCAATATCCTTTAAAAAATTATCTTCAATATAACGAATAAATAAAATGTTAAGTGAAATTAAATAGTCAAAGCCTTCTAGAACTGGACTTGTTTCGGCCTCATCTCATTAAACACCTGCGACTCAGCAACTACCTGCTAATGCACTCACATATGCATAAACTACACTTTAGTACTTTATTTTGGTGTTAATGATTAATGAGAGTTAGTTAACATGTTAGGTAATGTTTTAATTACATTAAAATTAAATTTGTTGCAAAGTTACTTATACAGTAGTTAGTAAAATGTCTAAAGTGGACTATCGAAATAAAGTGTAACCGAAGGAAGTTAAAGATCTGAGTTGTGTCCCAAATGACATCTGGCATCAGAGCAAGATGGCTTCTCTCTTTTCACTTCGGGAGTAAAGTTGTGCAAGTATGCAATGTTTGCTTTTTTGGGACAAACTTTATTTGTCAGTTAAGTAAGTGCATAATTTGGGCATTTTAAATGCAAAATCTTGTCATTTTCAGTGTTTTCAAAGACAGTAGGCCTCACTTTGGACACAAAGTACATGATGCCCCCCCCCCCCCCCCCCCCCCCCACACACACACACACACACACAAGCAATTTCTATTCCACAGCAAACATAGCCTATAAATGTAAAAAGTTCTTAAGCAATTTTTGACGTACACAATCATAAATAAGATAAGAAAGAAACAAACTACAAATAAAATAACAAGCAATAGGATAATAAACTAGTACAAATAAGACACAAATAAAATAGTGATTGAAGTTTTTCAGGTTGATCTAGCCTAGTAATCAAGTAAAATACTGTTATATTAGGCTACTGTCACTTTAAGACCTAAAGCACAGATCTAAGTTACACATCAGTTTTATTTCCCAACTGTTTACATTCACTTAAGACATAACCGGCTGTTAACGTGAATACTACATTTCGACATGTACTGTAAGTGTGTATGTATTTGGCCGTTCAAGTGCAATATGCCACGGAACTTAATTCGGATCGCATACATTGTCTGAGAGGCGGCTTTCTTTGTGCTCGCTTTGGGTGTAATCACCGAATTCAGTTCTCTTGCGCAGTTTATTGTGCTTTTAATAACTTATCAAGCACGTTCTGCTTTTAATTTTCTTTCTTTTTCTTGTCTTTCTTTATAAATCTAGCGTGTCAGTAACTTTAAAGGTCCCGTTTTTTTCTGTGTTTTTGAAGCTTTGATCGTGTTTACAGTGTGCAATATAACATGTTCATGTTTCACGTGTAAAAAAACACAGTATTTTTCAAAAAATGTACTTATCTGTTTACCGCTGTTTTCACTGTCCTAAAAACGGGCTGATGACGGGCTGATGACTTCCTTATTCTATGAAGTCCCTCCTTCAGAAATACGTAATGAGTTCTGATTGTGCCAGCGGTTCCTGTGTTGTGATTGGACAGCAGCTTAGCGCACGTTGCCCGGAAAGGTCACGCCTCTTACCGTAACGTGGAGACGCATGCGCTCAGTGTTATTGTAAACACGGCTAAACAAAGGTGATCTGACTCCGGGATGAAAATAACAGCGTCTCGACGACATGGCGACACACACACTCTACAAGCACAACTCTTCCTCTTCTCTGTAGGAGCGCGACAAGACCACACCCCCTTTTGTGTATTCCTGTGTGCGGAGGTTAGTCAAACTGTCTTAGTGACGTCATTAAAGCAGGAAGTAGAGGATGTAGTCCGAACTGGCCGTTCGCTGTCGGCTTTGAAAGGGGACTTCTGTTAAATCAAATATCTCGCTTGGCATTGAACTTTGAGCTTTATCATTTTACAGGTATTATTTATGCTCTAACAGCAACATTACACACTAGCTAAAGTTAACAAAATGGGATCACGAAGAACAGGACCTTTAAGCAGTCCTGCGCCGCGTGGACACATTTACATACAGCCATCAGCTGACACTTGTCGCCAGGATGTAGAGCCCTACTCCTCCGTGCTGTGCCTCCTGAAATAAAGCACAAGTAGACAAACTGGGATTTACCTTTGCTCTCACAAACACAGAGTCAATCGTTCTCCTGCCATAACCACGAGTCTGATCATCGGGACATTAGTGAAGTTTGTGGCAGCCTTTGAAAACGAGCATTGGTGTATAATCTCCCCATAGACTCCCATAGATCCCCCCCACCACCGTTCCCCATAGGCCGCATACACTCTCCAAATCAGTACTGACCTGATTTTCCCATATATGCACAGTGACTCAGGAAAGCTATCGAGTCTGTGTTGAAAGCGCAACGCATACACACGGCTATCCGATAATGGCGATGATTCACTCCAATCGGTGAGAGCATCTCACAACATGAGCTGGGCCACATATGGAGGCCTATTTCCTGTTGCATTTGCAGACCCGTGGAAGGGCGGGGGGAGTAAATGGACGGGCCTCATCATCTTTCTTTTTGAATGTGGAAAGGATTCCTTTTGTGTGTGTGTGTTTGTGCAGCGGGGGCATTTTCCCTAATAACTAATCTGGGGTGATTACACGAGTTCAGCTCTTAAGAGATCATCTGGTTTCTGCTCACTCTTTACTTTATGTTGTCCTAAAAAGAAAGGAGGATGGAGTACATTAGAGAGCTCAAATGGGCATGAGTATTTTGTGTCTGCAGACATAGACACGGGTTGCTGGGGTTGTTGTTGCAGGAGTGTGTTAGCAGAATACAAAGCATTATAAAGAGGTGAACAGGTTCTGCTGCCTTGGCATAGGAAGAAGATATGGCTCTCGAATTCGTGTGTGTGTGTGTGTGTGTGTGTGTGTGTGTGTGTGTGTGTGTGTGTGTGTGTGTGTGTGTGTGTGTGTGTGTGTGTGTGTGTGTGTGTGTGTGTGTGTGTGTGTGTGTGGAAGTGTTGTCTTAATTGCTTTTTAATGTTTATATAATCAGTCACGCTTCCTATTGTGCACTGCAAAAAATCATTGTGATTAATCAATCAATCAGTATTTTTGTCTTGTTTTCCAAGATAAACATCTAAACATCCTTTAAACAAGATCAAATTACTTTAGACACAAAATTGCATAGAATATTAAGATTTTTTTTCTCTATGTGAAAATCCTCTCTATGTAATAAACCTCACTTGTTATGTCAAATTTACGCTTAAAACAATTTGCCAATGTTGTAATTAGAGTTGACAGGAAATGAAAATTAACAATATTTTTTTAAATGCATGCTATTGATCTAATTGTAAATTATTCATCCATGCACCTTGTAATTTTTTGCCAAAATTTCATAACTTCTCCACACATTTAGTCAACACTCTGCCCCTTTCTTACAGTGGACTGCAAGCTTGCATTCACATCTTCCTCATCCAATCAACAATCAATGGATAGAATCAAGTCCCCAACCTACAATTATGTATTTTATCCGCTTTTCTGGTCTGTCACAGTAAGTCCGGTCTCTAGTCTGACTAAATCATGTGCGCACTGGTGGCATCTGTGTTCCATCTGTCGTTCTCACCTTCGGTTGTCATTGTCGACCAGCCCTGTGAAAAGTTACATAACAACATCATACTGTATAACAGGGCTGGCATGATGCTTCAGTAGAGCATCACATCTTGCCTGTACCAACCAGCTATGGGGATATTTATATATAATGTATAGCAGCACACACACACACACACACACACACACATAGATGGTAAGGAATGACCAGTCAGTAAATTAAGGAGTTGGCTCTAGGGTTTCTTTCCAGACACTGTTTGGGAGTGTCGGACAGAGAGCTCATAGAATGAGTCATGAAGTGGGAGAGCTGTTATTTTTAACACGCGCGCTCACGCACACACTCCGCCGTGCCTCACACAGGCTGCTATGCAATTGGTTCACTGGGGACAGTCCTGTGATGGAAGACGTGAGGCAACACCTCCATTAGAGTCCAGTGCAGGCCCTCCAGCACCGTGACTCAGCTAAAACACACTGCTAATTATTCATTAAGACCAAATGTGCCCACAGTACACCGCCTGCGTACAGCTCCAAGCACACGGAACAACATCAGATTCCCTAATCCCACGTACACATTGTGGTAGATATGGGTTTTTAACAAGATGAGTAATTTTTGTCATCCTTTGGTGAAGGAGAGCTAGATGAAAATGGCTCATTATTGCAATTATTCATTTTAGGGAAGTGAGAGAGAGCGAGAGAAACAGAGTGAGAAGGAAAGAGAGAGAGAGAGTCTTGGCTGGTGGTAATTAAAGCACGTCCTTCTCGATAGGACGCAGCGGAGGTCTGGCTGATTGCTCCATGGTTTCTCCGTCTCTGAATGCGTTGTGAATGAGACAGACAGGAGCACGAGCGCTGCATGCTGATTAAAATCATATTTCCTCTCCATCTCTGCTCAATCCGCGCTGATTTGCCTCACTGATTAGAATTCGCTGGTGACAAAGCTGGAGACAGAGCCCAATGCAACATATAACTAATCACATTCCAGCGCTGCGCCGAGCTCATAAAGATGGGGAGAATTAGCACTCATACGCTTTTGGACAGATGTGCGCTGAACCGAGCCTGGAATGACTCATTAGTTGACAAAGAGCGCTTTGGACAGCCTTATGGGTTTGGTTATAGATGTCAGGCTCTCGTGTGGTTCGGTTGGTTTTAAGCTGATAAAAGCTCAAGCTCTGTTCCAAAACCTAGCAAGCGGACTCGCTGACTCGCTGACTGGATAGGCGTCCTAACTGTAAGTGAATGATTTGAAATGCTATGTAGGAAGTAGCACATGGATGACGCTCTACACGCGCGTGCACGAGAGACTCAACTCACAGTTGATTTCAATTCATGTGACACCAAAGGAACAGCACAATACTCATAATAATAATAATAATAATAATATACACAGCACACATGAATTTGAGGCAAAGGTGACTCTTACATTATCATGTTATCATGTATTGCATTAATTATATTTCTAATACATTTCTAGAGTTGGAAATACAGTATGAGTTTCCAACATTTGAATCATATCAAGGGAAATCATATTAGGAAACTTCAACCTAGTCAGGCTTCAAACAAGTCAGTTGTGAATGGTAATTAACGATTTTGCAAAGTTTATGTACGACAGAGCTTATAGCCAATGCATGCTGTAATATCTCAAAGATAGTTTCACTTCCTCTGAAGGTCCTCATGAAAGTCCTATGCTCACTTCGGAAATCGCACTTATGACATGGTCAGGTGATTTTTGTTGTTGAAGTAAATGGAGTTATTCTTGAAAATGATTATCCCTAGAAAATTATGGAAAATTTAGTTTGGTTGGTCAAGTCTCTTCATAAACCATATGAAAAAATGTATTTGCTATTCTTCTTCTTCATCAACACCAGTATACATAAAATGCCTACAAACTCAATTGTACAGTCAACGTTCACAATTTCATCTTATCGTGATAACTTATGCCGTAATTGACACGGTCCCAATTAGCATGAAGCAAACAACAAATGGTGCTTATATACACTCAGTATTTAATATGTCACGACTTTCTAATATGTCACGAGATTCAGAAGTCTTTGCTTTTAGAAAGTAACTAATTTCCCACTTGACTTGAACGCTGCATAAGCTTGTCGCAATGCATTATTGGATTGCTTCTGTAAAATGTCTATACTTTTTGGATCTTAAAATGCAGCCTTCGTATGCAGCTTTGAGTTTGAAGAGTTTGCCTTGAATTGCTTTAACAATTGAATGGCACTTTTACCTTCACAAATCTAAACAACCTTTTTGACACTCTTTGGAATTGTTAACAGATATGAGATTCCAGGCTCTCTTGCACGACCACGCGTGTTAGTGTGTGAAATACACATGTCTACACTCAAAAAAATTATAAATTTTTTAATTAACTTTTTTATGTCAACAGGTTCCACATAACTGGATTACGTTAAACAAACATAATTTGTTCATGTAACTTCAACATCATGGAATTAAGTCATTTTAAGCGATCCAATTTAAGTCGTCTCAAAATTATTTTTTTAAGGTTTCCTGACATGATTCAAGTGTTTTTTTATTTTCATTCATCCATTAATATATCCATCCACATATATTAAATGCTGAGATTTACATGCCCCTTCAACCAATGCAGTTGTGAATAACCAAATCAGTCACAGCCAAACAAAATGCTCCACTCTTCTCCACAATGGTAACCCACTGTAATTTAAATGGTTCTAATTCCAATGTAATGAACATTAAACACAATTCCACACTACCAAGTCTTCCAATGCAGAAAAGTCTTCCCTTTTCTCATTTTCTCAAAAAACCCATAAGATAGCACTTTTAGCACTTATTCTCTCTTAATTTAACCATATGCAAAGCATGCTGGGAACTAACAAGCACCGCCCAGTTTCAGTTAATGCAACACACATCATTCATGTAA
Source organism: Phoxinus phoxinus (assembly GCF_949152265.1). Lineage (NCBI taxonomy): Eukaryota > Metazoa > Chordata > Actinopteri > Cypriniformes > Leuciscidae > Phoxinus > Phoxinus phoxinus. The sequence continues at coordinate 32,642,995 of NC_136891.1, forward strand.
TCCAACACAAACGGATTAAGTAAACTTAAATTTTACATATATTTAAGCAGATTGAACACAATCAAATTAAGTTAGGGCACAGTGGCAGTTGGCGTCGTACTATACCGCTACCCTCTGGATGTAAGAATATTTTACTTAACACGTTTAGACAACACGTTAGGATTTTGTACTGTTAAGTTGAGACATAATTGCGTGGACCTTAATAGAAAAAAAAACATTTCAAGTCAACAAACACAATTATTATAAGTAAACTAAATGTAAATATATTATGTAAAGTGCACAACCTTCCTAGTTCATTTTTTTTAGTGTATGTGTAAGAACTGTCCGAGCTTTGCTATCCCGAATGCACACAAGCACATGGGCTCAGCATCTGCAGGGCTGCGGCGTGGTGAGCCCAGCTGGAGATGTAGTGTAGAGGAGGAGATGTAATTAACAGGTATGGTGTGAAAGTGGCCAGATCAAGCTGCAAGGTGCCCCGCATTGAGAACAAGTTCATCATTACGTTTTCACCTCCATTATGTGTCATGGGATGGCATTTGTGCTGTATTTAATAGATGTTTGTGTGTTTTTCTGTGTGTGCTTTAATTTGGAAAATTGCTTGTACTTTGTTGGATTTTTCTGTTGTTTTGTTCGGAGTTGCCTTTTTTGTTGAGATATAATCATTAAATAGGAGATTAAAAAAAGTGACAAAAATTCTGGAATTAAAACCTGTTCACACCAAGAACGATAACAATAGATATATGTAAAAAAATATATACTTAAAAGAGTCCACACCGTAATGATAACACCTCAGAGGAACAATATTGAAATCACTTTCAAATTGATTTTTTCCAACTGATGAATGATAAAAACATTGACAGCCAATTAGAATCCAACCTGCTTAAAAGGGCTTGAGCATTTAAAGCAACAGACGACAAAACTGCTGCGCATGCATATAATAAAGAGAACATTTTAGTGTGTTGGGGGCTGCACGATATTGAAGAAAAATGCGATATGCGATACGATAATGCTTAAAGTGTTAAAGAAAACTTAAAATTATATAACCTACATACGTGTTTCACATTCTTTTTGTGACAAGAAAACATCTCTACAGCTTCTGAAAGTGAACATCAGGGTTTTACTGTCGCATAAGAAGTGTTATTTTAACATCAGCGGGGTTTAGGGGTTCAGGAAGGCCTACATTAGGTTCATTTAACAACAGAAACTGAATAATCAAATGTAAAAATAAGACACTGCTTAGTTTTCACTGTATGAATTAAATATATACTGATTCTTATTAAAGCTACAAAAGTTATTCAGCCAAGAGCAGTGAGTGATTTTCTCGTCTTTTGTTCATGACCTCAGTTATTGCAAGCCGTTGCGATATGCATATCGCGATATATACATTTGCGATATTTCGATAATTTCTATATATTGTGCAGCCCTTTATATTGTAGTTATCTTTATAGATCTCGTTCTTGATGTGAACGGCCTTTTCAGTATTGAATAAATTATTATAAAAAAATGAACTATTGCCTCAACTGCTTTCAACTTGGCATTTAAGTGGAGTCGGAAATACCTTATTTATGAGTGATCAGCACTTGACTAAGGGACGTTGTGTTTTCGATAGTGTGAAATACCATCGTTGAGTATTTTCTCCTTAAAACTGCAGTGAACCAAATATGGTTTGAAATCGCTGGTGTTTCTGACGTCACAAACTACCTTAACCAATCACGTCAACGTGTGTTTGTCAACGAGTGGATCTCTGAGCTGAGTGAGTGAGTGGAGGCGGGGACATTTGCAAAATGAGGAATGGGTTTAGAGATACATTCAAGCTATTTTAAGGCATGATGAAGGATTTTCAAGGAAAAAACATTTAAATGTCATTTTGGTGATTATTTTATAGTTGGTAAAATTATTATTGACTACAGGGAAAATTACAGACTCAAGTTAATCGCTCACTTTTGCAGTTTGCTTTTATGTTTTAATGGTTAGGCAACAGTTATTTTCTCTGTTATTTTGTTCTGAATTGGCTTTTTTGTGTATTACTGAATTAGAAAATTGTGGAAGTGAAATTAGGATTCTACAAATCCAGGAAATAGAGTTACTGGGGGAAAAAAGGTGATCACATTTGAATGCAGCCATTAGCTCTCAGCTAGTCATTGCTGGTATAATTTGATGGGTAACATGCGATTTCTTCCTGTCAGACGATTCTGGCAGTCTGGGTGCCCACGTCTCCTCCGGGCCTGGCACCAACTTAGGTTGTCGAATGAGGGGCCAAAAGCTATTTTCCGCTGAACTGCTCCTCTCTCTCTCTGAGGACATGAAGTCTCAGGAAGCCTTCGCCTTTCCCGTCGCTGGGAGAGAGGACTTCTGGTGCCTCCGTTGCTATTGACGACGTGTTGGTTGGATCCCACGCGGTTGCCAGGCATCATTAAGACCTGATGGCACGGGTTTCTCTCTCCATAAGCAAGGCTCGAGAATGGCAGGGGCAATTAAAGCTCTTCTCTGCCTGATGGAATAGAATGAGGCCTCAGGAGGGAGAGAGGGAGAGAGAGAGAGAGAGTCAGGAGTCAGAGAGGTAAAGAGAAATGAGATGGAGAGGGAGGCATTGTTCTCCAGCCTTACCTTTGATGAGGATGCGTTAGAGTGCATCAGGGTGGAAGATGGGTTTGTTTCATTGTTTAGTCTTTGTGGATTGCATCCATGCCATGCAGTGTATTGCTTGAGTCAGACTCTGAGAGCCCTCCATGCAAGGGCGGCGGGCCATTTGTAGATTAACTGCATCTGGCAAATTCCAGACCATTTCCATTAGTACTTAAATTAGGAAACTTACGAGAAATATCCTCAGAGATCTGGTGCCATCCCAAAACGGGAGACGTGCCAGCATGTTTTGAGCTTTATTTTCAAAATACAGTCCCTGCGATTGCAGGCCTCTGATGTAATTGTAATTTCAGGCTGATCTAGTTTTCTCGCGCGCATTCTGCTTATAACCTATGGCTTCATGGCTAGTAGCTAATAATGAAGAGCTCTACTGTGCATGTGCTCTGATTCTAAATGAGGGCTGGAAGATGTGAGCAGCCCACACTCTCTACTGTGTGGGGATAGGAGTTCTGGCTAGACTCTTTGCAGGCATCTGCATTACATGTGCACACACACACACACACACACACACACACACGCTCAAATGTGCATTACCGTCGCATTCACACCGAGTGAGTCACACCGACTGATAAGGAAGAGCAGAAGTCTAGACTCTTTGAAGCTATTTGAAGTATTGGGTGGCCAAACATTTTCCAACACTGACCATTGGAGTTTATTACCCAGCGGACAATAGGGTGCCTTAAAACACACTGGCTATGTTTGGAATCGCATATGCTACTCTCACTATTGCTGCAGTATACTAGATTTGCCAAAATGTGTTGTATACAGTAAAATACAGTATCATGCAATGCCATTGTGCACTGTAAAAACAAATGTTGGTTTAGCTTAAAAAAGCAAGTGACCTTGTTGCCTTGTTTATTTTGAGTTCGTTGTAATAAAACATTAGTTAATACAATGAAGAAGAATGGTTTAATAAACAGAAACTCCAAATAGTATGTTATCTTCACACATTAATTATCGAAGTTGATTTGACAAAAGATAAAAAGTTGTGATAACAAATCATACACAAGAAATATACACTACCATTCAAAAGTTTGAGTTTTTTTTTTTTTTTTTTTTTTTTTTTTATATAAATTAATAGTTTTATTTAGCAAGGATGCAGTAAATTGATCAAAAGTGATAGTAAAGATTTTTTTGATTGTTCCAAAAGATTTCAAACAAATGTTGTTGTTTATTTCACATTCTATTCATCAAAGAATCCACAGAAAAAAAAACAGTTTCCACAAAAATATTAAGCAGTACAACTGTTTTCAACTGTAGCGAAGTTTCCATCCGCTTGTCAATCGAATTATCTGAAGTTCGGTAAAAAAACTCATGCGAATAAAGCTGGTGAAAGTGTGTTTCCATCCAACGGCTTTAAAGCGAATAAAAACCTGTGCGTAATGACGTCACTGCTGTTTTGCGACATTTTTGTGACTGATTTGAGACATTTTAAGGTGTTTCCATTCATTTTCGCACTGAATTGCACAACATTTTCACTACAAACTTTTGCTAGACAAAATGCAATTCATTATTTCTTCGGCAAATAACGTTTCCATCAGCGTTTATCGCATAAGCCGTATATCGATCAAGATAAAATCCGGTGAGACCGAACGTATTTCATTTGAGTCGATATTCATGAAATTCAATCGAATTTTACTGTTTCCATAAGTTCATTTTTCATTCGATATCACTTAATTCGGATAAAAACGTGTGGATGGAAACATAGCTATTGATAATAAGAAATGCTTCCTGAGCACCAGATCAGCATAATAGCGTGATTAGTGAAGGATCATGTGACATTGAAGATGCTGCTAAAAATTCAGCTATGCCATCACAGGAATACTTTACATTTTAAATGATTAAAATAGATAACAATTATTTTAGATTGTAATAGTATTTCACAATATTGCTGTTTTTACTGTATTGAATTAAATGCAGCCTTGGTGAGCATCTTTTAAAGACATTAAATCACAGTTTTTAATATTTTTTCTTTACTCGTTATTTGATCAGGTTGACAAATGTAAAGAATTTTTACATACAAAATTGATTTAACAATTGAAAATGTTTTTGTTTAAAAGCTGATAACTGGACACCAGGTCATGTGACAACAATGGAGCATGTTACTGTTTAAAATGTTTAAAGTAGAAGAATGTTTATAGTTTTGCGTACTATTTATAATAATAATAATAATGGAAAGTAGTATAGACTAAATACTGTGCCGTGTTCAGTGTAGTAAGCAAGTATTCCATAGCGAACATAGCTGACATCTCTTTAACAAGAGAGTATATGAAATGAATAATGTCTCATGACGTGATTGTTTCAGGGCTCTTTTAGACATGATGCCTTCTGAATTGGGGCCAAGCAACCACCAGCCAAGCAAATCTGACCGGTCACACCACATAAATCCAGACCAATCTCAGGGTCACTGACACCAGCACTAACGTAACATGGACAAACGTGGCTTGAATCAACAGTAAATATGATTTGGGATTTATACGTGCCATGGTTTTTTGGGGCTGTCCGGTGGGGTGATGTTAGGCAGGGTTGAGGGGGAATTAGCTGGAGAGATTGCATGCCGAGCCTTGAGGGTTGTAGGGTCATGTCTCTCTGACTGGGTCACTCTGTTCCTGATGACTGAGCGTGATGCACACTCACACAAACACACATGCACACACTCGCGTGGGGGCGGAGAGGCTCACAGTGGTGCTGTGCATCTGGAGCAGATTTTAGATGAATGGGATGTGACAACAGCACTGCCAGGCGAATGCTTGGGCAAGAGTGTTTTTTTTGTTGTTGTTTTTTGTGAAGATTTTGGACTGATGCTAAAATAGTGAAAATTCTCTAGGTCATTTGAACACCATCTTGATACACAGTGACTGTATTTTGATACCCTGACAATTTATTAGAGGTAGTTTCCCCCCCAATTAAAAAGCCGGACATCCAATACTGTCAGCATATTGTCTGATACCCAAAACCAAAACTATTTTTGTCTGGTACCCGTATTGCTCAACAGCATCGCCCTGTGAAGTTAAAAACATAATATCTCTTGAAACCACACAATCATTTAAAATCAAGATTAAACGACAACATTGCAAGAGAATAATAATATAAAGTAAATAATAATATAATAAAAATGAACAAATTATTCTATGATTAAATGGAATTATATTATTGATGATTAATACATTAAATACAAAAAAAAAACGAAATAAAACACAATGGTCACTCTTTTGAAGCAACAAATACAAAGGTTGTTATTGAAAATCCTTAGATCATTCATTATCTCCAAAGTGTCCTTACAAACCAGTGTACCTCTCTTTATTCTGTGGAAAATAAGACAACGTTTTAAAGAATTATACTAGTCAAGATGCTTCACAAAGATGCAAAAGTACCATAAAAGTATCAAAAAGTGGTCCATCCATACGACTAGGCTTGCTATGTTATATATAATAGATTTGTGTGAACAAAGCGTGCCCCCGCCCCCGGCAATTTAAGTTGTAATTTATTGCCAATTTTCCCCTTCAGTGAGCTTTTAATGCTGTGACCAGTCAATGAGCTGAACTCACAAACCGAATCTGTCTGATTCGTGAACATTTAGACTGGTTTTGTGAAACACATTAAATAATTCATTGAAAAAGATCTGAAGCCGTTTCTCAATATGCGTTCTTAAGTGATATTGTGTTCTCGTACTACGTCATCATCAGCCGTCAACACGAGACATTCCTCCTGAAAACTCGCAAATATGTGATGGCACGTGAAAGCCGTAAACATTTGACGTTCATAATTTTAATAAAGTTGTAATTACCTGGAGAAAGCCTGCAGTATTTTAATTTGCACATAAGGAACTCCCGCACACTATCGGTACTAGCAAATTAATTAGTGCTGGGCAAAGATTAATCGCGATTAATCGCATCCAAAATAAAAAATGTGTGTTTACATAATATACGTGTGTGTAATGTGTATTTGTGCAATACATATTTTCCAGCTTTGACTGGGATCATGTTTTTTTTGTACTGTCCCTATACAAATAAACGTATAAATAAATAAATATAATTATTTTGTATATATAAATACACAGACATGCATGAATATATTTAAGATGTGTTATATATATATATCAAATATGTATATTTATATATAATATAATGTATGTATAAATATATATACAGTGTATATACATGCAAATATTTCTTAAATATATACATGCATGTCTATGTATTTATATATAAAAAAGAATTATACACAGTACACACACATATATTATGTAAACACAAACTTACATTTTGGATGCGATTAATTGCGATTAATCTTTGCCCAGCACTAAAATTAATATAAAAAAAACTTTTATTAGCAACGTTGGCATATTTAAAATAATCTTCAGGTTGACAAAGCTTAACATTAAATATACACAAATACTCTTGTAAAATAAAAAGAGATTTTACAAAAATAACAAAAAAAGTAGTTGTTTTAATAGGTTATGATGACATCTGTGATGTTCTGTTTTATGTATTGTGTGTTGTGGTGCTGTCAGTTGAGGAACAAGATCACAGCACATCTCAATTCTCACAAAGATGCGTTCTGTGTCCTCGTTTTCTTCCAAGTTCGTTCTTTCAATGTAGCCTAGCTAGGCCGGTCTCCGTGAGAAGAACACAGTCAGTTCTTTGCCGCTTTAGAATTAAGAAACAAAATGTTTTTCCAGACATAACTACTTCTCTCATGAACACAAAAGAAGAGCTAGGGCAGATGTTAAGTACATAGCAGCTCCGTTAATGTTCCTCAGAAGAAAAAAATGTCACAACTTGAGGGTTAGTAAATGATGTCAGAATATTTGGGTGAATTATTCCTTAAAAATCCAAACCTTGGCAATCTTAGATAAACCTGAGGCTATACTGTGTGAACGCAGCCCGCAGGATTCGCACGGGGAAACGTTGCTTTCGGATAGGACGTGCAGCTCTGAGACGGCAGACTCCTCTAAAAGAGCACACACTTCTACTCTCAAAAGAGAGAGAGAATTAGATTTTAAAGCTGTATGTCTCACTTTATGTGAGACAGAAGGGTGTTGGGCATGAATACTAAGCAGTGTTTTCCCCCAATTACAAGCAAGCTGGGCCAGTTCACTGCCACTGGGGGACAGCTGGAGCTCATATGCTTTGATTTGACCAAGTGAAGTTCAGATGAGAGCTTCCCATATTGCCCCAGTATGAGTGATTGTGCGATCTATCAGTGGAAAGAGGGGCGGCGTGAGAGCGAGCGCATATTTTGTTGTGCGAAGGAGACCCGAGAAGGTGTTGCGTACAAAGATCCGTCTTTCTGAGGAAATTCGTTCAAGTCTGTGTTTCTGTCATTGAAAGGTTTTCAATAGACATCTCCAGCATTTGGAGAGCACCCTTTGTGTCACTGGCCTTGGCGCTGACAAATACTTGCATGCACATGGAAATCTGTGTGCGTCTCTCTCTCTCTCTCTCTCTCTCTCTCTCTCTCTCTCTCTCTCTCTCTCTCTCTCTCTCACACACGCACACACACACACACACACACTAACAGGATTTGCAAGGAGCATGAGATAGAAGTGTTAGCTTGTTGACAGATAGAGGACTAGAGCACTCAATATGTTAGTGTGTGTGTTTGTTTGAAAGCGTATGGTTTTCTGAAAGAAAAGTTGTTTATAATATATTATATTATATTATAGCACCTGTGAAAAAAGTAACTTTGCTTTTTTTATTTCATAGTTCAAATAAAACCTCCCCAGCGATTTACCTTTTGTACAGCGTTCGATCTAAAGGCATTAAGACGTTCACATTTCTCTAAAATAAAGAGATATAACTAAATATAGGTGACTTTATTCCTTATGAACAGAGCATGTTTCAAAACTTTAAAAGCTCTTCCTGTCACTTATTATATTTTTGAACAAAAGAAGAATGACAGATTTTTTTTGTTGTTGTTTTATTTTTTCCTTGTTCTGAGACTGATAATGGAGGCTTTGAATAGCTTCAGACTTCTGTATGTCTTTCCTCATAAGTGTACCTCGTTTCAGTCTGCAGATTTAATACAACTGCAGTTCATGATAAATGATTCTTTTCCTTTAACAGAAAATGAGTTTTGAGGAACAGCTTTGAGGGACACACAGCGGACACTTCTGCCTAATCGCAGCACACAGGAGGCGCTCCAGAAAACACATCTGTCCCACCATCAACCAGGACATCTCAGGTAATGTGCTTTGCGTTGCGTTTGTTCTTGGCAGTAAAGTTGAATTGTTACACTACTGTTCAAAAGTCAGGTATCAGTATAATTTCTTTTTAAAGAAATTAATACTTTTTATTCAGTAAGGATGCATTAAATTGATCAGGAAAAAATCTCGGTTTCCACTGAATTATGCAGCACAACTGCTTTTAACATTGATGTTGATTGATTTCTGAAAAGTAATTCCTGCTGAAACTCAGCTTTGCCATCACAGGAATAAAGTACATTTTAAAATAGAATGATAAAATTAAAATAGAAAACAATTATGCTAAATTGTAATAATGTTTCACTATGTTATTTTTATTTTAACATTGAAAAATCTTATCGACCATCAACTTTTGAATGGTAGTGTATATTGAATCATCTTTTATTGTCTTTGTCCTGCTTCTTTTTTTCTTTTTCTTTTTTTAAAAGCAATCTTGCACACTATTACACAAGAATTAAAGTAGTTAAAATAAGTTTTTTTTTATTGTTTATATTTTTAATGGCAAAATATTATGTATGCTTACATAAAAATGCCAGACAAGTGCATATTTTGCAATGGCACTGTACTTTGTAACAACTACAACAAAGAGGCACGATAAACAAATCCTAACACAAGGATATTGGTCATGGCAGGTTATACAGTGATGTTTCCTTGTGTTTAGTGTGTGTCAAGTGCCCACATTTGTGATCATTATAAACTGATTCACATTGTTGGCAACTAGGGTGCAAAATTTTCGTACAATATAAACCATAATGCATTATTGCCACATGTACCACATGACCAGTGTATCCATGATTCACAGTCTGTATTTTGCATACTAAACATATTCTTTTATCATCTATGATCGGTCTCTCATGCAGTTCATAACCATCCCTGCTACAGACATCATTGCCCTTTTACTCTCGGTTTTGCAGTTGCTCAGATAGTTGACGGAGGTCAGGCTAATTGCTGCTTCTTTTCTCCAGATGGAGGTGGATGCGGCCGAGAAGCGTCATCGAACACGATCTAAAGGTGTGCGAGGTACAGCGCACTCACATGGTATAGCTGCAGTCTCAACCTACGGTCAAATCCATTTCCCCACTTTCAATCCATAACTGCGTCTTTATTGCGCCTCGCGAATTATCACTGACGTCAGTCAGTAGTGATTAACGTGGACTATTGATTGGACAGGTGAAGCAGGATCTGTGAGGCTGGAAAATGAGTCTGCTCATAATAATATAATTCTATTGTGTGATGGATCTCATGTTGAGATGTTTCCTCACTAATTGTTCTCGTTTTCTTTTCTTTTTTTTTCTTTTCAGTTGCCGTGGAGGCTACACAAGAGCTGTTCAGGTCAGTCTGCTCTGCATACAGTACGGGAATCATTCAACTAAACTCACTGTGCAAATCGGTTCACAACCTATTTACTTTCATAATGGGATTTCTGAGCAAAATATGATATCCAAGGTGAAGCTAGGTATTGCATTTTGGTAAACACTGCTGTTCAAAAGTTTGGGGACAGTAAAAATGTTTTGTCTTTTGAAAAAAGTATTATGGTCACCAAGGCTGCATTTATTTGTGTAAAAATACAGTAAAACTACCATTATTTGTTCCTGTTATGGCACTGTTATTACTCCAGTCTTCAGTGTCACATGATCTTTCAGAAATCATTATAATATCCTGATTTGGTCCTCAAAAAACATTTATTATTATTATTATTATCAATTTAAAAATGGTTGTGCTGCCTAATATTTTAGTTTTTCTTCCACAATTCTTTGATGAATAGAACATTATTTATTTAATAAATATCTGTGTTACCTTTATAAATGTCTTTTCTGTCACTTTTGATAAATGTAATGCATCCTTGTTGAATAAAAGTATAATTTTTATTTTTTTTATTTTACTTACTCCAAACCTTTGATAAGATGGCCTTATAATTAGATAATTTTAAGACCAGAAATGCGTATATAGTATACGGTTGATTTGTTGCATCTCGCCTTGCAGTTTCTGTCTGTAAAGACCAAGGGCCAGATTTACTAAACAGGGTAAATTAGCGTGAGTACGCAATTCTTAAAAGAGTGCCGATGGGAGTGGAAAGTTCTGCGCATGATCTACTGATGACACACAAACTAAAGAACACAGACACAGCCGAATCATTTCCATAATGACCAACACAATACCAAGAGCATCTGGTTTAAGACATGCTTTCTTTGGCTGGTAAATAATGGCTCAAATACCAGTAAATGGACTAGCGCAAACCTTAGTAAATCACCTTGCATGATTCATTTAATACTTTCCACCCATAAAGTTTGCTTCTAAAAGGGAAACTCCTACAAATGCATATACAATAAGGTCAGCCACAAAATTAACCCTGTCCACACCATTTGCTGCGTTTCTTTAGTCAAGCTGTTTGTAAATCTGTTGTATGACGCAATATGCATTTCCGTTCAAGGTGGCATCGAAGTATAATTTTGCTAATTGATAGTGTTTGATGTCATTTATACAATATGGCAAGTAGAACCTACTATAAATAGATATTTCAGTGAAATTGCCATAAGTGAGAACATATGATCTCCCAATTAGTATTAGTAAATATCCCAGCACTCCTAATGAAATCATGCATCATGATGAGAGTGAATGGTCTGTCTTTCCTCCGGGGCAGTGAGTCGGTTTACTCATATCTGCCTGTCACTTTTCCCCCTGCATATCTTTCCCTTAAGCACAATTTACAGGCCTCCTAAATGGCAGCATTTTCCTCATTAAGAATGGTTTAACACCCACGCTGATGTAAAAAGAAATATATATATATATATTTTGTGGCTACGTGTCCAATTACAATGACAGCGGCAAGGACACAAGGGTGTACGACTGTGTGAGTGTGTTATGAGCAGTTTTCCAGAGGCACCTCTACCATGGCATGTTTATTATGGTATCAGACCAAGCAGAGACGTGAAATTCCCTCTCTCTCCTTCCCAATCATCAGGGCAATCTGCTTGATCAGCAGGTCCAGGCCTGTAGCTGCGGGCATCTTTAACACCAGTTACACTCACTGATGGGTCACCAGCTTGATCAGACACAGATCCCTAGCCAACATTACCAAGGGTGGATGCAGCTCATGTACTTGGCTAGACATGTTCCCACTCAATGTCCTACTCTTTTGCTACAGTTTAAGCTTAAAATAGCTTCAGGTTTATGTATTGATAAACACGCACAGTCCAATCTCCAGACTAAACGTGGTGTTGGGGAATCTGCTTTGAAACTGTAGCTTTATAAGCTACAACCTACTCCAAATTTGAAGTAGTTAAACTTCTCTCATGCAACCTTTTGCAGAAAGCTATCTCTGTTGTACACTGAAGCTACTTAAAGAGCAACATATTTTTCAATATTTATGTAACTTACGATTATATTATTTATTCCATCATCAGAAATATTTACAAAAACTAAAATACAGCCTAATTTATATTGAATATTAAATTATAATGTATATTATAGTATAGTGTATATCATATCATATTTAGTTTTATACTTATATAAAGTCTCATGCGGCAGCAAAGAGATACGTACGTTTGCGTGTGTGTGTGTGTGTGTGTGTGTGTGTGTGTGTGTGTGTGTGTGTGTGTGTGTGTGTGTGTGTGTGTGTGTGTGTGTGTGTGTGTGTAAACCCTACTTTATGGGGATAAAATGTGAATTTTTGTGAAAACAGCTTATAAATCATACTAATAATGTTTTTGGAAAATGTTAAAATGCATTTTTAACACTGCGTGTGTGTAAAAGGCCACAGTTGCCAATGTGCAGAGGGAATAATATTTAAAAGTATTCTGTTTCGGGTATGGTAGCGTATGTTCATCTAGTTATACTGTTTAATGATGCTTCTGTAATGTGAGGGTTCGGTATGTGGTGGTGGATCACTCTTTGTGATAATAAACAGCAGAATGGAGTCAGAGAACTTTCTCAAGCGATACTTTACTGAACAACACTCACAACAACAACACTTCCTTGTTCAGTCTTCCACGTGACCGCACTAACCAATCAGAAGCGAGAACTGAGATAAACGTGAGGAAATCAGAGAGGCATATTCAGCAGCATATCCTGACTGTTAAATATGTAAACATGTAAATATGTAAATCATTAACTGACTAAAAATCATATTCTCTGTTTTTATTTGAGCTCCCTCAGATGAACATGTATGAACATTCGGTTGTTTTTTACTGTTAAGGACTATTTTTTCTAGCGGAAGGATGGCATTTGCTAATTTTGACTTCGCTTTGCATCATGCCTGACAAGCCCTTCAGCCGTGACCGTATACACAATACCTACCACAATTCATACCGTATTGCTTACATATTAATTTTGCGGTTGGAAAGTATTTTGTGCTTATCATGTGTTTGAGCTACAGGAATACAGGAATATTGTAAAACAATATTATTCAAAATAATTGTTTAAAAAAACATTTTACCATCACAGGTCATTTATTCCTGGCGGTGTCACATGATCCTTCAGAAATCAATCTAATATGCTGATCTGGTGCTCGAGAAACTTTTCTTATTATATAATCAATGTTAAAAACAGTTGTGCTGCTTAATGTTTTTTTGTGGAAATAATTTTTTATCTCAAGATTCTTTGATGAATATCCAATATTAAGTTCAAAAGAAAAGCATTTAATTGAAATTGACATTTTTTGACAAGTCTTTAATGTCATTTTTTAAATCAAATTTATGCATCCTTGCTAAATAAAAATATTTTAAACAATGTTACTGACCCCAAACATTTGAACAGGAACGTATGTATGCGGATGTTCATCAATATAAATAATTAAAAATGTCTAGTTTATTTAGCTCTTTTAATGTGAATGCACAATACAAGCATGCAGTTGCAGTTGTGTGTGTGTTGTGTGTGTGTGGCGTGAGCAGGCCTCACTCTCCAGTACTGGTAGAACTGATAGACACACAATTACCACTGCCAGTCAAGTAAGTGCTTAATGAATACTTTAGGCAATCAGTGACACTGTAACTAATCTGGCTAGTTTTATGTCAATGACTTGATACTGGTTTGCCGGTCTGATCCTTTGCTCAAGCGGAGCAGAAGTTCTAAACTTGGATGTTTTCCCTCATGGCTTTTAACTGGCTGTGGACCTAAATGGAGCAGCCGGAGAGCGATATACAATATGAAATATGAAATATGGAGCCTGGTGAGTCATCGGCCTGGAGGACACTGGGAGCTCTCTAAATCTGTAATGAAGGCTGATGTGCCACGGTTCGAACATAGTCAGCAAGAACGAGCGTATGTGTGTGTCCGTGTGCGTGTGTGTGTGTGACGTCAGCCTTGTATTAATTATTTCTCTTGTCCGCAGCTGTCCCACACCTGGGTGTGATGGTAGTGGACATGTCAGCGGCAAATACGCCAGACACAGGAGGTAAGAACTGACCTCTCATTCATGTGAATGTGTGCCCATCCATCTGAACGTCTCTTTACAGCTGCAAGAATGAAGCTCAAGACCAATAGCAAATTGATGTCAATTGAATTTGAATTGGGCCTTTTTTCTTCCCTTTACATACATCCTTTTACCAGCAAAAAAAGTTGTGAAAGTGCTGTCAAAAGATTGAAATGAAGAGACGACAATGAACTAGAGCTGGCATTTACTTAAGTGGAGCATTTTAACAAAGTATGATATGTTTTCTGGATTGTAGCGGTAAAGGATTGAACAAAATTGTAATGGAACGGTTAACTTCAGAACACTTAGCATTAGCATTAGCCTTCAGCATTAGCACTTTTTGCTTTGTAGCCTAAAAACTTGTAACTGGACTGTTAGCTTGCAACACAACCTTACCTCTTTAAACATGGCTGTTGATGGGTTAGTTCACCTAAACATTAATCCATATGATCCAAGCGGTCCACGTGTAACGAGACAAGATCGTTTTATATGATGAACAGATTTAATAGCCTTTTATTCAGTTAACAGTGATCACTGCACAACATACATAGAGATCATCAAATATGGTAAACTGAAGCTCAAACATAGTTGCTTGGAGCATAAGAACCAATGAGGTTTGTTCTCACACATGTCAAGCATGTACAGTATGTATTATATGTTGTTCATCATATAAAACAATTGTGTCTCTTCAGAAGACTTTTACAATCTCTTTATGAACTTCTTGAAGCATCAAAGTTTTGGTGGAATAGATTTTCAATGGATGGACAGAAATCTATCAGGTTTCATTAAAAATATTGTATTGTGAAGATCTTGAAGATGACCAAGAGAGACATGAGAATGAAAAAATTATGATAGAATTGTTCTTTTTGGGTGAAGTATCCCTTTAAAAATAGATGTAAATGGACAATGAGCCACACTGCGATATCTATCTCTCATTAGCATACATCGGGAATACGTCGAGGATATCTGATGAGAGGCGCAACATCATTCATATTCTAATCAGCTTGTCAAACGTCTTAGCAGGATTGTGCTGTTTGTTTCCTCTTTGACAAAAAGCCTTTTTGAGGACGAATTGTGGAAGGAACACAAAGGGCAACGTTACACTAACAGGCAACTTGAGATAAATCATGTTTATACTTTAATACTGATATAAGTCTAGGCTTTGAAATATAGGTCTTCATTTAAAGCATCTGATTTGACAACTGTCAAACTTCCATGTTTAACCCCTTATATTGGCACCACAGCCATTACATTTAATACAGTAATATACTAAACCTAAACTAATCTTGACAAACTATATATCATTTGAAAGTTTACAATCTCTAGTTTACATATTTGGTGACTGACTTTCAAAATGAATTACAGAGGAGCCGTAATTTATCAATTTGTAACAAGAATATGTTCATCCTCCTAAGGCGTGTTCAGACCTTTATTTTGAAATAGTGATGAACATGAAAAATCATGAAAGAATGGTAGAAACCTCAGTTTGTTTTCATGCCAAGAGTTCAAAAGATAGCATCCATTCAATTCTTTTAGAAAAAAAGGTCTAAAAATGTTTGAAATATAAAGAAAACAATTATAGATTCAGCATTAGTGATGTGGCGGCGAGCTATAATGCACATACGTGATCTTTTGAAGAGGTTGAATTCATTTCAAAATCTGCCAAACTTCCAACACTACTTCTGAATAGGATGTCTACTTCATAAATTGTATGAAAATTGTAAAAATAATGGTTCAGATCATTCAAACAACATATGGAAATGGAGGCGCCCTTATATGGGCAGTAATGTCAACTAGTGGAGAAGTGTGGTACTGCGCCCAAACTAAATCTCACTGAAAGCTCATTTTCTGAGATATCAACCTACAATTTGAAACAAGATTTTTGGCTTTGTTTTTTTGTTGTTGCATTTTTAGAGTCCACCAAAAATATATAATTTATATAATATATGAATAATGAAATGTTTTAACATTTTCATAAACTCAAACTTCTATAACTTTTTTTCTGTTTACATTTCTTAATTTATTTCACTTCTACAAAAATCTGCCAAATGTCTTTTTTAAAACAAGACCAATCTTACATCTATATTCCAAAGCATTCTTGAATTACAACCATTTAAGTTCCAAATGTGCATTTTCATGTCTATAAAAAAAAAAGGGGGGGGTGCCGCTTAAGGGGTTAACAGTCTCAATCCTCGTGATGCTATTTACTGTACTTCAGAAGAAAGATACAAAACAAGAAAGGCAGAACAGAAAAGATTGATGGATACGTCTACTGTGTCACCCCATCAGCCAAGCCCTGTGAACCACCAACCAGAATTGCATTTCTGCTACAGACAAATGGTACCTCCAGCAGACCTCACTGAAAAGGCAGGAGAGGGCGAGAGAGTGATGAATTACCCCCAAACGAGAGGGTGGGGAGAGAAAAGGCGCTCCGACTGTTCTGTCAGAGCACGCTAACATTTGGGGGGCATTTGTGGGAACTGTGGGAATGGCAGGGTTGTAATGAGGACACTGTGTTACCTGTGCAGTGTCTGCCGCCCTTTACCACTCCATTAAAAAGTAATAATGACAAAACAACAACAGTGTTTGTCTCCTGCGGCATACATTGGGTTATATCACAGCATAGGTTCGCACCCCTAATGTATAGCGGCTCTGAAGGGGGCATGAACTGATCTAATGTATACATTGTAGGTTCATGTATTGTAATGGCCTCTCAGGGCAAAATATAATTTAAAAACTGATGCGTACATCTTATGACTTTTCCAGGTCATAATGTACACACACATAAAATGTGGACAATTTGTTTCTTCATAGGTACAACAGCTTGTCACTAGGGCAGTACCCACATTTGTACCTTATTTACCCTGAAAAAGTTCATGGTAGGGTGCAGATTACTACTATAAGGTACTAATATGCACCTTTTAGGGGTAGATAACATACAAAATTGCACCTTTAAGTGTACTGTGCCAAGCTGTTGTACCCTTAAAGTTACAATTTTTTTTTTCTTTTTTTTTTTGGCAGTGTATGCAAGGGATTTATTTTGTGATAATGACTGTACATTAAGTTATAGTGTAATTCTTCCTGTATATTATTCTAATACTTCTGCTAAGATAAAAATAGTACAAGATAAAAAAAGACAAATGCCACAACATTTGTCACATTAAAGTTGTGATGAAACGGAAGTATCCATCCATCCATCCATCCATGCATTCACCCATCCATCCATCCATCCATCCATCCCTCCATCCATGCATCCATCCATCCATCCCTCCATCCATGCATTCATCCATCCATCCCTCCATCCATCCATCCATCCATGCATTCATCCATTCATCCATCCATCCATCCATGCATCCATCCATCCATCCACCCGTCCATGCATTCATCCATCCATCCATCCCTCCATCCATGCATTCATCCATCCATCCCTCCATCCATCCATCCCTCCATCCATGCATTCATCCATCCATCCATCCCTCCATCCATCCATCCATCCATGCATTCATCCATCCATCCATCCATCCCTCCATCCATCCATCCATCCATGCATTCATCCATCCATCCATGCATCCATCCATCCATCCATCCATCCATGCATTCATCCATCCATCCCTCCATCCATGCATTCATCCATCCATCCCTCCATCCATCCATCCCTCCATCCATGCATTCATCCATCCATCCCTCCATCCATCCATCCATCCCTCCATCCATCCATGCATTCATCCATCCATCCATGCATCCATCCCTCCATCCATCCATGCATTCATCCATCCATCCATCCATCCATCCATCCATGCATTCATTCATCCATCCCTCCATCCATCCATCCCCGCATTCATTCATCCATCCCTTCATCCATCCATCCATCCCTCCATCCTTCCATCCATCCATCCATCCCTCCATCCATCCATCCATCCATCCATCATCCATCCATTCATTCCTCCATCCCTCCATCCATCCATCCATCCATTCATTCCTCCATCCATTCATTCCTCCATCCATTCATTCCTCCATCCTTCCTTCCATCCCTCCTTCCATCATCCATCCATTCATTCCTCCATCCCTCCATCCATCCATCCCTCCATCCTTCCATCCCTCCCTCCATCCATCATCCCTCCATCCATGCATCCATCCATCCATCCTTCCATCCATCCATCCATCCATCCATCCATCGGTTGTTGATTGGATGGAGGTCAGAATGTGAGTTCACAGTCGATTGTAAGAATATGGATATTAGGAACAATCCTGAATGTCATGATCGATGTACACGAGAGGTCCACAATAATATTAGTAAACAGAGTGGACTGCTAATGGTGAACTGAAGTCACATTATCTACATTTTGTCTGTAAAAAAAACCAAGCACCTTTCTGTTAACCCTCACGCGCAATTCACGTAAATTCCTATTGAAATGAACGACGGAAAATGTGTCTGCACCCTAACTCGTTTATTGCCATAATAAACACATCATTATTTAATTGGAACGATCAATAAATATTAATTAGATGTAATGTTCACCCAATACTCGTACCTGATTTTAAAAGCCAAGTAGGCAAATTAAGTTTTGTATAATTACTGAGTCCAAAAAGTAGTGAGACGAATTTAGAAATGTCATGTCTCTCCTTTAATGGCTACTACGCCCCTGCAATGGACCAATGGTGTTGCATTCATGTTAAAATGTTAAGAAATAACATGTGTGAGGGACCCTTTAATGTGCCATTTTCTCGTCATCTAAAAATACCCACCTTTACACCCGCCGTGATGCATACCCTTCCTGAAAACGCGTTATCTGCACATTTTCATTTTAATACAGCCCTTTTAGCAAATGCAGAGGCTTGTAATAAGAGGATGTGTCAGTACAGGTGTGACTGCTATGGTTTTAACAGGGTTTAGTAATTGCTTTGTGCAAATCATGTTTAGTACCCCTTCTCTCTTTTTCTTTTTCTCTCTTTCTTTCTTTCTCTCCTCCTCCTCTCCATCTGTGACTCTCTCTCTCTCTCTCTCTCTCTCGTTCCACTTTCCTATTTTCTATTTTCCTATTTTCTCTTCATCCGCTTTATCTTCACCACATCCTGGCTCTTTGTTCCTCTACCTTTCCCTCACTTCTTCTGCGGCTCTTTTTCCATCCCTCTTTCCAGTCTTATTTCTCCTCCTCCCTCCTTCTCTCCCTTTCTGATGGATGACTCACATAGGCTAAAGCCCAGGGCTGTATAATTCAGGGCTTGACAGGTAGCACTCACTAAAAGAATAGGAACTGAGCCAAGAGCTGGTGGCAGTGGCCAGAGAGTGGTATAGCTGTATGCTCTCTCTCGCTCTCCGTCTAATTTTTTCCATCAATATAACACCTGGCTTGCTCTACACAAGTCTGGCCTCTCCTCTTTTGTAGTAGCCACAGTGCATAGATTTTAACGCCAGCCTCTTTCATCCAGCATTGTATTTTCTCCCAACCGAAAAACAAAGAAACCATGTAGATGCAGTGTTTTGTAAAGGAATATGAATAAGTATAAGTGTGAAAGGCCAATAACATGGCTAAAAAAAGAAAAAGCAAGTTGCACTAAAGCTTGTGGGAGAGACCATTAAAATCTAGCACAATTTAGACGTATAATTTCTGATAATAAACACAATTGAGTTTACAGACCTTGACATGACAAGTCTGTTCATTTTTCTTTAGAAATGAGATGAAATGGAGAAAAATGGATCCGCTCTTAAAGTGTAAGGTTTGATTCTTTTGTGACACGTTGTTTTCATTGAGAAATTATCTGAATGACTATTGAGAAAGTAACATTGGTGAGTTACGCCGTTCAACTTTGCTCTCAAACAGCAGTTTGGTTGCGTCACAAATTGCCATTCATAAAAATTCACATTGGCTAAAATAAAACCGGTGTGTTTAAATGTCAAAATATGTTTGAATCGAAGATAGACCACATTAATGGCTTTAAAATGATCGGAATACATCAAATGTCTGCATTTTTTAACATACTAGCACATTTTTTGCACTTTTTTTTTTGCACTTTTTTTAAGAATAGGGAAAAATGCACTTTTTCAAAAAATGCTGTATTCTGAGGTATACAAAAAATAAGTGCATCGGTTACTTAAGAACCACTCATGTAAATATGCTTGCACTAATGGAGTGTTTTATCAACATTAATGTCTTATGGGTTGAATGGAAGTCAATGGAACTATGACCACAGACGTTGAGATTATTGAGACGTCCCGCTTTGTCTTTTCCTTTCTCGGGAATTTATTGAGATTTTGCATGATGGATGCTTACAGACGGCATTCATTTATAGCCTTAGGCCATAATTTACACCTTCATTCTATGTAGCAGGGAGAAATCATATTTGTGTGCCGGTAACTCACCAGCATGCAAACAGATGGGCTCTGGACTGTGTGGGCGGCACATGCAGTTTTGTCCTCTGTCTTCTCTTCTCACTCACTCGCTTTTTCTGATGGGTCTCCGGAATGCAGTCTATGCGGTCTGTTGGCTTCGTGCTCGTCAAGTCGTTCTAAATGATCTGTTCTATACATGCCGAGGGCTTGTTTGTTATCTGTGAGGGATTTGTAATTCGCCCAAACTGTTAATTCAACTGTGAGGCTGAGCCAGATGTCTTTCATGTACTGTAGTCAGACAGTGTAAACAATATACAACAGGATATTTCAAACTTTTTTAAAGCAAGGACCCGTTTCATAACCCCAAAGTGTTCACTCGCAAGCATTACAAACGGTATAATTCAATCTCTTGTATGCAGTCTCTTTGTGATATACAATGTGTCTCCAGATTTTCGATCAACTTTGTGATATTGTGTTCCAAATACAATTTTTGGAATATTTTGTATAAACTTAATGCCATAGAAAGATATGATAAATATAGTAATGGAAGTACTAGAATGCAGTTCTGAATTCAGCGGCTGTCTTTATGAGCGAGTCATTGAATCATTCATTCATTGATTCAAGTGATTCGTTTATTAACAATGTTATAAAATAAAAAAATCTGTCATTATCAATCATTGAATCATTAATTCAAACGATTTGTTCGGTAACACTGATTAATTCAGGAACAAAACAAGTGATTGACTGATTCGGATAAGCATACTAGCATACTACTTTACGATTTTTGCCTTTAAGTGGTAGAAAAAGTAAGAATAATATGTTTCTATACTTACTGTTTTAAATATGTAATGGCTGTGGATAGTTCTATGCCAATATAAGGGTTAAAAACACTTGATTCATTCAGGAAAAAACGGACCTTTATGAGTGACTTATAGTGAATAGCGGTTTACTTGCTGTGTACTTCGTGTTGTGTCTTTTCTTTTTTGTCAGATTTATACATATTTTGTGTTTTGAATATAAAATTATACTTTGAAGGTTTATGTTAATGTAAGATATTCATTAGATATATTTTCCCGAAATAGTTGCACTCTCTCATATTGCTTGCTGTGCAATTTTTGCTCACATATTGAGACATTTTCCTCCGCAGACCGGTGGCTATTTGTGACAGACCTCATTGCTATACAAGTTTCTGATGTGCATCAATGCGATCTTAACCCGTGTAACACGCCTTATG
Source organism: Phoxinus phoxinus (assembly GCF_949152265.1). Lineage (NCBI taxonomy): Eukaryota > Metazoa > Chordata > Actinopteri > Cypriniformes > Leuciscidae > Phoxinus > Phoxinus phoxinus. The sequence continues at coordinate 32,664,818 of NC_136891.1, forward strand.
ACAACAAGGATCTCTTGATAATTACTAAGCGAGCTGTTTTTCCCGCTGGATGAATCCTGCAGTCAACACCAGTACATTTCCAATCTCGCCTTACTGTATCTCTTTATCATCCATATGATATCTCATGTAGATCTGAGCCTGTGTGAATGGCAGTATTATGCCTCTGAACAACATGGCGAGATGTAAAGCCTCACTCCAGGGTCAGACTTCACGAGTCTCTCCGGTAAATTGAACCACCAAGGACATAATCACCGCAAACAGCCTCTCAGCATGTGTGGTGGTGTGATTGTACGCTGTGTTTTTAGGCTGAGGGGGAACCGGGCTCCGCAGTGACAGAGAAGGCAACCGAGCTGCAGAGACAGAAAGAGCCCTGCAGAATGCACAACACCAGCACCTCCTTTGTTCTGCTTTTTGGGAGGGCGCAGAATGAAGGGAGGTTAGCTGGGAGATGTCTGTCAGGCACAGAATCACGGATCTCTCTCTCTCTCTCTCTCTCACTCTGTCTGTCTGCTCAAATGGCAAATCCCACTCCTGAGGGGGAGATCACCATGGTGACAGCGCCTTGCCACGCATGCCTGTGGATGCTGCAGTGTAGGAGCGCAGAGCAGCCGCATGCTCCTATGGCAACTCCAACACGAACAGCCAGCTGTATAGCTGATGAATTCGCCTCCACGGCCCAAAAGTTTATACATACCTGGTGCCAAGGCGGCTAGAATCGACAATAGACCACAGCCTGAACGCCACGTGTGTATTCTTGCTATCCGGGGGTGCGTTTCCCGAAAGCATTGTATGATCGCAACTTCCGTCGTTATCAGCATAGTTCAACGATTTGGTGTTTCCCGAAACCATCGTTCGCAAACAGCATCGCAAACTTGTGTGGTTGGAACGACATCTCTCGAGCTGTGGTTAGAAGCAGAGTTTCTAGTTTACATGAGATGTAGACTGAATAAATCCTTATCTTTAGCAGAACAAGCAAGCTGACATTCAGTACAACCCGTGTTATTTATTTAGAATACATACAAATGTAATTTACGTCTTTTAGTTTGTCAAGAGATTTAAAGCACAGTTTTTGAAGACTGCGCATGTGCTCAACTATGTAAGAACGAGTAAATATTGAGTCTGGTAATAAAGCAAAATAACTGAGAAAAATTAGAAATGGTCTTCAGATGCCATGTCTGTAACTTATATGACAAAATCTAGCGTTAATTCGATCTCAAACAGATTCATTAAAATAAGTTATAAGTCCACCACGTGCGAGACGTCATAAACCAGCGTGGTTGAACGATACTTTGCGACATACGGTTTCGGGAAACAGTCGTGACTAGCTAGTCGATTTCTCCAACGATGCATCGTACTACGGTAGTTAAGCAGCGAGCTATATAGTTGTACTGGAAACAACTAGCTGGCCAATTTAAATCAAAGAGCATTTCTATTGGCTAATCTGCGGTCGCTAATTGTAACAGAACGACTATTTGAAGTCTTTTAATTAAAAAAATTATCTCTTGTTTTTAGAAACGGACAGAGAAATTATTTTCGTTCATCTTTTCGCCACTTTGAGACTAATACTTGCTCCATTATTATGACGGTTGCTGTGGAAGTGATCAAACGGAGCTGGTCCGGGCTAATATTCTGGCCATCGCTGGTATTAGTCAAGTTCATCAGAGGATTTGTCCACCAGGAGCTGTCTGACTGAAGTCATTATTTCTCCCAGCAGTTCTGAAAGTCTCTCTCTCTCTCTCTCTGTCTCTCTCTCTGTCTCTCTCTCTGTCTCTCTCTCTCTCTCTCTCTCTCTCTCTCTCTCTCTCTCTCTCTCTCTCTCTCTCTCTCTCTCTCTCTCTCTCTCTCTCTCTCTCTCTCTCTCTCTCTCTCTCTCTCTCTCTCTCTCTCTCTCTCTCTCTCTCTCTCTCTCTCTCTCTCTCTCTCTCTCTCTCTCTCTCTCTCTCTCTAATTACCTGTGGAATTTTAATTGGCGTGGCCTGCCAGTGGGAAACGCGAAGGTGTCCAAGGTCATTCCGAGTCGTTCGCGAAACGCTCTCACCCACACAGACGACACTGGCTGCCTGCCCGCACAACACAGCATCACATAGAAGCGCAGGCTCTAAAACCAGCACCTGCTTTAACAATAAAACAATAAAGAGAAAACGGGCACCTCACACCAACCGACCGACTGATGCATTGTAGGGTTATGAGGTTAGAAAATTTGATTTTATGGTGCATCAATATTTGGGACACAATGTGCCTACCACAGTTATTGTTAGTACTGTGATTTTAAGGATTTTAAGAAAATATTTCTGTCATTTTGTTTGGTTATTTTATTTTGTTTTGTTGTGCTTTAGTTGTGGCCATTATAGGCGTAATCTCTACATCTAGCAAATGGGCTTTATACACAGCTGCACTACTTCCTGAACTTTAGCCAGCTCCTTTGTTTCCTGTCTTCCATTATTGGACAAACTGATTAATCCAGGTGTGTCTGGTTATTGTTGTTGGTCAGGCACACCTGGATTAATCAGTTTGTCCAATAATGGCAGACAGGAAACAAAAGAGCTGGCTTAAGTTCAGGAAGTAGTGCAGCTGTGCATAAAGCCCATTCACTTTGTAAAAAAATAGCTTTTAATGTTACATTTTATTAAATGTTTTATAATTATATATTTTTTTTATGTTTTACTTATAATTGTATTGCTATTAAGTTATGGTTGTATTGTATATAAAGTTTTAAATATTATTTATTACTTTTTTATTATTATTACTATTTATTTGATACAGATTTTTTACAAATCATCCAAAAAAAAAAATGTTCACGAGAAGTTTTTTCCTCTGCACAGATGAAAACATTATCAAAATGATTCCTGTTCTCACTGATCCGCAGAAACTACAAAAAAACGCTGTATTATGCGTGCCAGACAAGTAATAAGCGCCTCCATAAACACGTAATGTGCATGTGCATGCATCACCGTTTTTACAGATTCAAGTTTTTTAAGTTTACACACGGAGATGATAACGGTATCGTTTTAAAAAATGTGCACTTTGAAACCTGTTTCAAACGTTGCGTTCTCATGCCACCAAAACACCGTTGTCGTGTAAATAAACTGGCAGAACACATTAGCTAAAAGTTTTCAGTTGAAAACGGTGTTGTGTAAGCGGCCCCTAAGTTAATAACTAATGATTTTTACAACGGGAATGAATCAATCAAATACATACTTAAGCTAGACAATGACTTTCTGTTAGATATGCTGTACAGTCAAAACAATATTTACATTAATTTCCTATTATCACTGTAAGGCTGCTTTGAAACGATCTGTATTGTAAAGATCTGGAAGGTAAAAAACACTTTGTAGTGTGAATAAGCGTAACAAGTATGGTATATTATTGTTTTAAACATTGGTTGGTTTCCATCTCATCTTTTAAGGCACAAACAGCCCTTGTCAATTATATTATAAGTCATGCACAGATCCATATTTCCAGAAGTCCTGGGTCTGCTGTGCTGATTTGTGCACATCAAGGCAGTATCTGAGGATGAGGAAGATAACTGTCTGCAAAAGGGATTTAAATCTAGAACGTTTCACAGTCCGTTGAGCCCTGACCAAGCGCAAGAGCCACAAAAACGGGTTATAAAAACACAGCTCACGTTTTTTATTGTCCTCTCGTCGTTCAGAGTGTGTGTGATGACGTGCTAGGCAACCCAGTTTATATCTAAAGCCTCACTCTGATGTGAATCTTAACTCCCAGTTGTTAACTGAGCTGAAGGTTTGAGGTTATATGACCTAAAGGAAGCTCGAGGATCAGGTTAAATGAATAAAAGTATTAGCAATAAATATTTTTTGAAAATAGACTCTGTGGTCTGTTCAAAAAATCCCATATATGGTTATTTTTTACCGAACATTTTTTCTTTCTTTTTGGCTTTAGCAGAGGCCAGAAGCCAGATTATCTTTAGCAACACAGTGTTTACTGTGTGTTTACTAAGATAGCTAATTATCATCACATCATTGAATAAGTCAAAAGCTCACAATGTTGGTAAAAAATAAAAATAATTCATCAGAAAACCACATATAAACCTTTTTTGTATGAAGACTAAATAATTGATTCATTGGATGCCACATTCAAACCACATATGATTGCTCATGCTGTTTTAGTGCAATTAAAATGGAATTTATCAAAAAACCTAATGATTATTATGGGATTTGTATAATTGAGGGCTAAGGCTAGAATGAGCTTCGCCTTGTTTTTATTTTGGAGGATGAGTCTCATAAACGAGTCTTGGCGGTTTAGGAATAGCACTGTCTTGTGGGACCAGAGTTCAAGCAGCACACGCATTTACATGAATAAATGTGCCAGTGGTTATTAATGCTTTGTTATGTCTTAAACAATTCTAATACTTCTTATCTCTGAGGGCTGAGCTTTGGCACAGGCACTCTTCACACATTCAAGGTAATTTTTCAGAACTGTTGCGCATAATTCTCTGGGTTTTTGTTTTCTTTCTGTTGTGCAGTGTGTACGGATGCCCCTTGGCTAAGAAAAGGAAAACCCAAGAGAAACCTCTGCAGGAGCCAGCTTCCAAACGCCGTCCGTTTCTAACTATGGCTGATGGAGAGCCCGCCATGTATGAAAGCTATGAGCCAGAGGCCATGGAGGAGGGAGAGGAGAGGGAACAGGAAGTAGAGGAAGTGGAAGAAGAGGAGGAGGAAGGGGATGAGGACGGGGATGATGAAGAAGAAGAGTGCTCGGATGACAATGACGAGCCAGGAGAGGAAGAAGAGGACGAGGAAGATGGAGAGGTGGAGAGAGGGGAGGCAGAGGAGATAGAGCAAATGGAGGAAGAGGTAGAAGAAGATGAGGAAGTGGTGGAGGAGGATGGGGATGATGAAGAGCAGGAAGACGACGAAGATGAGGATGAGGACGAGGAAGAGGAATACTATGAAAATCAGAGTCATCAGCTAGGTAAGCAATTATGTCTGATTTAATGCATATCCTGAATGTGCGTAAAACCATGGAAAAACTTTCTTAAAACTTTTGAACTTTCATAAATTACATAATGAGAACTGTTCTTAGAACACAAAAGTTTTTTTTTTCTTAAACATTCTGTAAAACGTTTAATGTTTAGAATCTACAGAAAGACATGTAGTTGCTCTGACACACAGAATCCTGCATGAAATATGAATCAAGGGCAGCTTATTGTAGGTCAACCAACATTTCAAAGTATAATTGACCGAGTATGCAGTCATTAAAGTCAATGTTTTATTTCCTAAATTGCCTGTTTTTGTTTCAAGTCATGCGGTATATGTAATTTGCGGAATCACAATGAAATCTACATACACCCTGCAGAGAATGGCCGGCCCTCGCCATCCTAATTAATGTGGATTTTACAGCAAGGAACGATCCAACTCCCCTTACGAGATTGAGGGAAAGCAGATGTGACTGCTTCCTTAGTATGCGTCTCACCCTCATTCTCTGGTGTCCTCAATCGCTTGTGACAGTGCTTCCCGAGTAATAGAGAGAAGAGGCTCTCGGAGTTATTAACTTTGGCCCCCCTCCGCACATGCACGCCACCGTCCCGGAGGTGTCAAATACACTCAACCCCCCCCCCCCACCACCCCTCCCCGGTGAAAATGGGCTCCTCCTGAGGATATTTCTGGCTCTGGAAACAGAGCACCTCATCCTCTGCTTATCCCTGCAGTCTCATCCGCCTCTGTCCCAAATACTAGCAACACTCAAATCTTTTCAGTCCAATCGAGAGGCTTTCAGAGCAGCCTGTGCTGCTTACATGTTATGAAACATACATATGTCTTGTGAAGCATTTAAAAGCGTGCCTGATGATTCATGCACAGTACAGCTTACCATATTGCAGTTTCTCTAAAATTCATCCGTTTCTTTTTTTCCGGGATGCTCAAATATGTTGCGGCATAGTGGCAGTTACCATCTTACTAAACTGCATTTGATTATTTAAATCAATTTGCACCTGTGTCATCGAGCTGTACGTGAAACCCTGGCATGACATTTGTCTTAGATTTGCTGCATCAATGCTATCGCTCATGAGACGTTACATTTTCATAATGATAGTGTTCAGGCGGCTTCAGATTATAGAGAGGACTGACATTTCGTTTGTGAATTTATCTTGCCGCACAAGCCGCTTGCTTCTAAAATAAATCGAAAGGCCCTAGTGCGCAACGTATTCGAGGGTGCATTTTTGGAGCGGTTTAGAAAATGTCTACAAATCTTCAAGCAAATTCCATGTATTGTTCTCCTTTCTCTACAGACGACAATTATCCCTGTGGTGGACAATCAAAATCCAATCAAATAGTTGAGAAGGACAATAACAATAACAACAACATGAACAATGAGGAGTATGAGAATTATGACGAGCTTGTGGCCAAGTCCCTCCTCAACCTGGGTAAAATCGCAGAGGATGCCGCCTACCAGGCCATGACTGAGTCCGAGATGAACAGCAACTCCTCCAACAGTGCAGGCGAGGATGACGACGATGACGACGATGATGGGAGCGAACAAGGAGGCCATAAGGGAGAGTTGAGCGTCGACTTGGATAGCGATGTGGTGCGCGAGACCGTGGACTCCCTGAAGCTTCTGGCCCAGGGTCATGGGGCCGTGCTTCCCGACGAGGGATACGCGGACGGCGGGCCTGGGGATACTTGCCCAGCTGGCCACCCTAACGGACGCGGCCACCCGGAGGAGAGCGAGGAGGAAGTGTGTCTCAGTAGCCTGGAGTGTCTACGCAACCAGTGCTTCGACTTGGCTCGTAAACTTAGCGAGACCCAAACGTCCGAGCGGCCCATGATGGAGCACCAAGGTCACCAGGCCATGCTGCACCATGTTGAGCAGCAGCATCTGCATCCACATCAGCCTCCAATGCATCACATGCCCAGGTATGACAGCTGCCAGATGGACCAGCACAGACCCCTTGAGAGGAACTACTCAGACATGGTCAATCTGATGAAGCTTGAGGAGCAGCTCAGCCCCGCTTCACGAGGATACCCGTCTAGCTGCGCTCAGGAAGGGGATGAGGACACTACATCAGTGGCTTCCGAACGCTCAGATGAAGCTTTCGACATGACTAAAGGCAACCTGTCCCTGCTGGAAAAGGCCATTGCTCTGGAATCCGAGCGTGCCAAGGTTATGCGAGACAGAATGGCATCCGAACAGATGGTGGCTCGGAGGGACAATCAGCGCCTTCATGGAGAGCACAGCCCAAGGCAGAGCAGCAGTGCAGAAGAACGCAAGGCCCGACTCCATCACGATGGCGCAAAAAGAGCATATTACCCTAAAGGTAAAAATAAAACTTCTAATGAGATTTTGCATTTCTGCAGAGATTTCAGTAGCTAGTTCCCTTTCATTATCAAGTTTATAGAATGACATTATATCTCACAATGTGGCTTCATATCTCACGATTGCACCTTTATTTCTCCTAATTGTGGATTTATTTCTCCTAATTGTGGCTTTATTTCTTCTAATTGTGATATACTTCTTGATGTGACTTTATATATTCCAGTGTGACATTTTATTTCTTATTTTACAAAAAAAAATCTCACAATTGTTAGATATAAAGTCTGTATTTCCTTTTTTATTTCTTTATTCCTGGTAATTGTGACTTTAAATCTCACAATGTGACCTTACAGTATATCTCATGTTTGCAACTTTATACCTCCTAATTGTGCTATATCTCACAATGCGACTTCATCCCGCATTTTCACAGACAAGGCTTAAACCTAGTCCCAGACCCAGACTAAAATGCATATTTTAATTGTTTAAACTGACGGCAACTTACACTGACTTATCTTATAATATGTCTGTACGATTGTTTGTCTCAAGATGCACACCAGTAATGTTTTTTTCTAAGGCTACTTAAATATCCTAATTGAACTAAAGCCAAATTCGGGGTTAATCTAAAGCCCTGTCTGTGGAACCAGGTTCATATCTCACAACTGCGAATTTATTTTTCCTATTTGTGATATCTCACAATGCAAGTTTATTTCTCATAAATGTGAGATATATTCCACTGTGAATTTTTATTTATTTAAAAAAAAAACTGCACACTTTACAGATTTATTTTTTATTCTAATTGGAATCAAACGAGTGTATTTGTTTCCATAAATGAGCGTATTTGCACAAATAGTGAACTTTTGAATATGAAAATAATTTTCTCATCCTTAAAGCTGTTGCAACATTTGTTCTCCAGTGTCTTGGGTCACTTAACATTCCGTCACACACTGCGCCAATGACATTGATGACACTAGGGTCACTTTGGTGAGACAGAAACATTTTTGGGGCTTGTTTTAAACATCCAGGTCTCCCTGGTAGCAACTTCCATAATGACAACAGCTTATGTTGCTAAAATAGGTTGACATGGTAACATCAGAGACTTACCTTGTCAGGCATGAGTAATGGCAATCTGCATGGCCTGTTAGGAAAGCAAATCTCATCCCTTGGATTCCATGCATGGTTTATTACCTCAAATCCTTCCCAATACACAACCACTACTTTTTGGAGTGAGCCATCATCTCTGATATATAATGCAGATATTAGCAATCATAAACTACAGGAGCATATAACAAACAGTGGTTATGTTATTGAGGATCCTCAGATTACCCGTAGTTACCCAACCTAACTGCTCTTCCCATCTAGTATTTCAAAAGGTTCATCGCTGCTTCATATGTTTCATTACCTTCCATTTGCTCAATTTGCACTGTGTTTTCCATTAAAGATAGTGTCTCTGTGCTTCCGATCGCAGTTTGCTGTTGTTTTCAGTGCACGACCACAGCAAGTCAGAGGGTCGTGTAATTATAGAATTACACCACGATTTCACACCTCGTCTCCAGAAACTATTCTTGGCTCTAATTATTGGAGCGTCGTTATTAAACATGTCGAGTGATCTCACTGTTCTGACTGACAGGGTGCATTATTATTGCATGCTTGTGGAGTTTTACAGCAGTTCTTTTTGGCTAATAAAAGAGGGAAGTATATTACAAATGTGTTCGCTTAGCTAAACCGATTTGAATAACAGAGAATGCATGTATTGTATTCTTCACAACTTTATTGATCAGCCAATGGGTGCTATGATGGTTCTCTGCTATCATTTGCTGGTTTTCCCTTTTTGGTCTTCATGGTAGAGACTACGCACACCGCGAACCAGAACCAGTGAAAGATGAACATATTATCTTGCCGGTTTTCACTTGAAACTTGCAAGCTAATAATGGGGAACTGTTATAGTGGAAATGTTAACTTATTTAACAGGATGATTGTGAATTGGTCACACATTAAAGTTCAAAGAGTTTATTGTCATATGCACAGACAGAAAGCATGTTTCCCTGTACAACGAAATTCTTACTTTGCCGTCCACATTAAATATCATACAATAAATACAATGTCATACAGAAATAAAATAAACCATAAAATAAATTAATGTGTGCTTGGATGGAGTTAAAATGCTGTGAGATGAAAACATTGAGACATGATTTATGCGTATAATGTATATTTCCTTATATTCTGATACCTAGTTTGTTTATACACACTGTAAGGTGCACAATTGTATATTCCATATTTATATAACCGTTAAGGATGGTAGAGATTGTTATTATAATCACCCACACATACTGTATGTATGCATGTTGTAAGGGCTGATATTTTATTATATTATTAATATTATATTACATATAATTAGTTGCAAATATATCTAGAATTGTTAATACATTCAAATTGCATCTGTAATAATGTGGATATTTTGTCCTGCTGTACAGCAAAATTAAAATGTTAAATATTTGTACAGTATTGCACTTAGTTTAGCGAAGTATTGCTTCAGTTAAAAAAAAAAAACATTCTACATATTCTAAATTCTGATGGGAATAAATAGACAAAAATCATTGAAATAAATGATGTAACTATTTGTTTTATTGTCTGACTAAAGAAATTCCTCTTAGCTGTGACTGGTGGATTTCTTTGAATTACAATCCAGTCAATTCTGTCATTCTGATTCAAATCAGGGCAGTCAATTCATAAATTCAGAATTTTTTCTATGGGAACCCTGGCCTTGTGCATCTGTCCCTCTCAGCCACACGTCTCGCTCAGGCTATATCCTTCCAGTGTCCAATTTCAAAGCAAACAGCAAACAGACAGTGATGTTTGAACATCGCTGTAACAGGAGCATAACTGTTATCACAAGGAATCCGGCAGGTTAATGGGATTTGCTTACTGTGCCTGTTACATGATATGCCAATAACTGTCTTTGCTTGCAGACTCAAGGGGAGATAAAAAAGAAAGCAAGTGTCCGACCCCGGGTTGTGATGGCACGGGTCATGTCACGGGGCTGTATCCACACCATCGAAGCTTGTCCGGCTGTCCCCACAAAGACCGCGTGCCACCGGAAAGTAAGCCGAATTTAGAGTCCGTTTGCACTTTATAAATGTTCCCATGTGTGTTTGCTACGTGCTGTGGGCATGTTTACCTCTCTTTTCTAGCATTTCTGTAATGCATATGAGTGCATTTCCTCCTCCACCCAAACCGGTGGCGCTCTTTCTCACACAAACAACTTTGCTTTTTTGGATGTGCTGATTGTGTAATAATTTTAGGCTGTTTTCTCAATATGGCTGCACTGATCTCTTGGACGCAAAGCAGATTTTTCATCCCTACTTTTAGTCACACCTCTAATTGGATGAGGATCATGTCACATGCGGGTTCTGATGAGTCAGTTTACTGCAGGCCCAGAGACGTGGAGCTGCAGGATGTGTCATACACAATCTAATGGCTAGACTCATTCAGCTCACCAAAAATAAATCCGTTATTATTGAAGAGAGATTTCTTTTCCTCTAATGCCAATGCTTTCACACAACGTGCATGCCATTAACACATCGCATGCCTAGAATCTTCTTTCGCCGTATGGTGATTAACTTTATGATGAACTGGTTTCAGCTGGAACGTTTCTTAGGAGCATGTGCATGCTGTTGTCACTGAGCCCGTTCAGCTTAATGCAACACAAGGCTTTCATACTCACTCTGGATCCTCCTAACCTTCTCTCGCCCTCTCCTCTCTGTTTGTCCAAGTTCTTGCTATGTATGAGAATGTTCTAAAGTGCCCCACGCCTGGCTGCTCGGGACGCGGCCATGTAAATAGCAACAGGAACTCCCACCGCAGGTGAGTGGCTGGAAGGGACGTGGAGAGAAGACACTGGCGGCACTGTGGGGACTGATGTTCCAGTCTTTTTACACGTTTTATACAGGGAATTTGAAGAATACATGGATTTAGATGGAGCCTTGCTTTCAGGAAGGAGAAGAGGGACTGACTTGTTTGTGTTGTGCTGAGCTTGACTGGATGATAGAAACGCATAGCTCCAGGCTCAAATATTTGATTTGCACATTGGCAATTTTGACATTGCAGACTGGAGATTTAGGATTAGATTCCCACCTGGAAGGTGGACTTTTGAAACCTACAAAAAAGCCTCTACAATTAATAAAATAAGCTAATATATAATTCTATTTAATATTTATTTAATTATATTTAACTGATACTGTACGCACATATACATATAATATAAGAAGCTGTTTGTTACAAGATGAAACAGAATTTAGCATTATATTTTGACTGCTTCTATACTGCTCTCTTCATTTGTAAGTCGCTTTGGATAAAAGCGTCTGCTAAAGGATTAAATGTAAATTTGAATGACTAAAAATGTATAAAATAAATAATTTATTATATATATATATATATATATATATATATATACATATATATATTAAATTCTAAATAATATTTTAGTTTAAGATTAATTTTAATTATATGCAATTGCTACTGTATATAATTCTAATATAGAAATATTATATATAATATTTAATATAATAAAATATTATATTGAAAGAAATATAGCTTTGGGTGTACAGCAGTACATATGAAAGCGCTATATAAATGCCTTATTCTATTCTATAATTTCATATATGATTTTATTTTTTTTGTAATAAAACTGTAATGTTACAATGTTTTTACAATTACAAGATGAAACGGAGAATTTGGCCTTTCCGAATCTGAATTTTCTTAAGAATGAGAGCTTCACACATACAGTACAACTCTTATGCAGTTAAGATGTGCACATGGTGTACATTCAGACAGATGCAGTCTCCACCCGAAGTCGCTGCAGGCCATGTTATATGGAACAGCTCCTATGGGACACACACACACACACACACACACACACACACACACACACATTATTAGAAGGGTTGAGCTGAAGAAAACAAAATGTATAATAGGGCGATATAACAACCTTGTACATTATATATGGTTTCTCTACACATTCCTCATTGCATGGTTGTCATGGCAACTCAGCATAGTGACAGCCGTCCTTCTATCTGTCAGTCACTCACTCACTTTTTTCCCCCTTAAAATTCCATTCCTGTAAATGCACAAGTACCCTGTGCTTTTACGCTTTATGTGTTTCTGAAATTGCAGAGCGTGTGTTTTTTTTTTTTTCTGTTTGTATTTTTGTCTCATTTGTTTATTTTTTATATTTTGAGAGTGACTGAATGGTTTCCGTATTACCCGAAGACAATAAGAAAATTGCAGACGATAAGAAGACAGTTTCCAACCGTACAAAGGATTACGGAGAGAGATGACAGAAAAGTGGGAGAAAAAACAAACGGAGAGGGAGATAGAGAGAGTAATGAGAGGAAGAAACAACAAGGCAGAAAGCGAGCGAGTGAGAAAGGAGAAAAGAGGAGAGCAAGGGAGCGTAGCTGGATGTTCTGAAGCTCAGTTTGCTGTAGTGTGTGTCTCTGAAACGACTGCGGTATCTCGCTGTGAGGAGCTTTCTGAAGCCAGCCAGCCAGAAATGCCCAGCAGATATCTGTAAAGCTTTGCCTTCATACTATAGAACTAGGCCACATGACATGCATAATTCATACATAAATATCCCCATGTACCACACACACACGCATACCAGGATTTTGCAAACACGTTGGAAGTCTGTATTCAGAGAATGTCATAAAAAGCGGACTATTCTCTCTGACAGACTCGTCTCCATATGCTGGTATTATACATTCCCTCATATCTCACTTTGTTCTTCAACTTCTGCTATGTGTGTGTGCGTGCGTGCGTGTGTGTGTGCGTGTGTGTGTGCGTGCGTGCGTGCGTGCGTGTGTGTGTGCGTGCGTGTGTGTATGTGTATGTGTGTGTGTGTGTGTGTGTGTGTGTGTGTGTGTGTGTGTGTGTGTGCGTGTGTGTGTGTGCCCTTACATGCTGCCCGTAACGTGATGTTAACACTACATAAATTGCTCTGCTGCTGTTGCAGTCTCTCGGGATGTCCCATAGCCGCCGCCGAGAAGATGGCAAAGGTTCAGGAGAAACATCTCCCCTGCGACACCACCAAGTCCAACCAGGCATCAGACCGAGTCTTGAGGTACTGCGTGACCCCCCGTGACACGTTTAATAAAGATATAATGCAATAAGTCTGGCTTTGACTTGTTGCTGGAATGGTACGTTAAATCAATGCACATTTCACTGTATTGTAGTAGAGCGAGTACAAGTTGTTCCAGTTAAATCCTAAAAATCATTTTAAGAGTTAAAAAATGTAAATAAATTAAACTATAAATGAAAATTAAACTAATTTAAATGGCGGGAACAATCCATTTAAGATGAATCTGTTAATACAATTAATACAAAACCGGTTGCAAGCAGTAATTCATGTTGACTTTAAATACAATGAGCCCTATTTTAACGATCTGAAATGCAAGTGTCAAAGCGTAAGTAACTTTGTGGGCGGATCCCGGCGCTGTTGCTATTTTCCCGGCGGGATAAATGCCTCTTGCGCCCGGCACAAATCTTACATGTGTTGGTCTGAAGTCGCCTCATTATTCATGTGGTTTGGGCGTAACGTGAAATAAACCAATCAGAGCGTCCTCTCACATTCCCTTTAAGAGCCGGCGCGCTTGTTCCACGGCGGATTGCTATTATAACGGCGGGTTTGCCAGCGCACGCCAGGAGCGGTCCACAGCCGAGGAGACCGACGTTCTCGTCAGGACCGTAAAACACAGAGAAGTGACATTGTATGAGGATGATGGAGAAACACACACACATTAGCTTCGGTTAAACAGGCGTATAATAATTTGGGTAAATGTGTAATCTAGATTTTTTTTTTTTTATCTAGATAGATTTTTTTCCACATCTTCACGGACACAACAATGATTTCCCTCGTGTGTTAATATTTTTCCTTGTAATAATGTATGATTTACAAAAATGAAAACTGCTGCGTCTGTTTAGATTAGAGAATCAAAGTGTGTGTGTTGTTCACATGCTACATAATGGCCAAGCATGCGCTCTTAAAATACCATGACTAACGCGCGGCGCCGCTGTCTTTAGACTCGGTTTCTCCTGGTCAGTGGAGGAATTGTTTTCTGAAACTGCAGAATATCACCAGGGAACGTTTGCGCCGGAACACACTCCTCTTTTCACTGAACCGCCCCCCGAGCGCAAGTTCGTTCCCTAATTTACCGACGTGCGTCTGTGGAGGGAAAAGTCCGCTGTGCGCGGGTGCAAAATAGGAATGATACATGCGTCGGTGTTCAAAGTCAATTGCCCTGGGTGCAAGATACGGCCCCATATGTCCAGGCCTCTGATACCCAACCTTGAGTCCCGGTCTTTTTACTTGTTGCAGGCCCATGTGCTTCGTCAAACAGCTGGAGATCCCACAGTATGGATACAAAAATAACGTCCCAACCAGCACTCCACGATCCAACCTGGCCAAGGAGCTGGAGAAGTACAGCAAGGCCAGCTTCGACTACAGCAGCAGTTACGACAACCAGCCTCACGCGTACGGCAAGCGGTCCCTCACCCCGAAGAGCCATGGCCGGGACACCTCACCCAAAGGATACGATGGCAAGCTCGTCTTTATTCCTTCCTCTGTCATTGAAGTTGGCAAGGTAGCAAGAGTCAGAATTAATAAACTGGCCTTTCTCTAGGGGATCAGATTGAAATAAGATTAGAGTTAGTTGTGTACTGTCTGACATCCTTGAGGTATTTTCCATTAAAAAAAAAGATTACTTTCTGTATTCTATTTTGAAGTAAAGGCCTTCTCTTAATAAACGCATTAGTTTGGATTTTTTTTACAAGCATTCGTCGAGTTCAGTGCTCCTTTATTGGAAATCCTACTTTACTTCTTGGCTTCTGAAATGATTAATAACCTAGGTACACAAACCCAGTGAGGAGATTTCCAATTTGCATGCAGATCCTTTAATAGAATTATGGCTGGATGGATATTTTTGACCACCAAATGTAATATAATTTATCATTTTTCATGATATTCTATATATGCATACTGTATTAATGCATATTGAAGGCAGTTATGTAACCTTTTTGCATGATGCCTGATGTCTGGGTGGATGTTTTTCAGTTTCCTCAAACATTTAGTTTCTCTGTCTTTGGTTCAAGCTTCATTTTGTTATTAGTTTAGTTTGGTTTGGTTTAGTTTGGTAATGTTCAGCGCCGTAGCTCTCAACTGCAGCCCTGCTCTTGATAAATGAGTGCACTTACATTTGTGAAGGAATCAAATTAACTGGAACGATTTTGTTCAAAATGGTAGCGCTTGATTTCACGCCCAAGCCAGAACTTGTAGAGATTTCCTGTCAACAGAATTCGGCTGGATATTTTGGTACGGTTTCATTAGCTGTGCTTAAAATAACTCATTTTCATTATAACTCATGGTTATTACATCAGGACAGTCTTGATTGCTCATAAGGAGCATTACAGCGTGCCCTGCAGTGATAATATAGACAATGTTATTGAGATCAGAACACATACCACATCTCTGGAATTAAAGAGCATTCTTGCGAGTGATGTACTTGCCTGCATGCTTTATCTTAGAAATTCTGTTTTTGATAAATGAGACAAATGAAGAAAATTAAACCTTGGGAAAATAAAATTATGAGAATAACATTCAATTAATGTTAGGAATTAACGGCACTTCATTTAGACTCAGTTGGCAGCATCGATTAGTTACACCCAGTTTAGTTGTAATGACAGCATTGCTATTTGTCTCAATGCAAAATGAGAGGAAGAATAAGATCAAATGGGAGAGTTTACATCTTGAATAAGTGATTATAACTGCATTTTAGCAGCTGATTTGTCAGCTTCCAGTATTTGAGGATGCTCAGTTACTTCATCATTTTTTTCAAAGTTTGTCTATGAATGTGGATTTATATAAAAAAGAATTGCTGTTTAAATGCTTTCCGTGTGGGTCTTAGATTTCATGTTAACAATGTGTAGCCCTCTGCATTAAACCTAGATACACTGTCAAACCATTCTCTCTCTCTCTCTCTCTCTCTCTCTCTCTCTCTCTCTCTCTCTCTCTCTCTCTCTCTCTCTCTCTCTTGCTCGCTCGCTCTATCTCTCTCTCTCTCTTTCTCTCTCTCTCTTGCTCTATCGCTCTCTCTCTCTTGCTCACTCGCTCTATCGCTCTCTCTCCTCTCTCTCACTCATTTGCTCGCTCGCTCTATCGCTCTCTCTCTCTTTCTCTCTCTCTTGCTCGCTCGCTCTATCGCTCTCTCTCTCGCGCGCGCGCTCACTCTCTCTCTCTCTCTCTCTCTCTCTTGCTCGCTCGATCTCTCGCTCTCTCTATCTCTCTCGCTCTCTCTCTTGCTCGCTCGCTCTATCTCTCTCTCTCTCACACTCAATTTCTCACAGCATTCATCATGAAACATCAGCTCATCTAATAAGCCTGTGTGTGTGTGTATCTGTCTGTCTGACATCGTTTTGACTGGTTATCTATCTATCTATCTATCTATCTATCTATCTATCTATCTATCTATCTATCTATCTATCTATCTATCTATCTATCTATCTATCTATCTATCTCATTCTAGTATTCCATATCTCTCTCTCTCTCTCTCTCTCTCTCATTCTGTCTATCTGTCTATTGCTCCATCCATCCATCCATCAATCCATCCGAGTGCAAGCAGGCCGTCTGACCCGGTATATGTGTGTGTGTGTGTGTGTGTGCGCAGCCAAGCGCTACTGTAAGACCTCCAGCCCGGCCAGCAGCACCACGAGCAGCTACGCTCCCAGCAGCAGCAGCAGTCTGAGCTGTGGAGGAGGGGGAGGAGGAGGAGGAGGGGGAGGAGGAGGAAGCAGCGCCAGCAGCACCTGCAGCAAGAGCAGCTTCGACTACACACACGACATGGAAGCCGCCCACATGGCTGCCACCGCCATCCTCAACCTGTCCACGCGCTGCAGAGAGATGCCCCAGAGCCTCACTGGGAAAGGCCCGGAGCTCCTGGCGCAGGTGAGGATCCACAACTTTATCCTGCCAGCTCCTCTCTCTCATGCGCACCCACTTGTACTGCTAATATATTTTTCTTTCTCTCACTGGGTATTTCTTAGTTTCTCTGCACTGCCTTCCTGTATGACTGTGCTCTGTGCCGGTAAAGCCAGGTAGTGCGGCGAAATGAGGGCATGCCCATTTAGAGTCATTCTGGGCAAACCCCTGGTCCTCTCGTCCGAGCTGCCGAGCTCTTTTGCACAGGGTGTGATTTAATACAGTGAGTGACAGCAGCACCTCTGTAAGCTCCTCTCTGCTACAGTCAGGGTCATCATATGAGCCTAATGGTCTGAGCGAGCCATGATTGCTTTAGTGACGCATCGATTTTAAAGACATAATCTGTGTGGTGATAAAGAGAGCGAGGGGATGGAGAGGACCAGAGGAAGCTGGCAGCTGCAGGAACGCTGGAGTAGTGCTGCCCATACCCTTTCTCACAGAGGCAAGTAGAATTAATGTCGATTTCAGCTGTGGTCCAGGCCAAGCCAGCTCTCCCAGCATCCCTCTGGGTACATAGGAAAGACAATGACCTCTCTTTAAGGACAGTGAGGCAGCAGGCTGGAGGGAGAGGGGATGACAATGAGAGAGAGAGAGAGAGAGAGAGAGAGAGAGAGAGAGGGGGGGGGGGGGGGGGGGGGGACAGAGCAGGGCTCTATATATTCACTAATAAGCAGCTGTACATGGAGATGTAGGGCAGCGCAAAGAAGATCCTCGCACTCTCTTCTTTCTTATCCTTTCCTACACTGTAAAACATGCTGGTTGTAGAATTTATAAAAAAATTAAGAAAAATTAAGGCTACTGTTTCGATGTTTTTGTTTTTTTTAGTTAAATTCATCTGCTTTAAAATTGTCTAAATCCTGCCATCGGTGTTTTCAATGAGTAATGTACTGTACAATACCGTATAATAGTTTTAGGTCGGTGAGACTTATCAATGTTTTGAAAATAAGTCTCTAATGCTCACATGCATTTAAATGATCAAAAATAAAGTAAAAACAGTAATATTGAGAAATATCATTACAATTTAAAATAGGTTTTTTTTTTTTTTTTTTTTTTTTTTAATTCTGAGTGAAAAGCTGAGTTTTCAGTCTCCAGTGTCACATTAGCCTTCAAAAGTCAATCTAATATGATTATTTGCTGTTCAAGAAACATTTTTTTTATTATCAATGTTGAAAACAGTTGTGCTGCTTAATATTGTTGTGGAAATAAAAAAAAAATCAGGATTTTTTGATGAATATAAAGTTTAAAAAGAACATAGTTTATTTGAAATATAATTTATTATAACATTATAAATATCTTTGTCCCTTATGATCAATTTAATGTATCCTTGCTGAATAAAAGTATTCATTTCTTTTCTGTTTTTATCAAACTGAACGTAAAGTTTTGAACGGTAGTGTACATACAGAACAAAGTGTTTGTTGTCTCATTATATGCCACATACAGACCTTAAGACTTTGTGCAGTACATGAAACATGGCATGGGTAGCTAACAACTAACTAATCATTTTAAGGAGAGGTACAAACAAACACAGCTTGACATCAACACAAAATCAGCTACAATGGTGTAATAGATAAATAAAACTGGCAAATGGTCAAACAATGCAACCATATTAATTATTCATCCCCAATGCAGGGAAGGGGAAAGAAGCGAGAAACTTGTGCATATTTAAACACACAATACAAGCTACATTTGTTGGTTCAACTAAGTATATTATAACAGAAAATCTCCTTCGAGATCCTGTGCTTGTGTTGCTGTAAGTTGTTTAACAACTGTTTAAGGTCGGCATAAAACATTCGTCTTTTCTTCCCTATTGTAATGTATATCTGAGTGAAATGCCTTCTCGGACGAGAAAAATAACGTGGATTACTTAATGATGTTTACTAATAAATCATTTATATGATTTTTATGATTTCACAAGTGAACTAAAAACAATAAAAAATACTATTTACAAACAATGTTTAGCAATAAGGTACGAGAGGCTGTATCGTGAATAAGTCACGGCTGAAGGGCGTTAGGCACGATGCGAAGCGGAGTAACCCCTTCAGCCGTGCCTTATTCGCGATACAGCACTAGCCTCGAGTACCTTATTGCTTTTATAAAACGGTTACCACACAATGCAACTATTAAAGCCGAAAAACATGTATCTATGCAACTTTCATGAAGTAAAATCACTAAAAGCCTTCCTTCCGCTGGAAAAAATAGTCCCTGACCGTAACAGCAACAGAAGTTACACACATTATTTCGCCAATAGATGGCGGCAAAGACTGTGTTTATGAGTGAGTCAGTCGGTAGTTCCTTATGAACATTTACATTGAAAGGATGTTATCTGTTAAAAGGACAAGATATCGCAGCGGACATTCAAACGGATTTTTTTAATTATGAATATATAGAACTGACCTGAAGGAAAATGCTATATCTACTGTAAATGCAGATACACTCGCTCACTCGCTTACTCGATCTCTCACAATACTCTACTATAGCTTCAATTAACAATATCGACGCGATCAAACATGTTTGTGTTGCTAAGAGCGGTTGCTAGGGGTGTTGTGTAGTGATACATAGAACCGTTGGGTGAAGCGGTCACAGCCGTGTTTTATCGTGAATATAAAACTGCAATTGACCAATCAGAATCAAGGATTGGAACTAACCGTTTTATAATTAGCCTACAATTAATAAATAAAATATTAATAATACATTTTATTTTATTATTAAATAAAATAATACACATTTTACTTGATGAAATTATCGATTTAACAGAGCGTATAAACCATCTGTCATTCTTCCCTTCCATATCTTACTCTGCTTCTTTCTCATCCTTTTACCTCTTAATTATTCCCTTTACTCTTTATTCTCTATCAATCCTCATCCTCCGTCTTCTCTTTTTGATGGCAGAGCCCTGACGACAGAGATGGGGATGAGAACGGAACCCTGGATCTGAGCCGGGCTGGAGGGATGGGGGAGGGCAGTGGGGGTACAGTGCTGACCCCCCTGCAGCCCATGTCGCCCCAGCGGCAGGCCTTGCTCAACAGCCACTGCTACCAGATGAGCACAGCAGAGTGCTGGGACCTGCCGGTGGACTACACCAAGATCAAACGCCTGGACGAGGACCACAAGGAGGTACTGCCCCCCCGACAGCCCTTGAGTCTGCCTGGAGACGGACCGCAGCACTCACTTTACAAAGTGAATTTAGATCAATGTCAGCAGCACTTTTTTGCCCACTGTCTTTGTTGCTCTGTAGAATGTGATCAATATCTGAGAGTTTGGGTGGAGAAATGACCAATTTGTATTATTAAATAGAAGAATACATAATAACGAAGTTATTTTTATGGTCGATTGTGTAACATAGTATAAATACTAAAGAACTAACTAAACATTATTGTGTGTTTGCGTATCCCGACACAGCGACGTTGATTTAACCAATGGCGTAAGCTTAGGGTGGAGCTACAGTATCCAATAGCTGATGAGGAAGAGTGTTCAGGAAACCTGTTTGAAAGCAATCATTATTTGTGAAGTTATGTTAGTGACGATTCTAGTAGCAAAAGTAAGAAATTACACACTTCATATTTAAAAAAGACACTTTCTAAATGTCACTCACATTTTTATCGGGAATATTGTTGCAACAACTAATATTAAAATTACTATAAAACTATGACTTAAAATTATTAAGAGCACTGTAAAAAAATAATTTCATTATTTGTAATCACAACTTTTTATCTTTTGTCAAATCGACTTAGATAATTAATGTAATTCAGATAACATAATATTTTGAGTTTCTATTGATTAAACCAATCTCCTTCATTGCATTAACTCAATTGTTTAATTTCAATAAACTCAAATTTTTAAGGCAACCAGGTAACTTACTTTTTTAAGTTAAACCAGCAATAATTTTTTACAGTGAGGAGATTTCTCTTTGGTTGTTCGCATCTTCTTTCACCGGGCATTTGCTTTTTATTAGCAACTAACTTGCTTGGTATGGGATTTTTTGGTATTTTTCACCCAAAAATGAAAATGATCCCATAATTTACTCACCTTTAAGCCATCCTAGGTGTATATGACTTTCTTCTTTCAGCCGAACACAATCAGAGTTATATTAAAAACAGGAATATCCAGGCTTTTCCCAGCTTTGTAATGGCCTTGAATTGTGCCTGGGTTTTTGAAGCTCCAAAAAGTGCATCCATCCATCATAACAGTGATCCATACGACTCCAGGGGGTTAGTAAACGCATTCCGGAGCGACGCAATGGGTTTTTGTTCGAAAAATATCCATATCTAAAACTTTATAAACTATAATCACTGGCGTCCGTGCTCACGATCTCGAGAGTCAAGTTCCGGCGGAAGAGTGACCTCAGTCTGACCCGACGTATGATGTAGGATGTAGCTCCTCTTTTATTAAAATCCTCTGACTTCTTCTTTTAAACTTCTCATTTTAGACTTCTAATTCGTGACCTGTTTTGTTTTGCTCTATTCTCTGTGCTTCCACGTTCTTCATTTCTCACCGCAGCTACGCCTACGTCATGCGTCGGGTCAGAGGTCACCCTTCCACCGGAACTCCTCTCTTGTGAACGCACGTTGCCGGAAGCAAGTGATTATAGTTTAAAAAAGTTTTAAATATGTTGAAAGTAATAATATGTAAAAAATATTTTCTTACAAAAACCCTTTGCGTCGCTCCTAACCCCCTGGAGTCGTGTGTATGGATTACTGTTTATGATGGATTTTTGGAGCTTCGAAAATTTGGGCACAATTCAATGCCATTACAAAGCTGGTAAGAGGCTAGAAATTATTATATATAACTCCGATTGTGTTGTGCTGAAAGAAGAAAGTCTTATACACCTAGGATGGCTTGAGGGTGAGTACATTTTTTGGTGAACTGTTCCTTTAAGAAAGCTGTATTCCTCCTATTGTAGTGATGTGAAGGACAGGATGACTTGTAAGGACATCTAGTGTACAGTACTGGTACTGCATGCCTTGAAAATTGAATTTTCCTCTGTTAATTAGTCATTATTGAACCTCCAGACTTAAACTGTTCTTATTATTATTATTTCAAAAGGGATTTGATGTTTTGGTAAATTGTTGGGGAACGCAAATTGGTGTTGTTTTTTTGCGCAATGTTTTTTATATATGTAAACTGTACTATTCTTCCTTCTTATTCTGCATCATAACATGCATTGAAATCTCTCTTTTTCTTTCTCTATCCCCATTTTCAGGATGACCTGGACCCCTTCCAGGATCTATTAGAAGAGCAGCAGTATTCAGGAGACGTGTCCCTCCCGAGCCCCAAACACAAATTTGCTCCGTGCAAGGAGAGCAAGAAGGAGCTCCTCACGTAAGCATAGCGTCTGCTCCGGATAAGGACGATTCCCTGTTGTTTACATGTGATGCTGTAGCATTATTTTTAAAAATATAATATTTAGTGTGTCCATTGTACACTACCGATGTTTTCTAAAGAAATTAATACTTTTAATCAGCTAGGATGCATTAAATGTGAAAAAAAAATATAATGTTACCAAACATTTCTATTTCAAATAAATGCTGGGGGAAAAATCCACTAAAATATGAACTGTTTTCAACATTGATAATAATACGAAATGTTTCTTAAAGCACCAAATCAACATATTAGAATGATTTCTGATGGATCATGTGACACTGAAGACTGGAGTAATGATGCTGAAAATTCAGCTTTGATCACAAGAATAAATTACATTTTAAAATATATTAAATTAGAGAACAATTATTTTAAATTGTAATAATATTTCACAATATTACTTCACAGTTTTACTGTATTTTTGAAACAAATAAATGCAGCCTCAAGAGTTTTAAACGATAGTGTCTACAGTTTAAAAGTGATATTATGTCAAAATGTCAGTTTTATCTTTTATTTGCCTTCTCTATTTTAACAGTTTGACTGAATTAAATCCTGACAGTTAAAGTAATTTAAATATATATGTATATAATAAAAGAAAATCCAGGTTAAATTGTGCTGGGCATCATTTTCATCATAATCTAACTTACTATCACCTATATATAAAATATAAGCAAAATCTTTTATTTAGCAATGCCATTTGTAAAGAAATGTACTATTCGCAGTCAGCTATGATTATTTATTCAAGATCAAAATAGTTCAGCTGGTCATGTGACCTCAGCATCCATGTAAAAATGAATTATTAGTCTTCTAATGAAAGCGTATGTGATTTTAAACATATTTTTTCCAAAGTACAATTAATTTATTTGCATGTAAAACTTTCTAATGATACACATGACCCTGAGTGCACGTTAGTAGCAGCTGTGCAAGTGTACCATGTCTCATACCAAATCCTCTCTCAAGGCTATCAAGCTGCCAACTGGCTGACAAGGGCATGCGTGGTATGATGACATCTAACTCCCAGGATCTGAAGTAAGCCCTCACGCTCTCGTGTTTACACGCCACCTCAGTTGACCTTCAAAAATGAGGTCTATCTGAAGTTACACTAATCTTTTTCATGTTTTCATTGCTTGCAGGTGTCCTACTCCTGGCTGTGATGGCTCTGGGCATATCACAGGCAACTATGCCTCACATAGAAGGTGAAGACTCACAGATATGCACATTAAAAATTGATTTGACCACCAGTGGATTAAAAAAATGTTTTTCTTGCTCTTAAGTCTGTCAGGTTGTCCCCGGGCAAAGAAGAGTGGTATTAAAATCATGCACAGTAAGGAGGACAAGGATGACCAGGAGCCAATCAGGTGCATTTTCTTTAAATTCCCTCATCGGTCCAAAGTAACTGGGAGTTGAATGTTACTTGCAGTAATTTACAGTTGTAAAGTTGAAATTGACCAGTTGTGCTGAGGAGAACTGCAGTAGGAACTTCACTACTGTGTGTGTGTGTGTGTGTGTGTGTGTGTGTGTGTGTGTGTGTGTGTGTGTGTGTGTGTGTGTGTGTGTGTGTGTGTGTGTGTGTGTGTGTGAACTCATCCCTGCTGTGCCCAATGTCTGTAGGTGTCCTGTGCCAGGCTGTGATGGCCAGGGTCATGTGACTGGGAAGTACGCATCCCACCGCAGTGCATCCGGCTGCCCGCTGGCTGCCAAGCGTCAGAAAGACGGTTATGTGAACGGAGCGCCTTTCTCCTGGAAGTCTGGCAAGACAGACGGCATGACCTGCCCCACCCCAGGCTGCGATGGCTCTGGTCACGTCAGTGGCAGCTTCCTCACCCACCGGAGGTACATCCGTGTGGGACTGTTTCTCAACAAGCCCATCATATAGCAAGAAATCATTTCCTTAATCAGCATTTTTGCATTGTTTTTCAATAAAAATATCTAAACTTTCTTAACTTATATTAGATGAACTTAAAAAACATTAGAAATGTTGATTTCGCAACTAACTAAAATAAATAAGATAAAGTTGAAGTGCTAAAATTAGTCAATTTAAAACTTATATTAAAATAAATTAAATCTAAATCGATTTTTTTAACTAATAAAAATTACAAACAAAATGACTAAAACTAAAAAAAAGAAAAACATTTTAATTTGAAAACCTAAAATGAAAAAATGGAAATATGAAAAATAATTCAAAATATTACTATAATAGTTTATACATACAGTAGTACTAAAATAACAATGGGTATTAAGACAATTAATGTTTGTTTTTCTTAATACCTCATTGACATTCTTTCTTATTTATATTATAAATAATAAAAAAGTTTTTTCAAGTTTAAGGGATTTTGTATGTTTATGCCTAAAACAAGAAAAAATGGCCAGTGATTAATTATTATGGTTAATGATATAATTATCATACAATAATTTGTATAAGTAAATTTATCTGGTTTATCTCATTTTAAAAATTGGCAATGGTTTAAGCAAACTACAGTTAATTTAAGATATATTCACTGAAAACATATAAATTTCATATTATCATACAATAATTTAAGTAAATTTATTTCGTTTTAAGGATGTTTAGATAAAGACAAGACAAAGATGTGGCAGTAAATGTATGTGAATCAGTTCATATTTTTCTTAGCCTTGGAAAATAATGTAAAAAAATGTCATCATAGTGTTTAATCTTTCTTATGTTTTATTTGTATGTCTGTAGTCTGTCTGGCTGTCCCCGTGCCACGTCTGCTATGAAGAAAGCTAGGATGACAGGGGTTGAAATGCTCACAATCAAGCAGAGAGCAAGTAAAGGTACATCATTTGTCTTTTATTCTATCATTAATAATGGAATTCAATTAATTTGACTCGGCATTTTTAACAGTGAATGTCTCCATGTTCCCTTCCAGGCATAGAAAACGATGAAGAGATAAAACAACTGGATGAGGAAATCAAAGACCTGAACGAATCAAACAATCAAGTAGAGTCAGACATGATCAAATTAAGAACTCAAGTAAGAGCATTTGCCATCTCTCAAAACGGGCATTGGCCGTGTGTTCAGTCACAGAGATGCCTTTGTCTCGGCAGATCACCACCATGGAGACTAACCTGAAGTCCATCGAGGAGGAAAACAAGGTTATAGAGCAGCAGAACGACTCGCTGCTACATGAGCTCGCCAACCTCAGCCAGTCGCTCATCAACAGTCTCGCTAACATCCAGCTCCCTCATATGGTAAGAGCCGACGGACATGTGTCCTCAGCTAGGGGTAAGACAATATCAGTGATCAAGGGACTGCAAAGTCAGGATTCAAATGTTTGATAATTAATTACAGGAAGGAAGTCCTGTGAATCTGAATAAATTCAAATGAGTTATTAAAGGGGTGGTAAAGTATGATTTCACTTTTCTAGCTTTAGTTAGTGTTGTTTAGTTAGTTAGTTGCTGTTTGAGGATAAACATCTGCAAAGTTACAACGCTCAAAGTTCAAAGCAAATTTGCTTTTAAAGAAAAGGACTACAACAAACGGCTGGTTGGACTACACGACATTCCTCACGGGTTAGTGACATCTAAAATTTACATAAGCCCCGCCCCCTGAACACACAGTCCATGTTGAGAAGAGGAAGAGTTGCTGTAGTCGAGCACATTTGTGAGTCAGCTCAAACTTTAGCATCCGTCTTATCACATGCAATAGAAAGTCACTCTGTGTGCATCTCACAACAGTTCCTATACGAGCGGTTTATAGATTATCATGACAGAATATGCTAATTGAAGATAGTTAACTCCACATCAGCGACATAAACTCATCAACTAACCATTCAGAGACGTCCTGTTGCTTCTACATGTTGTCACTTCTTTTTGAGTCTCTCCATCTTTGTCTGACTCCGTTTTAACATTAAAGGCAGAACAGTTTCTGTCATTTTAGTGTGTGTGTGTGTGTGAGGTAATCGCAGCTGCTAACACACATGAGCTCTTGAAACCCCGCCCTCTGCAGCAGCTCATTTGCATTTAAAGGGCCAGACACAAAACGGTGCGTTTTTGCAAACCCTCAAAAAGTGACAACTTTAACATGCTATATAAAAATATCTGTGGGGTATTTTGTGCTAAAACTTCACACACACACTCTGGGGACATCAGAGATTTATTTTACATCTTGTGTAAAGGGCATTTTACCACCCCTTTAAAGTTTGTTCATGTATGATCTTCAATAAATGTTTATCTGCATAGAATAGTCTTGTAGATCATATAGGCTGCCTCTTGTTGAAAGCCAGGGCCTGAGTCTGCATATCAGACGCTACCAGTACAGTAGTGATGAAGTTCCGGTTTCTATTGTTTCTCCCATCTGCTTCTTTATGTCTGTTGTTGAGTTCCTCGCAGTTCCATATGCTTCTGTGCTGAGGTCACTCCCCTTTACTGACCATTGTAGAAAAACAACCTCCACTCCAACGACTGCTTTTCAGTTGAGTAACAACATGGCCGCTGTGGATCAGGTGGTCCAACATGATGGCATCACAGAGCCTTCATATACACATTGAGACGGGGCGCGATTGGAAAAGCCTTGTTCAAATGTGGCAGCCATGTTAGTAAACAACTGAAACATGTCTTCTTGAATATGGCTCCTGAATCCTCCACCCCACTGTCGATGGATGCTATTTAGAGTGCGCACGAGGGGTCCTCAAGCGGCACTATCAGACGACTGTTGCCTATTCATGTGTCATGCCGCTCAACCAAAACTTGCACTGCAAAAAATAATGTTCTTCCTAAGCATTTTTGTCTTTTCTAGTACAAAATATCTAAACTTTTTTTTTTAAACTAAGCTACATTTACTTGAGAAGCAAAATTACTTAAGGTATTGAGGGACAGTTTTACAAAACGCGGCTAATTGGCGTGAGAACGCAATTCCAAAAGAGTGCCGATGGGAGTGTAAAGTTCTGCGCATGATCTACTGATGACACGCAAACTAAAGAACACACACACAGCCGGATCATTTCCATAATGACCAACACAATACCAAGAGCATCTGGTTTAAGACATGCTTTTATTGGCCGGTAAATAATGGCTCAAATACCAGTAAATTGACTAGCGCAAACCTTAGTAAATCACCTTGCATGATTCATTTAAATACTTTCCACCCATAAATGTTACATCTAAAAAGGAAACTCCTACAAATGTATATGTAATAAGGTATAACTTATTATAACTGTCCACGCCTTTTCAGCGCTGATTTTTTACTGCGTGTCTTTAGTAAATCCTGACAGTAGTTTTTTTAACTCCAAAAGTGTAATAAAAAACAATCTGCCAATGGGGTCAGAAAAATAGTCTTGTTTCCCCTTTGAATTATAGGGTTAGTACACCCAAAGTTAAATAATTATTGTCCCGTAAAACCCGTAAGACTTTCGTTCCTCTTCGGAACACAAATGAAGATCTTTTAAATGAAATCTGAGAGCTTTCTGTCCCTCCATTGACAGCTATGCAACTACCACTTTGTCACTTCAAAAAGTTCATAAAGAGATCGTAAAACTAATTCATATGAATTTAGTTCATATTTTCTGAAAAGACACACGCTAGGCTTTTATTCACATATAAACATTGATCAGCAAACCTCTATAGAAGCTCAAATGTGCGGCGTAACACAGGAGAATAAACCTCATTGGTCAAGCGAACATGCCTGAGCTTCTGTTTATCATAACAACAGCGTTGATGAACCAACACAATTTTAAAATGTAATTTATTCCTGTGATCAATTTTCAGCATCATTACTCTTTAGTGTCACATGATCCTTCAGAAATTTGCTTCGCAAGAAACATTTATGATTATTACAATGTTAAAAACAGTTGTGCTGCTTAATCATTTTGTGGAAATTATCTTTTGTAACATTTTAAATGTCTTTACTGTCACTTTTGATCAATTTAATGTATCCTTGCTAAATAAAAGTTCAATTTATTTTAAAAAACATCTTAGTGAATAGTACTGTAATTGTAAATTATATAACATATATTAAAGTTTCGGTAACACTTTACAATAAGGTTCATTAGTTAACATTAGTTAACTACATTAGTTAACGTTAACTAATAATGAACTGCACTTATACAGCATTTATTCATCTTTGTTAATGTTAACTTCAACATTTACTAATACTTTATTAAAATCTTGTTAACATTAGTTAATGCACTGTGAACTAACATGAACAAACAATGAACAGCTTTATTTCTATTAACTAACATTAACAAAGATTAATAAATACTGTAATAAATGTATTGCTCATTGTTAGTTCATGTTAGTTAATACATTAACTAATGTTTAATAAATTAACCTTATTGTAAAGTGTTACCAAAGTTTCCTATAAAATTGAAGAAAAAAAATTTGTATAAAATTTAAATTAAAAAACTGTTTTAGAGATATTATAACCGTTCAATTCATATTGTTACTTTTACGATCTCTTTATAAACATTTTAAAAGCATATACAGTAAGTGGTAGTTGCATGGTCTGTCAGTGGAGGGACAGAAATCTCTCAGATTTCAGGATCAGAATATCTTCATTTGTGTTTCGAAGATGCATGAAAGTCTCGTGGGTTTGGAACAACATAAGGGTGAGCAGTGTGTGACTAAGTTTATTTTTCTCAACCCATTGGCAGATATTTAGTCTTATTTTATTGCAAAATTCACTTCATTTTGATCTTCTTCTTTTTTTGGTTTAGAAAACATTTAGCTTCTTAAGTAAATGTATTTTTAGATATTTGTATATCTGGAAAACAAGACAAAAAAAAGCTGAGGAATAGCAAATGTTTTGCGGTGTGGTGTTCTGTACTTCCACATGTAAAGTCGAGTATGTCCGTTTGATTGAGACCACTGACCTCTGGCTTTTAGCCAGGCTAATAGTCTTTTCTCTACACCTCTCCCTCCTGTAGAAACCGATGCCACTGAAAGAGGCCCCTGTTAAAAATTACTGCTGTTTACAGATGCCCCACAGAGTAAGACATTCATTTTCCATAGTCTAACTTTATCCTTCTCCTCACTATCATTTTCCTCCCCTAGTCCCCTCCCCGTTTGTGGCACACACTCAGATGTGTGTATGCATCATGAAGGTCCATAGAGTGTATCAGTGCCACACATATTAACCACTTCAGTGTATAGCGATAAGTAAGCCGGGGTTGCAATATGACGAGCCATATTTATTTTTTGCTAGTAAACTCATGTAAAGCACATTATAGAATGATGCTCATCGATATCTGTCTGCTACTCATGGCGATCTGTTTGATATCACTCGTGAATGCCAGTATTACTTACATACTCATGAGCATGACTCTCACACCAGTGCATGCATACATAATGTATGTGCATTAATTATTTTGTTATCCATCAGATATATCTTTTGTTAGGAACATCGCAGTAGTTCTATACGTTTGGTTTTGACCAACTAACAGTGACCATTTTAATGTGACTGGTCAAGCCCTGCATTTCCAGAGATGTACAGTATTCTCTATAAAACCCTAGCTGATATTTAGTTTTAAAGGCAGCGTTGTGGGTTCATTCCTCCCTCAAATCTCCTCTCTTCCCTTCCCTTTCTGTCTTGATTGTGTGTTTGATTGAACATTTTATGATTGATTTTGTTTTCAACCTCCAATGATCCCGATCTGTTCCGCAGGAGCCGATGAACGAGCAAAACTTTGACACTTATGTGAGCACTTTGACAGATATGTATACTCACCAGGACCAGTACCAGAGTCCGGAGAACAAGGCCCTTTTGGAGAACATAAAGCAAGCGGTTCAAGGCATCCAAGTGTAGCTTTGCGATTGGCTATTGGCCGAGTCACGGGGCCATGTGATAAGAGCGTTAAGAATCGATAAGAAAAAAAAGAAACCCGTTATGTAAAAAAGTATGGATAACTAGTATGATTTTTTTGCTGCTGTAATTTATTGTATCATTTGGCATTATTTATGATTCTGTTATGCTTTTGACAAAAAAATACATAACTTATTTGTTGCCTTGCTTTAAGATGACGACTACCAATGGCAAATGTTTTGAGGAACATTCATGTTTTGTACATTTTTCATATGACCTGACATAATGTGATGTACTGTTTATAGCTGCTAATGTATGCACATTTTATAGTGTATATGTATTTATTAATTGTAAACAAAAACCATCCATTATTTTAAATCTAAAGAGGTGCAGAGGGGATACACTGAGGGAATGTAAGGGCAATCAGCTTCGATCTAATGGGAACTAATGTGCTGTTCAGTGGGTGTACAGTGGTACATTTTTGTGGTTCGATTTTGGGTACATTTTGTAACAATATTGAGAAACGTCTTTTGGTTTCGGAATCATATTTATAGTGGTCAGTGTGGGCACTCTAATGCAGTATGTGTATTGTTTAATTTTTGGCTTGTTTTAGTTTTTTTTCTTCCGTTTTAATTCCCAAAAATAGATGGAAAAATAGAAGAAGAAAAAAAACTTGTGAAAGCAAACATCATGACACGGAAACTCACTGGTGTAAATCCCAAGAAATATTTCATAACTTCTCAAATATTTTCAAAGTCTGTTCTCTAAATGTAACGCCCGGCTGCTTGAGGCCAATAACTACAGAAAATTTCAAGGAGACAATCCAACATTAATTATTAAGTTAATGATCGTAAAATGTTAGTGGTAGTATGATAGAATATCAGCAATATATGACAACGAATCAATCATTTATTTAGATATGGGATGCAAAAGTTTGGGTATATGCAATTTCTTATTCTTACCATAGTAGAAAGCTGATGAATCTTTTTACTAAATGTAAAGTATTAAGTTTTATATAAATCTTTTAATACAGTCATGTTTTAGGGTTTAAACATGGGTGATCAAGTCCAAAAGGATGAATGCATTATGATTTTAACATTTCTCATGTTCGATTTTGCACAGGGACACCTTTGTTTCCATGTTTTGGTGTTTTTATTTGTTTCAGGAGACCAAGGAGGTGCCCAGACGTTTGAATTGTGGGAAGTTTTTTTTTTTTTTTTTTTTTTGAAGAAAGTAAATCTGTGTATGAATGTTAGTTTACCAGTGTGCTGGATATACAGGGTTAATGTCACCATCCATACGTCATTGTGTCATAGTAATGAGCACTTGTCTTGTAGATTTTGTCCAAGCAATCATGTAGAGATTCATCTGGTCACGAGTGCACAACAAATACAACTATATCAGCAATGCAAACAATTAATGAACTCCAATCAGTTATACACAGTATTAAGAGAGGTCAGCTTGCCTTCTGTGGTTACCTGCGATTCACTTTCATTTTTTATTTATTTTTTTTACGTTCATGAGAAATCAGCGGCACTTTAAGCTTTAGGGAATTGAAGCAGGATGCTTTAATTTCATTTTCGATAAGTAAACGATGAAGCGACGTGTCACGTGTCTAGATTACGGTGGCGTGTGAGGATTGTTTACTGACCCGACCGGTTCATATTACTCCATCATATCCTAAAGACATGTACAGTTATAGTCTGGGAACCCCACGTTCGTCTTCATTCAGTCAAAGCCCATTGAAAGCATCAAGCAAAGCCAGAAATAGGGATGATTTTCAGTGGTGGATTTTAAAGTTATTTGTATTTATCGAGCATGAGTCAAAGATGTCACAGTGATTTTTAGTGTGAAATGACTCTGGTTGATGCTGAACGTCTACGTGGGACTTTGTTTCGGAAAGTCTATTATTTTCTATTAGTAAGACTAGCATTGTGTTTTCCGAGAGCTCATGCAAAAGGTGCTAGTCTCTCTTATTTATCATTCTGTAATATCCAGACATCTCCTCCCCAACCACAGCACATTTCTCTCTCCGAAAGCTTTGTGTATGCAGCTAATTTCCAAGATAGTAACTACGCTTTTAACACACTGATAGCAAAATACAATATCCTCTCATCCACTATCATAACTGATTTGACAGGAAAAGGGATTTTAAGCACAATTCCGCTGCTCATTTTCAGTTGGCACATATTGTACTATCTACTTCAAAAGGTTATCTGTGACTATTTAAATAGAAACTATCTATGGTGTCACATGCTTGAATGCAGAATACTTTTCTTATTAATAATTGTGAAATCATCAGGTTACAAGTTTCCATATCAAATGGATTTTAATTAATCATTTTAAACCAGGATTTTTCTATTAAAAAATAAAGAAGCATAGCTTTCTTAATGTCTCTTGCTCTCTTCCTCTATCCAGCTCTTTAGCTATCTTTTTCTCTCTTATTTTAATTTTCAACCACATGGCATGATTTCTGTTGGTATGATACTTTTTTTGCTCTAAGTGTTTAAGATCACAAGTTGCAGTGATATTTCATTTTGAAATTGTGAACTTTGTACAATTTTTATCATGCTGGTGTTGACATCTCTTACTCAATAAAAATTGTGTTGCCACATTACATGTCCCTTTCATTCAACACACTGGTATAAGTTTGTGATGACTTTTAAAAATTATGTTATTTAAATCGTTACTAAGTTTGCATCAAGGAGGTCTATAATATGAGCAAACAATCCGTTAGCATTCATCTCAATAATATATACTTGGTGCTTGGTCGTGTTTATTTGATCATACTATACTTTTGATGGGATTTTTGCCATCACAATGATAGGTAGGCTATCTTGTTGATTGACTTACCATTGTGTAAATAAGCTATAATTAATAGTCACTGTGCCAGAGCTTAAGACATATATCTAGCATAAGCTACCTTTTATTAATAGATTTATAAATAAATGACAACATTTCGTTTTCAGTTAGCCTACACAAAAGGACCTATGACATGAAATAAAAGGAATGACCCATATAGGAGTACGTTTGCCCTAATGTTGTAAAATGGTAATGTGTGTGTGTGTGTGTGTGTGTGTGTGTGTGTGTGTGTGTGTGTGTCAAACGTGTTCAGTAACTTCTATTTTTTGTCATGACAAAAAAGTCAGCAATTTCACTTCCATTTCAATGGCAGCTGATAGGCTAGAACTGCTGATTCCAATACAATCCTTGAAAACTTAGACTGTAAAAAAGGTTGGCACATACACAGCACTGTGAGTGACTGCACAAGCTCATGTCCACAATTTCATTAAGAAAAAGCGCATTTCAAAAGCATACAATTTATTTAGCCTATTTATATATAGGCTAAGTGACTGAAAACACTTGACACAAGTAATTCTGTAAAACTAGCAGTTGGAAGAACCTGGAGGTAAATTACAACCATGTTGCAGGTTTGAATATTAATTGGAGAACGAATCCCCCGGCCGCAGGACGTCCATCAAGCGTCAATGAATGACCTTGTTAATATTCATGAGCTACGGCGAGTCCCAGCCAATGAGATCTGCAGAGAGCTATCTGTATGATTCCATCCATTCTATTTCAATGGCAGCTGATGTATAGAACTGCTGACTCCAAAACAATCCTCGAACATCTGGTTTGAAGATACACTTGCTGACTGTGACTGCACAAGCACGTGTCCACAATGAACCCATTTGCAATACCGTTGACAGCCGCCAAGGTGCGCAGTTTCCCAGCATGAGCCAGTGTCTGTCACATGATGCAAACTAAAGATGTCTGCGACGGAAGAGGACACGGAACTCAGAGATCTACTGATCCAAAACTTGGAAAACAGTGGTGTTTTGAATAAAATCAAGGTACTTTTCCTGTCTATTTCGAAACACGTTTAAAGTCTTTATGAGGCCGGAATAATCCCTGTCTCATACGGGACATATTTCGCTTTCTAAGCACAATGTTTGTTAGCAGCATAGCATAGGGATGCTAAAGTTGTTATGGGAACAAATGGACAACAGCCACTGTTGTGATAACATTGTGTTATGGCAGTGCGCCCTTGTCTTATTTTCTCTCATACCACCACTAAAGATGAGACCTACGGTGTCATTGTTTTTCTCGGCTGTTTTAATATTAAACGAATCATGCTTCTTAGTTAACCGGCAAGTCTGCAAAAGTCTCTTGGTTTATCTTATTTGGGCAAGGTGAGGAAGTCATCTAAAATGATCAGGCCACAAATAATCTGTAATATAATTCCTTTACCCCTCTATGGTTAAAACCACCTTTTTAGATCTTGTAATTGTACCGTATTTGTACATAATAGTGTTTCTTTATTGACTCTGCAGCTACAGTAACATCTCTGCAGTTTGAGCTGTACTGATCCCTGGTCTGTTTGGTGCTGTACTTTTATAAATATGTCGGACTAAAGGACATATGGACTGATGATACGTCTCTGGTTTACAGGCAGAGCTGCGTGCTGCTGTTTTTCTTGCCTTGGAGGAGCAGGACAAAGTTGAGGTAATTATAAAATATTATTTTGCTGATTAAATTATGTTAAATTCATTATATATATATATTTATTTTTTTGTTGTTGCATGAGTGCTCTGCAAGATCCAATGTATCATTTAGATGTCAACTCTTTTAAATAGAATAAAACCCCTCTTGTGAATGAAAACCTGAAAAAGTCCCTCAACACGAAGGATGGTAAGTTCAGATTCCAAAAAGTTTTGCTTTGATGAGATGATGACTTACGGGGGGAATACATGCATCACAACTTTTAGGATCTGAACAGGAAACACTGCATCATACACTTGCTGACTTTGTAAATTGTTAGAGAGAAAAATTGGGTATCAATCAATTTCTAAACGACTGAGGAACACACACTACCAGACTTTCATGTTTTTCTCAACTCACACAGAAACATACACATGCAACACCTCATTGTTAGAAGACGCATGACAAATGAAAACGAGGTCAAACATGTTTGATATCCTCCAACTGGATTGAATCGTAGTATGAAACTAAAAGAAAAGGAATCCGGTGTGGAGTTTTATAAACTTGCGTCGATTAGACTGCAAATCCAGGCAAAATATAGTGTGTTCCACTTCCAGCCTTTCATTTTTAAACTTAAAATATATGTAATATATATATATTATACACTACCATTCAAAAGTTTTTGATTGGTAAGATTTTTTTCTTCTGTTTTTAAATGTTAATGTTTCTGCTCACCAAGACTGCATTTATTTGATTATAACTATTTTTTTTACAATTTAAAATAACTGATTTCTATTTAAATATATTTTAAAATATTATTAATGTATTGGCAACGCTGAATTTTCAGCATCATTACTCCAGTCTTCAGTGTCACATGACCCTTCAGAAATCATTCTAATATGTTGATTTGATGCTCAAGAAACATTAATTATTATCATCAATGTTGAAACAGTGTAAAAAATCATCAGTATTTTTGATTAATAGACAGTTCAAAAGAACAGCATTTATCTGAAATGGAAGTCTTTTGTAATATTAATATTATACACTACCGTTGAAACGTTTGGGATCAGTTTAAAAAAAATTTTTTTTATACTTTTATTCAGCAAGGATGCATTAAATTGATCAAAAATGACAGTAAAGATATTTATAATGTTACAAAAGCTTTCTATTTCAGATGCTGTATTTTTGGTCAAATAAATGCAACCTTGGTGAACTGAAGAGACGACTTTACAGTATATACAGTGTCCAACTAGTTTTATTGCCAGCCAATTAAAGGCCCGGGATGAACTGTGTTTAAAAAATGATGAGAAAACAGAATAAATTCAGAAAAAGAAATAATCTAGTGCTTGTCTAAACTCTAGGCAAGGCATTACACGATTTAGACTTTTTAACAATGTTTAACAATATCTTTTATTTAATAAATATGCAAATAATGCATTTTCAGCTTGTGTTACTCTTCTTGCAGGGCGCTTGGTAGCCGGTCTCATCACTGACTTCCTGCAAGTCTTCAATTTAGACTTCACTCTCGCGGTGTTTCAGCCTGAAATTAGCACGGTACGTCAGTGTCGCATAATGCCCAACACTGTCATATATACGCAGTAAGATTTGAGCTGTCTTTCAGAAATTCATGCACGTGTGTTATGATATATTTTTTGATTGATTGATTTGAATGTGATGTACTGTATCCTCTGTGATCTAAAACTAACGTACCCTATTATGTGTTGTTTAGCTGAACGGGCTCGACAGTCGTGAAACTCTGTCTAAAGAGCTTGGCATCTCTGAATCGGAGGTGAATAAAAACGCCCCTCTCCTGCTAGAGTTGGTGAAGAGGGGCCGGCACAAGGACAAGACCTCCATTTTCACCGAGGTGATTTTTGATGCTCTTCATTTCAGCCGGTCTGACCAATCCATGCCTTTCAGATTGACTGACTCTCACTTTCTCTCCTGTCTCTTTACTCAGGAAGATCGGGTGACTGAGAGAACTTTTCCCAAGGTACTTTACCACCGCTATCTGGTCCACTCCATGCGTTATCTCTCTAGATCTCTCCGTAACCTGTTTTTGCACCCACACGTACAGTAAGCACAGGTAGGGTTGATGCACTCTCAGGAGCAGATCCAGTCTCAGACTAGTAATAGTGCTAACCCACTTATTTCACTTGTGGTTGGAGAGCACGTCTTGGGTTGATTCATATCACCGGTTCACCCCCACATCACAAACCCCAGGAGATTTATTCAGGTCACACAAGGGAAGCATGATGTAAATGAACATCTTTAAGTGGTGCTGCAAAAAAAGGTTTTCCTGTTAAGATACTTGTGCAAAACAAGCTTGTCCTACTTCTCGACTTTTTGTCTTGTTTTGCGGGCACTTTACGTGCGTTTGTTTAATCATGCCACTCGCGCTGCATGACTTCTGTCGTAACTTCACATACTATAGTCTCATGATTATACACTGTGATATCGTGTCTTGTTTTTAGGTGCTCAATGTGATTACCCCAAACATGTGATTTACATGAAAATAACAAATATACAATTTTATATATTTAAAT
The DNA here is from genome assembly GCF_949152265.1 of Phoxinus phoxinus. Taxonomy (NCBI): domain Eukaryota; kingdom Metazoa; phylum Chordata; class Actinopteri; order Cypriniformes; family Leuciscidae; genus Phoxinus; species Phoxinus phoxinus. Next base: position 32,702,256 of record NC_136891.1, read on the forward strand.
ATACATTTTAAATAATGTTTAATAGATCATTTAGATATTAGAGTGCAATCTGCAATGATTGTGTTCATGTTTGTGGATGTTTTTTAGGAATTATTGCCACGTCAAATTGCTGATGCCCGCAAGAAATTTGACAGTCATGACAAGGTAACTTTTTTTTTAATTACTTTATAATTAATACAATGTTCCCTTATAGTATAGAATTATTATTTATTTATAAAATAATAAGTATTCATTACTTTTTAGTTGTGTTATTATTCATTTGGTAATAATAATTTGGTAATTAATCACCATAGGATTAAAAAAAAAAAAAAAAATCTTCTTTTGTTTTGATTTGACAGAACAGAAGTGGGGAGATCAACAGAGATGCAGTTATTGGCATTATGGCCGATCTTTTCCCCCAGTTCAGCAGGTTTGTTTCTGCATTGTGGACTCTAGGAAATATCTGAACTTACCGGGACTGAAACCATCATGTATGTAACGACTGAGAGTGTTGACATCTTCCCACGTTGTTGGTTTGCTCTTCTGTAATCATGTCTGGTTGAGGTTCTTGTTGTTGTGGTCATGGCCTTTCTCATGACTTTGGGAACAGAGTGTATTTCAGAACGGTGGCGTGTTAGCGGCCCCTAAATTAATAACTAATGATCTTTACAACGGAAGTGAATCAATCAAAACTAACTTAAGCTGGACAATAACTTTATTCTAGAGCTGCTGTAAAGCCAGAACAATCTCTGTCACTGTAATCTCCTATTATCACTGTAAAGCTGCTTTGAAACTCTATATTGTTAAAAGCACTGTATAAATGAAGGGGACTTGACTATTTCGGCATACAAATCTGAATAAAGGAATAGTTCACTTCAAAATGAAAATTCTGTCATCATATACTCACCCTCAAGTTGTTTCAAACCTGTATTAATTTCTTCTGCTGAACACAAAGGAAGATATTTTGAAGAATGTCAGTAACCAAACAGTTAACTGGTCCCATTAACTTCCACAGTATAGGAAAAAAAATATACTGTGGAAGTCAATGGGATCCATCAACTGTTTGGTTACAGACATTCTTCAAAATATCTTCCTTTATTCAGCAGAAAGAAATTCATACAGGTTTGAAACAACTTGAGGGTGAGTATATGATGACAGAATTTTCATTTTGAAGTGAACTATTTAATGTGAAGGTCATTATAAAAGATCAATTTATAGTATTTATTGTTCTGTAGGTTTAGCCTAGTGCATTTATGCTGCGATTGCTATAAATTTCCACATTTCACTAATTTAATTTTTTTCACATTTGCATATAAAAAGAAACATGCTGGACAGTTACGTCACCGAGGAACTCCGAGCCAAAGGCAAGGACACAAACGATAGTAAGTTTGTAGTTGTCCACCATTTTAGGGTTGCACATTTCTTGTCATTCTTTGTAATAGTTGCTAATGTTTTGTCTTCCACTTCTTTCTGTTTTCTATAACTTTAACATAGCTATAGACTTTCAGGACTTCCTGGGAATGTACAAATGCTTCTTCATACAGTGTCGAAGTGTGGTAAGCGACCTTAAACGCGTTCGTTTTTTGTGATGTCTCTTGTGTAGCAATATAATGAGGTCCGTAATATCCTTTATAGGTTACCAGTGACAGTAGCGATGCACTTAACTCCTCGAGTAAAACGGCTGAAGATAGAGTCATTTCATCTTCCGCCAGCAAGGTAAACTGACTTCCTGTCCTTCTGTGTTTGTTTTTCTGTCTCTGCTTATCTTTCTCACACACACTTTCCCCTCACCTTCTGACTAGATTATAATCTTTGATCTTTGTTGAATATCAAATATGAGTTGCTTTTTGTCGTGTCTAATATTCTGTCTTTCACACACCTGTCTATTTATAAAAAATAAATAAAAAAAGGAATGAGACCACAAAGCCAAAGCTGGCTTATAACCTGTATACGTGCAAATCCCGCAATATGTTATTAAACATTTCTGTTTTATAGCATGCACAATTTTCATTTAGAAAATTTTACATTTTCATCTCTTTTTAATTTTAATTTCATCCAGCCCGTTAAGTTTAACCCTAAAACCTAATTTGTTTTATGACCAGAAGATGCGTGTAGTGATAGGTAGCAGTGTTTCCTGTAGCAGAGTGATTCATCAGCATATCTTATATCGTTCATCTAGATGGTGGGTGATGTACAATAGTAATTTCATGCAGTCATTGTATTTTGACTCACAAAGGGAAAGGGGTTTTACCACAGCGCAGGCAAGCGGCTTTGACCTGCACAGAATGTAGTCTCACACAACAACGTGATTGTTTTCAATTAAGATTTATACACACACATGCCCTCGCTAGATTTATTGATTTTTATTCATTTTGGGCCATAATCTAAAAAATATCTGCATATACAGTGCCGGTCAAAAGTTTGGAAGCATTACTATTTTAAAAGGTTTTGAAAGAATTCTCATATGATCATCAAGCCTGCATTTATTTTATAAAAAATACAGTAATAGTGTGAAAAATGTATACAATTTAAAATAGTGGTTTTCTATTTTTAATGTACCGGTACTTTAAAACATAATTTATTTCTATGACGCAAAGCTGACTTTTCATCAGCATCATTGCTCCAGTCTTCAGCGTCACATGATCCTTCAGAAATCATTCTGTCAATAAATCATATGCTGATTTATTATCAATAATAAATTATTGATTTTATTATTGATTTATTATTGATTTATTATCAATAATAAAAGCTGCGGCTTAACTTAAAGTTACAAAAGAAAAGCAATTATTTAAAATATATTTTGTAGCAATATACACACACTACTGCTCAAAAGTTTGGGTCAGTAATTTATTCTTCTTTCTTTTGTTTTTAGCAAGTATGTGTTAAATTGAAAAAGTGATAGTAACGATTTATATTGTTAGAAAAGATTTCTATTTTAAATAAATGCTGTTCTTTTTAACTTTTTATTTATCAATGAATCCTGAAAAAAGTATCAGAGGTTATAAAAAAAATATTAAGCAGCACAACTGGTTCCAACATTGATTATAAATTAGCATATTGGAATGATTTCTGAAGGATCATGTGACGCTGAAGACTGGAGTAATGATGATGAAAATTTAGCTTTGCATCACAGAAATAAATTATGTTTTAAAGTATATTAAAATAGAAAAAAACTATTCTGTTTTTTTAGATTTAATTTTATTTAATAATTCAAATAGTGTTTATTATGGGCCTAAATGAAAGAAAATTAAAATAAATACATAAAAGCCTATTAATTGTTAGAAATGAATCACTTCTCCCCAAATTTCATGTCAGTGAAAGTGAATAGATATAGGTCTTGTGTCATCAACGTTTGCCTGCATTTGTTTGTTGCTTGCAGTCATCTGTGCATTTTCAGTTTTCTGTGCATCCTGTAGCAGGTCATCCTGTTTTGTTGGTTTTTGTACTCGTCTCCTTCCAAATCTGTGTATGATTTAGTGAGGCTAGTGTCACTGTTGTATAAGGGAAGCTGATGGTTGTATTCTGGTGCTCAGATACCCAGGTATAAAGGATTTGTTAAACACAGTTCAGCGCAGGAAGAAAATGCTGGCCCAAAGGTAAAGCACAACTCTGATCCAGGAGCGTTTGATCAGCTCAACCATGTGGCTTTCTTTAGGTCACATACATGATTCATAAATGGATGTTGTCTGCACACATTTGGCTGTTGCTGAGTAACCATCATGCCAACATTTAGATTTGTGCCTCTTTCCATTATTCTTATCACATGTGCAAGTCACATTCATGTCCCTAAACACAATTACTGCTTATTATTAGTCAAGATGGAGATGCAGAAAGCACTTATAATGTGTAATGGTGCTAAACGTAGCCCATGGTTGAATTGAAACCATTTTAGCACTTGATATAGTGAACTGGCTATTGCAGAGCAGATTTAAGCTAATCCACAATAAAAACGAGATCAGTCTTAAAAAAAAAAAAAAAAACTTTTAGGGCTAATAGTGTGATTTATATTTTAACACTTACTAACACCTTTGGCTTCTTTGAACAGTTTACCAGATTATCTGCATGTGTCGTCGACTCGTCTAATCACTTACTTTTGGATAATGTGCACTAATTCTGAAACATTTCATCTCAAGTAAAAACCCTCTTTTGAACGTCGTTCTATGCGACCTAATGGATCACTTTGCGTGGGTTGAATGACGCTGCATTTTTGTTCAGCTGTCTAACCCTAACCCTACTGTTGAAGGTTAACATTGATGTGGGCCAGTTTCAGAATGGGCATTTTGACAACCCACTGTTCTTGTAACTTAAGTCAAATGTTCTTTCCTTTTAATCTTTTAATCCTCTATTAACAGGAAAATCCAGGCAATTTTACTTGAGAGTGTCATGTTTTAAAACTACGAGGGTGAATTCACTTTTTCTTATTTTTTTCTTGCTTATAATACACCACTCGTAAACGTAACACTCAAATGAATTACGGGATACCGTTGGTTCCAAACTGAATCGTACCTGTAGTTACTTTGCATGAGCATATCAGGTGATGCTCTTTGTTCATGTTGATCAGATGAAATCTGTTGCTTGTGGTGATTATTTTGCCTCTTTGCCATAGGCTGGAGACAGAAGACCTGGTGAAACACTGGGGTCTCAGAAGAACAGAGGGTCTGTTCAAGTGTTTGAAGAGTCAGAGGAGGGATTGGGAGATGGGAAAAACCTTCCCACCCCACTGAGGAAAGCACTGGAATTTGGACTGGAGGATGAGGATGAGGAAGGAGACTCGTTCTTCGATGATCCTCTTCTTAAACCTCAGAAGACCTATGGCTGGTAAGGATGCCTTCACTAGGAGAAATCAACAATCATGGCTTCTCATGTAGACCATTCACACTGACAAAGTATCAGGAAGTCATTCATTTTAAATGAAAGTTGGGAATTATAGGTGACATTATATTGACTGCAACTCGAAAATGAAAATGACTGCATTCAGAAAATGAAGACATAAATTGTTTAATTTAGAAATCTCAATGTAAATGTAAATATATAAATCACTGTTTAAAATGACAAATAAATAAACTAGGGCTGCATAGCGATTAATCGCAACTAATCGTTTGCAGAATAAAAGTTTTTGTTTACATCATATATGTGTGTGTACTGTGTATAATAATTATGTATATATAAATACTCAAACATGCATGTATAATTAAAAATATTTATATATTTACTATTTATATATTAAGTATTTATAATTATATTTAAATATAAAAATGTATATAAACATGTAAATATTTTTTAAATATATACATGCATGTGTGTGTATTTATAAATACATAATTATTTTACACAGTAACACACATATATACGATGTAAACAAAGAAATTCTGCAAACGATTAGTTGCGATTAATCGTTATGCAGTCGTTAATGTTCATGCCTAAAATGAACAAACTGTTTATTTAAATCATAGTTAAAATGTTAGTTAAATGTAACAATAAAATAAATGTAAAAAAAAATGTAATGTTCCCAAGTGTAAACTGTCCAACGGCATGTTATTTTGCTCAGATGGCAGATAGAAAAGCATTTGGCAAAAGCATAAAGAAGAGCAATTTGTAAATACTATATATACAAATTAAATTAGTATGTTAAACAATTTATATGTCTTTTGTTACATACAACTGCATTTTTAAAAAACATGAATTAAATTAACGGTTTCAAATACATATTTAATTGTCAGTTTGAAAAGTTTTTTTATTTTTTATGTAAATGAATACATTGATAATTACCTACTAATCCTCTACATGTTGGAAACTTGACAGCTTGAGGCCATCTACACTGGACGCGAGTAAGCGACATGTGCAAATCCATTTGTGCTTTGTGTCAGAAGTAGCACGAGCACTTGAAGTACGTCAGAAATAGAACTGGCCGAGAATTGTTGTCGCATTGCATCTAGTGTAGACAGCATCACTATTATAATGGCTTCTATGTGCTTTTGTCTGCTATAGCCGCTCGCGTTCAGTGTAGACACGGTGTAATGCATTTGAATACTGCGTGTAGGTAGAAATGCCTAACCAACAGTACAGCATCCTCAAGCCATTTAATTGCTGTCGGTGTGATCGCATTTATCACAGTCCTGGTTTGAGTGTCATTGTGGGAGCAGATTTTCATTCAGAGCTTTGAACAAGGACCGTTTCAGTGCCCACATGTTCTACTTAGACTGAGAAAGCAAATAAAATTGAAATGATCTAAACCACTGACACCTTTGATAGTAATTTCAGAAACATTCATCTGGGTTCTTTTTGTTTTTGAAGCACATAACTGTACTTCATTTTTTACAGTTTAAATATTAAAAAAAACACCCTTAAGTTACAATTATAAACAAAGACCTGAAAAAACTGCTTGAAGATGAGATACAGAGACGTGTTTTTGTGTTTCTGACCTGCGTCTTCTCCTTTTCTTAATCCCACACGTGCAAACAGTGGTTTATCTTCGACAGATAAGCTTTATTCAGGACAGAGACATTCTGAAAAAAGCTATTCTCAAAAAGAGTAAGTACTTCCTGTTTTCTGAGTGTATATGTATTTTTACTATGATTTTGACTAGGACACATAACGGGTAGACCTTGGAGCTTTGTTGTATGTTGCACCTTGTCCCTCTTTTGCTTTTTGCTCCTGTCGCTCTCTCTGTAACCGTGTCTGTGCTCTGTCTGCTTCCCCCTCCTGAGAAGTCATCCCTGGCAGAGGGAAGGAAGCCTGTCAGGGCGATCCTTATCCCAAATGAGGAGGGGCACTAGCCTCAATGAGTGAGTGTGCATGGAGTGATCACGCTGCCGTTCAAGCCCACTGCATCCATCTTAAAGGATTAGTTCACTTTAAAAAAAACTTTTGCTGATAATTTACTCACCCCGATGTCATCCAAGATGTCCATGTCTTTCTTTCTTCAGTCGAAAAGAAATTAAGGTTTTTGATGAACACATTTCTCCATATAATGGACGTCAATGGGCCCCAAACGGTTCAAGGTCCAGATGACAGTGTCAGCGCCGCTTCAACGGGCTTTAAACGACACCAGACGATGAATACGGGTCTTATCTAGCGAAACCATCCTCATTTCAAAAATAAATAAAAAAGTTTAACTTTTATAAGCACAAATGCTCGCCTTGCTCTGTTCTGTGATGCGCGTTCGTGACGTCACGTAATACACAATTACATTGTAAAGGTCAATTACATTGTAAAGGTCACGCTTGACGAGTCAGTGTTTACAGATGTGCGGAAGGAGGACCATACACACATATTCAAATGTCTTTGTGTCAGTTTATCGTTTAAAATGCCCATCTCGTGTGCGTATCCTGGGTGTTGTAATAGTAAAAAAGCCTAAAAGAAAATGTACATCAGGACAGAAATGTTTTACTTTTCATAGAAGCGTGACGAACGCGCATCACAGAACAGAGCAAGGCGAGCATTTGTGCTTATAAAAGTTAAACTTTTTTATTTATTTTTGAAATGAGGATGGTTTCGCTAGATAAGAGCCGTATTCATCGTCTGGTGTCGTTTAAAGCCCGTTGAAGCGGCGCTGACACTGTCATCTGGACCTTGAACCGTTTGGGGCCCATTGACGTCCATTATATGGAGAAATGTGTTCATCAAAAACCTTCATTTCTTTTCGACTGAAGAAAGAAAGACATGGACATCTTGGATGACATCGGGGGGAGTAAATTATCAGCAAAAGTTTTTTTTAAAGTGAACTAATCCTTTAACCCATGGGTGCAAAATCAGGCTGTTCACCCCACTGGGGTTCATAACGCAGCAGAATACAGTGGTCAGTTCAGTTTTAGAGAGCTAAAGCTTACACACAGAGAAACAATCGCATTCAATAACTGAACCGCCTACTTACAATTTTCAAGACTCACACATATGTTTTAGAGCTTGACTAATTAAATAATGTCTTTATTAAGTTACTGTGATGAGACTGTGATGCCATTTGATATTCACTTTCATTACAAGTGCTGTTTGCGGCTATCACAATTTTGTGATCTAGTTCTTACCACAACGCCATTACCCGATACTAGAAACTCCAATAACTGGTACCAAAATTACAGGCGTACTACAGTCATAATAGTCTTTTAAAAACCTTTTATCCTTTTCGTTTCTTTCCTTGTCTGCATGTTTCCTATGTATCTGCTTAATATCCCTGACCTTTTCTTCTGGGTGTCATGTGTATGTGTGGATGAACATACAATGTTGCTCTGTCTGGCCTCAGCCTGTCTGCTATAGGCAGTGATAAAGAGGGAGATGGAGAGGACATGCTCTCTGACTGTGATAACAGGCCCAGACCTGACTTTAAGCCCAGGTGAGCTGGGATCATTCCTGTCTGTCTCCTGCCATTTAACTTCCCTCGCCGTCCACTTCTCATATGGATGTCAGCTCGCTTTACAAAGTGCATGCAGGCTCATCCCGTCTGTTTTTCAGGAGAGAAGGCTCGGGCAGCGGTTTAGGAAGAGCTTTCACCACAGACGCGCAGCTAAAGAGCGCGGGAGGATCCGTCTCTGCCGAGAGCAGCCGAAAAGATCATTCATCTGACAAGAATGGTAGCAAGCCGCTTGTGAAATCGATCACGGTTCCTTCTCAGATGATTCTGGATCGATAGAAATCGAACGCTAAATATGATTATTTAAAAGTGCATATAAAAACTGTGGCTTCAGAGATGGGAAAAAGTTTGAATATGCTTTATTTTACATCTTAAAAAAAACATGAAAGGATGAAAAAAAAAACATGAACTAAATATTTAAAGGGCATGAACGTATTTGCACAGAAATTAGGTCAGTCTGAACCATTTCCATTACACTAAATGAAAGCTGCAGAGCTGTGTTTGATATTGTTAAACCCACTTCTATTTGTGGGCGGAGCTGACGTATTTTAGTGTGCCATTTATGCATAATCTTTACCCCATCCTAAATTTATGAATCATCTGAGTCAGATCCTCACTCTCTGAATTGAAATTGAATCAACTCACAAAGTGCATAAAGAATCCCCTGACTGAAATGATTTTGACAGTAATATCTTTTCTCCTTGATTGTTGTCTTAGGTTCATCTAGTTCTAAAGATAAGGGTGTCAAAGACTTTCCCGCACCAAATGAGAAAGCCGGATCCCTTTTGCTGGGTAGGAACTCATCAGTCATTATATATTATTTTTCAATGACTTGAACAGCAAACAACCCGTCTAAATGTCACATCTCATTTTTTATTTCTTTTAAACATGCTTAGCAGATGAAGACTATCTGGACTATTACGATGACTTCAACAGGTAAAGACTGCGCATTAGGTGTTTCACTGGTCCCATGTTATTTTGCCCATGTTATTCTGATCTCTCTGGTTTCTCTTCAGTCATCGCTCTGAAAACTCGAAGAGTGAAGTGAGCATCGATGAGGAAATAGAGGAGGTCTCGATAGAAGGGCCTGACATCAGTGATAAGGTATTGTTGTCTCCAGCCTCAATATTTCTCTTGACATTGCATCTCAAACCTGGTTTCAAAAGGATTTTAAATGATCTTGATTGTATTTGAGATAAACTATTCCAATAATAAAGCTTGTGAAGGATGTCAGGTAATTATGTTCCCACTTCACAATTCTGTGAGGGACAAATGTTAACAGTGCCCTTATTGATAAGCGTCCATTGTGTAAAAGGCAAGAAGTGGGATGTTTTGTAAATGGAAAATCTGGGTGGTTAAAGAGGCCCGATGAGGAAGTGGCTTTTAACAGTTTGACCTTGACTGTGATTTAGCATCTTATTGATTTGGTTTCTCTCACTTTTTCTTTCTTGTAGCTTGATGAAATCACTCAGGATCTGAGCGTCTCGCAGATAAGTTTGGGTGCAGACTACATGGAAGATGTTGCTTGACATCTAACTGTCAGTTCCTTATTTTGTACTTTATGTATTTATGGATTTAGTTGACTTAATAAATAAATAATCAGCGTCTGACTGTTGCCTCTTCCTGTTTTTGTTTTTGTTTTTTTAATTGCCATGACAAAAAATCTATGGAAGGACAGAAATGAAAGAAAAGAAATTTGAGTTCTCATTAAAAACAACAACAATTAATAAGTTGTGTAACCGTTTTAAAGTCAGTGAGAGTGTTGTAGAATTGCCACTGAAATAAGACTTTGAACTGTGCATAAAGCATTGAAAGCAAATGTCTTTAGTTCTACACGTGTGTCATGCAGCTTTGATGGTCTGACGTTCAAACATACCTCACATGTTCCTGTACAGCCGCGTGAAGCGCCACCTCCGCTTTACAGGTCAGATCATTGTCATTCTTCTTATGTAGCGTGGCCCTGCCCAAGCTGTCTTTCCTCATCAGAAACCAGAGGGAACAGAAGTCAGAAACCTCACCCTGCGTTCCGATAAACTTGTTTGTGTAGATACGGGTAAGTCGCTTCTTTTTTTGTTTGTTTGTTTCAGTCACATGCTACATTTTTATTTGTAAATGCAAGTCAGTGCCTTTTTTGTTTTATTACCTACATATTTAATTATGCAGACTGGAGATTTATGTTACAAAATAGATTTTCATCGCAAATGCAACAAATTAGAATCAATTTATATTTAAATTGGAAGGTTTTAGTGTGCATTCAAGTGAGACACTTCACTTTATTGGCCCTTTAGGGGAAAGACTTAAGTGCTTTTGTCTGAAAATACTTTTTTTGAAATACACCTTTTTCCGAGAAATGAATGGATCTGCTTAATTCTGTATGCCAGTTACTACTTAAGTCATGAACCACATTCTGAAAACAATAACAACCCTGTAAAGACTATTTACATATTTGTATGCCTTAGTTCCTCTAAGTTTTTTTCCATGTGCACAAAGCACTTTCTTTGTATGTGTTCTTGAATTAACAAAGCCCCTGTTAAACAACTATGACATGCAATCATAAAAATACGCTGTTATGATTATTGTTTGGATCTATGATAAGCGCAGAGTTTTTTTTTTTTTTTTTTTTTTTTTTTTTTTTTTACTTTAAGCTTTTTATGTTTCCTGGAACCTGTGTGACATGACCTAATCAGATGTCCGGCTTTCCATGTTTGATGCTTGCTGTAAAACGTATGAATGCATGAAAAGTAGTAATTTGGTTGAGAAATGCTACGCTTTTTCTAGACGAACATCCTCTCCAGGACTAATGGCCACTAAATAGGTCGTATGCATTGAATCTCTTGCTGTGCATGTGACCTGATTTTCTGCAGATATCCTCTTTCTGCAAAGATAGAACGTCAAACTACAAAGACATGTTTGCACATGAGCTTTTTCCTGGTGTGGAGGGAATTGTTGGATTTAACCTAATCTGTCATAGAATTCACACTCGCATATTAAAAATGTATATGACCGACCAAAGGATGACAAACTTCTGCCTCTGCATTCTTAGAAAAACTATTTAAGAACAAAACTGTTCGTTTTTTATTTATTTTAATATCACTCATATTCTAGTCTAATATTATTAGCCTTTTTTATATATATTTTTACTTTATTGAGAGAGAGAGACGGAGAGAGAGGAGGACAGGATCGATACCCGTGCGAGGACTCTCAAACTCACCCGAACTGCGCTGTATCTGATCGCTTGGATGTCCAATATTGTTATTAAACAAGCATCTTATTCAATTATATTTTAAAATCTGGTGGAATATACCATCTTTAAACTTACTTAGTGCCACTTTAGATTTCAGTCAAGTGGTTTTATCTTGACACGTGAGCTCAATTTCGACTGATGTTCTTATTCTTTCCTTTCCTAACAGTCTGAAAAGATGGACACGTATGATTATCCCTACACTGAAGACTACAACAACACCACCCCTGATTATCCAGACATCGAGGAGCCGTGTTCGAACGAGCGCATTGTCCACATTGAGAACTTCCTCCAGTTGTTCATTCACCCCATCATTTGTTGTGCCGGTTTCATCGGCAACACCCTCGTGATCTTGACGTATGCCCTCTACAAGCGGACCAAGTCCATGACGGACGTGTACCTGCTGAACGTGGCCATCGCTGACATCCTGTTTGTGGTCGCCCTGCCGTTGATCATCTACAGCGAGCAGTACGGATGGACCATGGGGAACTTGTCCTGCAAGCTGCTGCGTGGCATCTACAGTGTGAACCTGTACAGCGGCATACTGCTCCTAGCTTGCATCAGTGGAGACCGCTACCTTGCCATCGTGCAAGCCCGCCGCTCTTACCGGCTGCGTTCAAGCACTCTGCTTTACAGCCATCTAATCTGTGCAGCCGTCTGGATTCTGGCCTTGCTCCTCTCCCTTCCCACCTTTGTGTTTTATGAGCGTTACCAACCTGTCCCAATTCAACACAGCCATGAAAACAGTACAGACAGTCACAAAGACAACATCCCATATGTGTGCTACTTCTTGTTTAATTCGAACGAGACGGCAATTGCGATGAAAACCGGCGTGCCCAGCTCTCAGGTGGTGATGGGTTTCTTATTGCCGCTTCTGATCATGGGATTCTGTTACTCCAGCGTCATCGTCACTCTCCTTCGGGCCAAGAACTTCCAGAGACACAAGGCCGTGCGTGTGGTCCTCACCGTGGTCTTTGTGTTTGTGGTCTGCCATATGCCTTACAATATAGCGCTGTTGTATTACACCATCAACATGTTTGAAACGCAGGAATGCAGCCACGATGAGGCCGTCTCATTGACCATGTCCATCACGAGAAGCCTGGCGTACCTGCACTCTTGTCTCAACCCCCTGCTGTACGCCTTCATCGGAGTGAACTTCAGAAACCACTTCCGTAAGATCCTACGGGACATCTGGTGCTTGGGGAAGAACTACATGTCAGCGAGGCGGTCCTCACGCTTCACCACTGACATGTACCTTTCCACACGGCGCTCTGTGGACGGCTCGACCAATGACAATGGCACTTCGTTTACCATGTGATCGAGTGCTGATTAAGGGCCACACACAGCATTGTAACTGACAGACTGATTAGTATCAGTCAAAAATGATCTTCATGTTGTTCCAAACCGGTATGACTTTCTTTTGTGTTCGTGTTTTGACTGGAACAACATGATGGGAAGTAAATTATGACAGCATTTTTTAAGGAATTTATTTTTCCTTTGATATTTTTGAAGCAAATGAGGGAAAAGTGACAATCACATACAAACCATTTCCAGATGAGATCAATGTGGTTGTTCCTTCTTTGCAATGTGTAAAAATAGCAAAATGTAAAAAGTCCTCTGTATACAAATAATTTTTTCAATTGAAGTGCACTATATGTAGGACTCATGCAGAATATTATTATTTTTCTATTTGTACTGTACTATTTACCTGTTGTACACATTATCTGTAACGATGCCCAATGTACCCGAGATATAAACAGTGTTTTATCGAAATAAATTAGGCAAAGTATTACAAAACAAATATAATGAAGGGTGACATTCTGAAATGAGAACAAGTGCTTCTTTTATAATTCACCAAAGCCCATCTCTGTAACTAATAAGTCAAAAAAAAAAAAAATTAGTTTGTCTCTCCTGCAATAATGCATGAATATTATTTCTGATCTAACATTTCACATTTTTTGACACTCATATACGTTTGGGTGTTATTGTTTCTACTAGAAGTCAAGCACACAAAAGACTTGCACAATGACTTTTGAGACTGTACCTTGTTTTTTTACCTGGATACACCTTCTCTTACCCATTTGCATTAGCCTGTCCTCTACAAAAACGAGTCCCCCGTCGGTTACATGTTAATGTTTCAGTTATGTACCGTATTTCCACATTGTTTTCCTTTCTTTTCTCCAATTTTAAAGTTACAGGTTGTGTTTATTGTCTCGTTCGCTCAAGCTCATAATTGCAGGTTGATGTTTTCTTTGCGTATCTTTACGTTTGTGCCTCTTTTACCCAAGTTTAGGGTTACAGGTTAACATATTGTGTTTCCCAAAAAAATCAAGCTTACGGTTAACTACTTTGCTTCAGAATGAACTTCTCTATTACAGAAAGAACACAGAACAACTTCTATTTGTTTTGTCGTGTCCCTATTCTAAGCTCACTTCTACAATCTATATTTCTAGAAGTGCATTAATAACACCTTTCAACCATTTAGTCCTAATTTGTGTCTGTGTGATTTATAGACCGAACTCTCACAGCTTTTACTGTCCTTCACAGAAAATGAAGCTTTTGGAGCTGCATGAGGGTAAGTAAATGATGACTGAATTTTTTCATATTATTTTTTTAGGTTAACTACCCCAAAAAAACTTTGTTAGGATCTTGTGATCCTCAACATGTTTTCTGTGTAACACTGTCCTTGTTAAAATGAGAGATTGTGGTGCTGAGTAAAAGCATCCTCTGTTGCCCCCTATTGGTGTTGAACATAAGAGCACAGATAGTTATTTATTGCCGCTCAAAAACTATAGACATAACAGAGACAAACATAACCAAAATGTCAAGGAACCTGCTATTTTATTAAAATAAAATATAAAAAATCCTATCGTGACAGATAGCTGTTGCTATGTGAAAATGATCATTAATCAACATCTTTATTCACAGATTTTTACAGCCCATTTTAGTTCGCAGGGGCTGGTTTGTAAAACTAAGTTTAAAACAATGCATGAACGAGATTTATAGAGTGTGGGGAAATATAAAAAAAATCTTAATAAATTGCTTTAATAAAGTTAATAAAGCGAAATAAAGTTAGCTGTCATCTCTCTGTGATATTTTATACCCTGTCACGATGCATTCTAATTACATTTACACGATAAATAATTTTACATCATACACATTATTCAGAGCGCAAAAAAATTACAAATGCGAACGAAAAATAGTATTCTTACATGTAGGCTGAGGCTAATCCACTTAAAACTGCCGATTAATAAAGCGGCGACTCATCAACTCAAACCGTTAAGCGTAAATAAATGATGAATCCTTCTTGTTCTTTAGTCCAGAGTCCAGAGAGACAGTTGTACAAATAACTGGGCTTTAGCATTCGCTACTTCACGGCGGTGAAGTTATAGTTTAACGTTAGACATTCTTCTTACCATTTAATGTTTTCAGGTTTTTAGCCATAATGGGAAGTTCGGATCATCTTACTGAATCGGATCTTTTAATCTCGTTCATCTAAAATTCTAAATGAACGAATCTTTTTTCAAGTCATTTCGTTAATTTCAGCAGAATGTAATTTAAATGTCAATAGCCCCCAAAAATAGGCCTACTAAACAAACAAAAACATTGTTCATTCATGTACTTTTTGGAACCTATTCTTATAAAAAAATAACCATAATACCTCGGATCCTTCCAAAATACCACACTTCATAAATATATAATTACCTCAGGCCTCCATTGTCATTGGACGGTTACTAGTAGTATGTTACATGATGTTCTTCTAAATCATTTATAATTTTATTTATTTATATTTTAAGTTATTTATTTAATTTTAAGTGTATTTTGTCGTCTCTTTAGTGCCTCAGACAGTTGTCAAATATTAAATTACAAGTGTAGGCTACATCTTAAACGGTTCAACATTATTAATCAAAGTATATTTATTTATTTGTTTGTTTGTTTGTTTAATATTTATTTATTTATTTATTATGTTTGTTTGTTTATTTATTTATTTCCTTTACTTATATTATAATGATGTGGTTATTTTCCATTAACATATGCATATTGACAAAATAAAGTGTTTATTCATAATATACAATTCCATACTGATTAAATACATATAAATACGTGGTAGGCGTATACATATATATATAATATACGTATAATAATATTACGTTATCGAACAGCTCTTTTCCCTTTACCTTTATGCAAAACACTACAATATTGTTAAAGTCCCGTATAAAGCGAAACAGTTTTTTTGGATTGAGACCTTTTTATTTTATGTAATTCTTAATATTAATAAATGCAGAATAATTTGTTACCATAGTCATAGACTGTAAAAAAAAACAGGTTTGAAGCTCTTGTAGTCGAACATTTCTACGTCATGCTGCCGGAAGTTCCGGCGGAGCAGGGCGGAAGTAGGTACGTGGCTGCTTCAGCTGACATTCTGCACGATGGCGACAGAGGTTCAGAGCGGCGACCTCAACAGTGCAAATTCAAGCCGGCTCGAAGTTTCTATCGACGGTTTGACTCTAAGTCCGGATTCCGAGGGCGAGCAGGAACAGGCCGAGACGCCCGACGCCCGCTCGGCGGACCAGAGCGCGGACTACCCCGCGAGTGTCGATGGAGAGGAGGGCGAACCTGCCATCGAGAAGAAATGGGGCTTTGATTTAGTCGAGCTCTACGGGTTGGCGCTCAGGTTCTTTAAAGGTATTTAATGTCACTATATATATATATGGCCATTGATTGAACACAAACATTCGTTAGCACGGTCATCTCTGCTCGTTTGTTTAGATCTAGTGAGGTCGTGGTTTTCTTATTAGAGTCCTTTTCATTCTTAGTATTTGTTTTGAAAAAAAGTTCTGCTTACACAGGTCTTGTAGTTCACTTCTATCGCAGTGTTCAAGGGTTGAGGAACTGCCCTAACCGGTGACAGCACCACTGTGTGTCTGTGTCATGTGCCTGACTGATGGCTTACACTCATAAAGACTATGACAGATTGCATACACATATTCAAAATAGACAAGTGAACTACAAGTGCTGAACTTGGTTGGTATCTTTGTCAGTGAGGTGTGTGTTAGTTCAGCACTTTTAGGTTTAGCTAGTTCTTTTTGCAGGTCTACACCCATTTCTTGTCTGTGGGCTGATGATGAATGAAGTATGGTTGTGTTCATCAGCTGTGTAGTCTAAGTAGCTCTCTAATTATGCACATTAATGCACAACTGATGTCCCAATCAAGATGTTGAGGACTAATGTATCTTGCTCTTGACTTTCAAAGCACGCTCAAAAAAGTCTTACACAATTTACAGAAAAACATAATAACCTTTCATGATTCTGACGTGATCAGAGAAATGTGCATTAGCTGACATTCTAAACTGGGGTTCGTGTAAAGCTAATCATTTATTAGATTGTACAAATTTAAAACTGAATTAAATAATTTAGAGTAAAAGCAATAGAAATTAAACACTTGCAGGTTAACATAAAATATATTATTTGTTTTAGCAAATCATGTGACCAACAACCGAGAACAGTGAACATGCAAATGAGTACTTCAAGTAAATATTTTATTTTATCTGAGGCATTCAGCGGTCCAAAAAGTTTGGAAATCCCTGTTCTAATGTAATGAGAACCATTTGCACTTTTAAAGCCACATATTTGTGATGTTTTTTCCTCAGAGAAAGATGGGAAAGCCTTCCACCCGACCTATGAGGATAAACTTCGTCTGGTAGCCCTCCACAAGCAGGTGTTGCAGGGGCCTTACAATCCAGATGCCTCCCCTGAGGTGGGCTTCTTTGATGTGCTGGGAAATGACCGCAGGTAAGAGTGATGATTTGACCTTTGACCTTAAAGGAGATCTCCGGTCAATTTTAACATTGAGCTAATTTTTTTAACACATGGTTACCGAGTCGACCGTTCTCTGGGATGTGTTTTCATGATAATCGAATGTAAAGAATTTGATCTCTAAAACCTGATTAGCTTATAACGCTAGTATATGGGGCATCGAATAAGTAAAAATAAATTGCTAGTTAATACCACTAACAAGGCTCAAAATAGCCTCACACTAGCCGCGTTTCCATTACAGATTTGCGCAAAACTTTTGCGATTTTTTTTTTTTTTTCTCTCTTCTAAATATCGATAAAAAACTATTGCGAAATGACGTCGTTTCCATTACCCGATGTTATGCATAATTTTTTCCTCTCGCGATAAGTCATTTAAAAAATCATGGCAACGGATGTTGGTAGGTTTATATATCATAGCCACCGCACTCATTATTATTATTAACGGAAGGAGACGTGTGTGTGTGTGTTATCCAAGCATTAATGGTAAGGTAACTGTGAGCGGCACATATGAGGAGTTTCTGGGTGTTTCTCCCTCATTTCTGCTTCAAGCTCTTGATTGTGGCGTTTCTTTGAGGTTTAGAATCCAGTATTCCTGTAATTATTTTTTCTTTTATGAATTTAAAAAAAAAACTGTGTCTCGTAGGCTATTCTGGTCTAAGTCAGGTGACTGTAAATGCGCAAAAACTTTCCATTGCCGTTTTGCGAAATATTTATTTTTCGAATTGCCTGAAAAACCACCTCATGCGAGCGTAAAAACTTTTTCCCGATAAATGGGAGTTTTTGCGAAATTGACGTGTTTCCATTGAGTGTATTTTCAATTCGCAATTTTAATTTGCGCAATTTGAACGGTAATGGAAACGCGGCTACTAACACGGTAGCATTATGAGGGTCCCTACATGCAAACCAAAGCATTGAAAACTTTGTAAATGTACAGACGGTTTAATAAGAAGATACTTTATAAAGATACAGGCTGGGGCCATCTTTGGAAAACAGTCTCGACCAGTCGAGCCACGAACGCCGTGCTAAGTGAGCTAAACTGTGACTTAAACCTATCGACCAGCTCACTTAGCACGGCGTTCGTGGCTCGACTGGTCGAGACTGTTTATACGCGACGTGTTCTGTCTTTATAAAGTATCTTCTTATTAAACTGTCTGTACACTTACACAGTTCTCAAGGCTTCGGTTTGCATGTAGGGACCCACATTATGCTACCGTGTTAATGTGAGGCTATTTTGAGCCTTGTTAGTGGTATTAACTAGCGATTTCTTTTTACTTATTCTATGCCCCATATACTAGCGTTATAAGCTAATCAGTGTTTAGAGATAAAACTCTTTACATTCGATTATCATGAAAACAAATCCCAGAGAACGATCGACTCGGTAACCATGTGTTAATCACCCCTAGGTTCATTTTGCGCCGGAATTGTCCTTTAATGTGCCTGCACATTAGCATTTTTACTGAATATGCTTTATTTGAAATACATTTTTCAGAAGAGTATGGGCATCTCTGGGCAACATGGAGAAGGACGAGGCCATGCTCGAGTTCGTAAAGCTGTTGAATAAATGTTGCAATTTATTTGCACCCTTCGTCGCATCACACAAGATTGAAAAGGAGGAGCAAGAGAGAAAGAGGTCAGACTTGTAGATGATTGATTTTCTTTCTTTATCTTTTTGCTGTCACACACATTTAATTTGGACTTGTTTACAGTTTTACACTTTAACCAGGTGGGTCTCTTGAGATATAGGCTTCTCTCAGAGAGATCCAGCGTGTCCACAAAAAGTAATGGATCACCCTAAACAACATGTTTAAAACCTGAACACTCTGTAACCTCACGGTGTGTATGTTGTCTTGTTTTTGCTGAGAAGGCAGGAGGAAGAGGAGCAGCGGCGCAGAGAGGAAGAAGAGCGTGAGCGACTGCGGCAAGAGGAGGAGAGGCGCAGGCGTGAGGAAGAGGAGAGGCTGAGGAGAGAAGAAGAGGAAAGAAGACAAGTTGAGGAAGAACGACTCCGTGTAGAGCAGCAGAAGTGAGTCACACCAGTTGAATTATTACAAAACTGAACAATTTTTTTTTTATTTTGAGCCGATTTTGGGATATTTTTTCATTTCTCATGCGTCTCTTAGAAGCGAGGCGTGTGTTTCTGCATGAGTTGTGTTTGGAATGATTTGAAAGTCTGGTAGTGTGTGATCCTCAGTTGTTTAGTAGGGCTGGGTATCGATTCAGATTAGAGATGTGACGGTGATAATATTCTCCCACCGGTTAATCGACTTGTGACAACACCGGTAATATCGGTTTCATCGGGTGGGAGGAGCGATGTAAAAAAAAAAAGAATAAAACTAAAAAAAATAAATAAATAACACTCCAGGTCTCCGCACCAGTCTCGTAACTTAAAACTATGAAAGCCATGTGACCGGCCAACCGGTAAAAAAAAAAAAACGCATTATTCCCTCTGATTTTCTATTTCATTAATAAAGTTTAACTACTCGCAGCATTCTCGCATGCGCTTAGAGCTCGTGTGAATTGCTATAAAATGAAGTTAACGAACAACATCGATCCATCAGAAAACGCCACATAGGTCGCTGAATTTCACTGCACTTGATGAGTTTTTCTTTTGCGTGAAGAAGCCGTTCGCCGGAGATATGTGTTAAAAGATCGGAGTGCATTCATGATTATTAGGCTACCGGTGTAATAATCCTCCTGGCGCCGGGTCTGAGTGAGTAATGTATTCTCTTACCTTTGTTCTTTGATTAACATTAATGACAGAATTTGGCCGCTGCTGACAGAGACGCGATCTGACGCGTCCCATTTTCTCACAAATCTGTATTCTAGACTTTATTTAAATCATTTAAGAGAATGATTTCTCTTAAAGAGAACCGAAAGAGAACTCGATAGGCGACTGACACGCGTCTCTTCTGTGGGTTGTGTATGTATGTATGTATATGTGTGTTTGTAATAGGCAGGACTTACAGCGCAGTGTCTTTAGTCTTGTCGTGGTTGAACGGTTTAAAAGCATTCACATTAATAAGAGCGTGATCATTAAACGCTTTTTTTTTTTTTTTTTGCGGTGGGAAAGTGATGAAACCGGTGTTGTGACTGAACACCGTGTAACACCGACTATCGTAGCAAGCCTAATTCAGATGTTCCGATTCGATTTCGATTCCCGATTCCCGATTCGACTCAATGAATATAGATTTAATCCAAATCCTATATTTATTTTAAAAAAAAACGGTGAACATAAGTTTACAAGTGGTTGGTTAATTAAATAAATAAACCTATATGTTAAACTCTTTTTATTTTAGGTACACTTGCATGGGTACATTAAAACCCAACTTCAAATGCATACAATGAATAGACAAGATTTTGATGCAAGATGAAAAATTGATGGTGAAAATTGGATAAGTCAGAATAGTCGCATGCCTTGATCAAACAGGATCAGGTTATTTTATGTTTTAGAGAAAACTAACATTAGCTGTAACATGGAGGCTGCAAGCCTATGATCTGTAGGAAAACTAATACTGTCTTTTGGGTGATAGATAAATAAATATGGAAAAAAATAGATTTTTGGCCTTTGAGAATCGATTTTGAATCGACCACATTTTAAAAATCGATTTTTTTGCCCAGCCCTATTGTTTAGTGGATGATGCCCAGTTTTTCTCAGTAACCATTTACAAAGTCGGCTAGTGTATGAGGCCTAGTGTTTTTAGTCATGTCGTTTATTCCAGCCTTGGATTAAAGCCCAGCTGGTGTGTGGCGGGCGTTCTGGCGCAATATGGCTGCCGTCGCATCATCAAGTGGAGCTGCACATTGGTGGTGGTTGAGGAGATTCCCCCCTTTTATGTAAAGCGCTTTGAGTGCAGAAAAGCGCTATGTAAATGTAATTAATTATTATATATTATACCATTGTCTGGGTGAATACTTGATTCTGATTGGCTGCAGGGTGTCCATTAAAAAGTAATGTCGGACACCTAGTAAAGGAGTTCTAAAACCGTTAGATTTCGATTGAAAAACAAATTAAAATATAAACTAATGTTTTAAAAATGTTATTTGGCAAGTGAACATGGTATAAGCGGGTTAATGCCCGACGAGGTGTCCATTGTCAGGTATTAATGGACTTCCGCTGCGCGTCGGACGGTTCACGCCTCGCCATCGTAGATTAATACCTGACAATGGACACCTCGTCGGGCATTAACCCTTACTTATTATTATTATTATTCGTTTTGCCATTGGTATGTCTCTTTTATGCTAAATTGATACCATAGGCAACAAATCAATGATCTTGGGCATCTTGTTTAGGAAGGCCATTACTGAAAACAGTGCAAATCTGGCCACCGTCTGAGTCACCAATCTCGTTTATAAAAAAAACAGATTTATTTATTTCAGATGATGATATTTTTATGCGCTCTTAATGGTAAATATGTACATTCCTAATGCCAAGGGAGCATGGCATCCCTATGGCATTTAGTTGTAGGTGTAGTCCGAATAGTAGTCTGACCGATGCAATTAATTTACTAGGACTGTCAACACTTTTAATAATTCAAAAAGAATCTGATAACTCATGACAGATGAAAAGGCGAGAAGGTCTTTAGCACCACCTTCAGTAGGATCACCACCACAATCTTTCAACCACGTGAAGTAATGGGTCTTGATTTCAACTGACATTACATGATTTAAAGGGGACCTATTATGCCCCTTTTCACAAGATGTAATATAAGTCTCTGATGTCCCCAGAGTGTGTATGTGAAGTTTTGGCTCTAAATACCCCACAGATAATGTTTTACAGCATGTTTAAATCGTCACTTTTTGGGGCTCAGATAAAGCACTGTTTTAGTGTGTCTCCTTTAAATGCTAATGAGCTGCTGGTTCACGGCACAGGGGGCGGAGCCTAACCAGCTCGCGCTGAGTGAACAATCTCAATTCACGGGAAGATGATAATATCAAAACAGAAACTCACAGTAACGGTGTTCATTTCGACTCGGACAATAATGCCTAGAGTCAGAGAATATATGCTGTGTGGCGTTGGAACAGGTATAGTTTAGTTTAATTATGGTTAACTGTGTCATTGATTAATAAATAATGAATAAAAATGGCGGATTGCTGGAAGTGTTGGGCCGAGAGTTGATGTCCTTATTTGGCAGTTCCGCTGCAAATACTGTGACGTTATTGTTTAAAAAACGTAATAGAGAATAGAAAAATCGGAACAGGTTGCAAAATATGACCAAAACAGAATATAAAGATATCAACGAAGCACCTAAAGAGACTAATTGCACCTTTTCTGTACTTCTAAACACTCCAAATATACAACAAAATGCATTCAAGGGCTAAAAAATTGTATTTAACATATTTCTCCTTTAAAATAGATTTTTTTTTCTTTTTTTAAATGGGGTGCAAATTTTTGTGGTACTTTTTTAGTACCGCTATGCGATTCGACCCTAGTGAGGTGCCACATACTTTATTGTGCGCATTTTTTTCTCTCACTTTCTCTGGTGTGTTAGGCAGCAGATCATGGCGGCGCTCAATGCGCAGACAGCGGTGCAGTTCCAGCAGTATGCAGCGCAGCAGTACCCCGACAGCCCCGAGCAGCAGCTCATCCTCATCCGGCAGCTGCAGGAGCAGCACTATCAGCAGTACATGCAGCAGCTGTATCAGGTGCAGCTCGCCCAGCAGCAGGTGAGGGCCCAGCGCTCATTCCCCCAGTCACATGCATTACACTGCTTTTGTGAACAAAATCTACACTACCGTTCAAAAGTTTGGGGTTAGTAAAAAATAAATAAATCACTTTTATTAGAGATGCACCGATTGACCGGAATTGGCCGATTTTCACGTGATTGGCCATGACATGCGACCGGCCGGTCAGTCTGACATATGCCGATTTTATGCCGGTCAAATGCACTCGGGCGTAGGGCTGGGTACCGAGTCTCGATACTCTTTAGGTACCGACCGAATTGCCTCGATACTATCGAGTATTGAAAAATTACATGTTGTTCGGTTCCAGATTTCGATACCTAATGAGTTAACTCGTCAACGTCAGTGCTCAAACACATACATATGAAATGCACAACGACACACATAAAGTCGCTCACGCACATACACGCAAACTCTACACACACGAGACGCGCGGAACTCTCCGCGCACATACTCATATGAGACGCGCGCACGCACAAACTCTCGAAGCGCATACTTATGAGACGCGAGCACACACACACAAATTCTCCGCGCACATATTCATATGAGACGTGAGCACACACACATATTTCATATTTCTGATGTGACACTGACTCAGTGAAGTAATGATTTTTAAAATTCAGCTTTGACATCACAGGAATAAATTACATTTTGAAATATATTCAAATAAGATTTTAAATTGTAATACTATTTCACAATATTACTTAAGTTTTACTGTATTTTTTATTTTAAAAATTCAGCTTTGGTGAGCATGAGCTCTTTATAAAACATTTTTTGTTCCTTTGTGCACCTTAAGGAGCATGAGTCAAACTGAAAAATAAAACCAAAGTTCTTCTGAGGCAATGTGTTATGTAATCTTGTTAAAATGGATTTCATAAAATTGATATCGAAAAAAGTATCGTTAGGAACCGGTATCGAAACTGAGGTATCTAAATTGGCACCGGATCGAAAGATTTTGAACAATACCCAGCCCTACTCGGGCGCCGCATGATTAACATTGCGCAACATCAGCATCACACGTGCACACGGAACGCACATGTAGGAAACCTTGTGAATTACTGCCGTTTCACACCGCAACCGTGAGCGGCGCGTATTTTTTTCGGCGTGCATGTTAATCAATGAGTGCGTTAAAACGCGAGCAGGAGCCGCGCAGGAGCGTCGCGTGAGCAGCGGTGAAGCGCGGGTTTCAGCACCGAGTCTATTTTTGTTGCGCTGCTCACGCTCAATTAAAGTGAAAACACCTATTGATGGACAAAATAAATATGATTTCACACAAAAAGTGCCCAAAATGCACAGAATTTGGATTTCTAGTGTATTTTAACAAGAACTGGAGTAGCTATGTCAGAAAAGAAAATGAAGACTCAAAAATATTTATAGAAAATGTACCCATTTAAACTTTTTTATTATTCAGTTTGGGTAAAAAGTATATGGTGTTTTATTAAAAAATATATATAGAAAATAAATATTTGTGTGTGCTGTAAAGTGGTTCGAAAAAATTTAATCGGAATCGGCAGGTCAAACTCAATGAAATATCGGAATTGGCCTAAAAAATTGTAATCAGTGCATCTCTAAATATATATATTAAATTTAAATAACAGTAAATAATGTTAAGTAATTGTAACAGTAAATAAATAGTGTAACAAAATATTTATTTTTAAAATAAATGGTGTTCTTTTTAACTTTCTATTCATCAACAAATCATGAACATTTTTTTATCATGTTTCCCACAAAAATATGAATTAGCTCAACTGTTTTCAACATGTAATAACATGACATTTTTCTTAAACACCAAATCAGCATATTAGAATGATTTCTGAAGGATCATGTGACTGAGGTAATGGCTGCTGAAAATCAGTTTTGCCACAGGAATAAAGTACATTTTAAAATATATATTCAAATAGAAAGCAGTTGTTTTAAATTGTAATACTATTTCACAGTATTACTGATTTTACTGTATTTTTTAAAATCAAATGAATGCAGCTTTGGTGAGCATGAGAGACTTCTTACTGATCCCAAACTTTTGAGTGGTAGTGTGTAGTGTACAGTATGTGCTGATTTTCATTCAATATGAAAGTTTTAAAAGTCGATAAGCCTGTTTATTTAGTTCTGTACTATGTAATTAGTTGCATTTTATTCACATTCAGAACAGACCTGCAATCCACCAGTTAAGAACGACTGGTATAAAGAACAAAATTGCAGTGCTAGCATTTGTTTAGCAGGTGTACAGTTATCAAGGTATACCGTTTAATGTGTTTTGCACACCTGTCACTGCAAGCCTAACGGGTTTTATTGTCATGTGACTTTGACTCACTGATGCAGTTTATTTTGGCTTCTGTTGTCTCGTAGTACCAATGTCATATTGCACTTTTTTCTTCAGGCTGCCTTGCAGAAACAACAGGAGGATGCTATAGTGCTGTCTACATTAGAGGCCAGTGACGTGTCAGTGCCTTTCGCTGGAGAGGAGGTTCCCACACTGAACGGACAGGCAGAGTCCACTGCGGACAGCCTAGAGCGAGAGCCAGACCTGGAGCCTGCAGATGAGGTCACTGAGAATGGACCCACCGGTGAGTTGTTTGATCAGTTTAGTTTATTTCTACAACTTTGTTTGAGATGCACGGTATATCAGCCACCATATCGGTATCGGCTGATTTTTAATGTTATCGTTATTTGGCCGATATAATAAAGCAGATCAATAATGGATTATTATTATTCAGCTTGTTCACCATGATGGTTTTGAATTGCTTGAAATATGATTGGAATCACTTTAAAAAGAAAAATACACAGTGCATATAGGCTACATACAATTATAATGAGAACATCATTATAATTGTGTGCTTGGGACATGGACTTTTGTTTTTGTAATCAGGCTCTCAAAAATTATATCAAAATTTGGATTTGGATGTATCGGCCAATATATCGGTTATCGGCTTTCAAATATAAAGAATTATTGGTATCGGCCAAAATGTTCATATTGCTGTTAGCTGTTAATGTCAACTTGAAATCAAATTGGATTTACCTTTTTTAATGTGAATTGTGAATCATTCATCAATTTGCATTATTTTAGAATATAATCTATGTACTAATTACGAAGCAGTCAATTACCAATGGATAACATCACATTTTTGTCATGCTGAATATCTATGTGAATGTCTGGTTATTGAAGCAAATGAGTTTCAAATGCTGTTAAGAATTATGGTTAATTATGAGGAATTTGTGAACTTGTCTGAAATTCACTTTTCATGCTGTAGTGTTTCATCATTTGATGCATTTCAATTTAAAATAGGGCTGGGTTGAACATTTTAACAAATTAATTTTATTGTTTATCTTTACTGTACCTGATATATCCAGCCGAGTCAATATTAAATTGAATCAAGATCGAAATTGATTCGAATCCCAAGCTTGTGAATTGAAATCAAATCACGAGGTTGACATCATCTGTGTCAATACCCAGCCCTAATTTAAAATACAATCAAACCCATCCATTATTTACCCATATCCCATATTCCTGGTTCTCAGACTCTCCCCCTGTAATAGCAGCCCCCTCAATGTGGACCCGGCCACAGATAAAAGACTTTAAAGAGAAGATCCGTCAGGATGTGGACTCTGTGATCACGGTGGGCCGGGGGGAAGTGGTGACCGTCCGGGTCCCCACCCATGAGGAGGGCTCCTATCTCTTCTGGGAGTTTGCCACCGACTATTACGACATTGGCTTTGGAGTCTTCTTTGAATGGACTGACTCTACGAACGCATCGGTCAGCGTGCACGTCAGCGAGTCTAGTGACGAAGAGGAGGATGAAGAAGGTGAGGAACGTATGCATATGATCGGCCGACATTTAATTGTGCTCATTTCTTTTATTTTGATCAAATGTTTAACAAATCTCAAAATTAATATTCATTATGCAACGTGTTCCGGTTACACAATTTTTGTGGACCGATTATTACAACAGTTAACACTTTTATGTAGATTTGTAATGATAAGAGTCTGTAAACCTGTTATCATAGAAACTTGGAGGACTCTCCCTGCAGTTTTCTGCCAAAATAAAAGTTCAAAGCTTTAACCTTTGCAAGTGAAGAAATTAAGTCAAATTAACCCCCATAATGGGTGTTCACATTATTTTGTCCAACCCCCCTGTATATTGCTATTTAGGTATTTTAGTTTAATCTTTATTTTTTTGGCAAAATTGTATAGAATTTGAATATCAGCTTATTGGTATCAGCCATAATTTTAATATTGGTGCATTTTTAAACTCTTAAAATCAAAAGGCTCCTTTTGATTTAAAGGCCTTGATTGTTTGTTTTGTGATTCTGATGTTACATTAATTTTACAGTACATGTATTTTACTTAGTGTACTTACCTAAGAAAGTACTGGTTAATATAAGATAACTACATGGGTTAAGGTTAGTTTTAGGTTTAGGTTCAGGGTTAGTACCTAGTTATTACCCAGTTATTGTAATTGAAGTACATTGTATGTACTTGCGGAACAGGACTGTAAGCAAGCAATAAGGTATGAGAGGCTGTGCTGCAACCCCTTCAGCCGTGACTTATTCACGATACAGCACTTGCCTCGAGTACCTTATTGCTTTTATAAAACGGTTACCACACAATACAACTATTAAAGCCGAAAAATGTGTAACTATGCAACTTTTATGAAGTAAAATCACTAAAAGTCTTCCTTCCGCTGGAAAAAATAGTCCCTGACCTTAAACAGCAACAGAAGTTACATACATTATTTCGCCAATAGATGGCGGCAAAGACTGTGTTTATGAGTGAGTCAGTCAGTAGAGAAGACTTTTACCAGAGAATGTCTAATAAGGGGAGAAGGTTCACTCTCGCTACACTTCCGGCTTCTGACTGGTTGCAGTTCCACTCTGATTCCACATGAGGGCGCTCACAGGACGAGTGCAGAATGAATGGTGGTCTATGGAGCTATACCCCTCAAAATCCACTTTTCTCAAGATATAATTTTTTGTCTAGTAATTTGAATGTTGTATTCGAAAGGAGATGCAAAGAAATTGCACATTGCTGGGTGTTAGATTTTTTAGAGTCACTTATTTGCTTTAAAAAGTCTTTCAAAATGTCAATGACGTCATACACATCGTACGACCAGAGATACTGCTTTACGGCAATCCTTCAGTCACTGTGGTGCTTTCGCGCTCTGCACTTTCTTTTCTCTCGAGGCATCGCCAGCACAGCTGACACAGGTAAACACACAACACAGCGGACACAGGTAAACACACAACACAGCGGACACAGGTAAACACACAACACAGCGGACACAGGTAAACACACAACACAGCTGACACAGGTAAACACAGCGGACACAGGTAAACACACAACACAGCTGACACAGGTAAACACACGTGCTAGAAGAGTTTCTGCTAGAATACATTCTGTTCCCGCTTCGGATGCCATGATGCCATCAAGCGGTATCTCTGGTCGTAACCAGTCCTTCACTGACCAATCAGCGTTCATTAGCAGAATGCTAGCGTGTTATGGGCAACAACAACTCAACCTGTAAGAAATCGAAAGGACATAAGTACTCGTTCATTAAATTTTCGACCTATAACCCATGTTGAACTTGCCAAACCTACAATCAAATCTGAGATTTCTCAACGGCAATCGGCTGAAAGGGACAAATTTAGCCGTCTAGCCCCATAGACTCCCATTCATTTTGCACTCGGGGGTGATCGCCCCCAGTGGAACTCTGGTGGAACTACAACCAAAATTCGGTACAATAGGACTTAATAGGGAGTGAACAGGCTCTCCGTAGACGGGCTCTGCTTTTACATTGAAAGGACTCAAACTTGTGATCACGGAGAAGGAAGATGACACTGACAGATGACTATGGGCTCGGGGAAACCCCTTAACTGTTAAAAGGACAAGATATCACAGCGGACATTCAAACTGATTTATTATGAATATATCTGACCTGAAGGAGAATGCTATATCTACTGTAAATGCAGGTACACTCGCTTACTCGATCTCTACTGTAGTATAGCTTCAATGAACAATATCGATGCGATCAAACATGTTTAAGTTGCTAAGAGCGGTTGCTAAGGGTGTTGTGTAGTGATACATAGAACCGTTGGGTGAAGCGGTCATAAACGTGTTTTATTATGAATAAAACACAGATATTGACCAATCAGAATCAAGGACTGGAACTAACCATTTTATAAAATAAAGTGCTAGCCATTTTCTGTAAATGAAGTCCTGCTCTGTGTCTCTCAGGTGAAGTGCAGTCTGAGGAAGAGAAAGCCAAGAAGGAGGCTGGGAAACCACAGGTGGATGAGATAGTGCCGGTGTACCGGCGGGACTGTCATGAGGAGGTGTACGCTGGGAGTCACCAGTATCCCGGCCGTGGTATATACTTGCTCAAGTTCGACAACTCCTACTCGCTCTGGAGGTCTAAAACCGTCTACTACAGAGTATACTACACCAGATAAGCCTGGAGGCAAGACTGTGGGACAGGAATATGTGCGTGTGTGTTAAGAGATAGTTGGAAAGAAAGAAAGATCAAAACAAGGAAATTTACGGGATGTCTACTACTGGGAGAGGGACAAAGAGATTTAATATTGAGTGTGTGTGTTTCGATGTGTATGCAAACTTTACGAGTGTGTCTGTCATGCTGTTTGAGTCCAGGAAGAATGGGCCGTGTACATGGCTCTGTTTTGCACTCTTAAAGATGTACTCTAGGATTTTGTGCTTGATGTCACTGTCCTCTATACCCAATGTGACTAATTTCAGCCTCTGTCTTCTAATTTCATCCAAAGAGGTGCGGGATAAATGTGTGTATCCTAATTAAAACGGCCTACAAACGTCATGTTTAGGTAATAAACAATGGAGCAAACGCGCCTTTCTCTCGGTGAACTTCCTTATTTAGGTCAACACAGTAGCGTGTGTCTATACTCGTGCTTCTCCCCCATCAGCACACAGGACCGGAGTGTGTCGGAGTGTGTGAGAGATTAAACGAACGGACAGGACTTTTCTAACGATGCAAAGATGGATCTGAAGGCCTTTACGAAAGAAGATTTTGCAGCATTTTCTAAACCGGATGGATTGTGTCTAAAACATTTAATATTTATTAATCTCTGTGGTAGAGTAGGGTCATGTGTGTGTCTGTAAGTTCAATAACATTATCTCATCTCTCCATCATTCGCTTCTTTGCTTCCACAGAGCCCCAGATTGATTGTGTTCTTTCTTTAGTATTTTTTTTTCTCTTTATCATCAATGCGAGATTTATCAGTGTTGACTTTTAACATGGCACAGCCAGTACTTCAAAATATTCTTGCCTTTGAGTTTGGTCATTTCTTTGTTTTATGCATGTAGTTACAGACCAGTCATGTCAGAACTTAAAACTTAATGTATATTGATTTAAATTTCTACTTGTCACACTTATACTTTGTTCTCTATAACAGAAAATAACAAGCATCTCTCATTGTCCTTTCTAATAATAATAATGAAGTGTTTGTATAGAGCTGATGAGACTAACTATCAAAAGTAACATTGCTGATTAACATTTACTGTTATTTATTCGACTGTTCAGTGCTTTGAAGATTATTACAGTGAAGTTGCTGAGACTTTTTTTTTTTTTGCTTCAAAAATATCTGCTCTAGCCACTCTGAATTTGTGAGTGAAATGTTTCCGCTTTCATGATTGTATGGCACAGATGCCCGTGTAATGCAGGTCACTGCTGTCCAACTGTGATCAACCATCGTCCATACATACAGACACAGATGCTGTTACACTGTTTTCACATGATGAATAAAGCCGGTGCAGTGTGAAGAGCTGTGAGGATTCAGTGTTCATGGAGAACGTCATGCTAAAGCTGTCCAAAGACTACATTAATGTCACATGTACAGTCGATTGGTTACAATAGTTCCTGTGTTTATTCTTTCCATGTATTTTTCTTTTTCACTTTTTTAATGCTGATTTCAAGCCTTTGTATAGTGAAATGTAACATTTGGGCATGGTATTCAAAGTACGGCTTTTGGGGGAAAAGACCACAAGCGATTGAGTTATTGATCTAAAAAATTGTCTTCATATTTAAAGTGGAACCTCCAGGGATTTTCTGACCATAATAAAGGCATGAAGAAGTGTTTTTGTATCGGTTCTGCTAGTGTGATCTGATCTGTATGCATTCGAGGATGAGTGTCCTGAAGCGTATCTTTGATTAAACTTGTGTTCCTCTGTATGTACTGCCTGGTTCTTTTCTGATGCCTGTCTATTGTTTACATACTCGTACAGTAGGGCTGTCAATCTTCCTCTATAATACTATTCGAATTCCATTTCTTATTTTATTTAATATTCGAATAATATTCGAATATTAAATGCTCAAATTCATCCTATTATTAATATTTGCGACATTACACAGGCTTATGGATCGTCAAT
The DNA here is from genome assembly GCF_949152265.1 of Phoxinus phoxinus. Taxonomy (NCBI): domain Eukaryota; kingdom Metazoa; phylum Chordata; class Actinopteri; order Cypriniformes; family Leuciscidae; genus Phoxinus; species Phoxinus phoxinus. Next base: position 32,733,707 of record NC_136891.1, read on the forward strand.
GCCACTATAGCATTTGGTTGTTGTTACACGTTCTGTCCACTAGAGTGACAGCTAACATTACAATAAACATTTAGAAACGGGTGATCGCGTTTTTTTTTATTAACAATAAAACAGCGGAACAAAATTAATGACTTTAATTTGGCAACTTGAATGGACATTTTTCCACTGATCAGTTGTCTGATGTTGTGTCAGAGTTTCACAACTCTGTCAGTGATTGTTGCGCGGCTAGGACAGCAGACAGCTGGTAAGCCCCGTGATGAAGAGAAGAAAATAAGTCATTCTTGCAGCGGTTCCTTGGACAGATCGCCTATAGCTTGTCATGGTGTAGCGTTGTCAGATGTGCCCTAATGGTGCGTTCACACCGAACGCGAATAGCGCGTCAGGCGCGAATGGACACAAAAGTGGTCAAGTGTATATAACTAGACGCGGCAGGCGCGAATTTGACGCGCTATTCGCGTCCGGTGTGAACGCACAGTAAGGTTGCAAGTTGAGGAGTGATATTTCATTCAGACTTTATTTGTGATTTAATTTTCCCATTTATGATTTTAAATCCAAACACCTTCCACACATCGCTTCTCAAATTGTCAGAGTGGTGATCTCCGTTTCCATGGAGACATTGCTCGCCGCCATTATTGACAGTATTGTTATGACGATGCAGCGTGGATAACGCGCACAATTGTGTTACGATTCAATTTTTTTATTGTTTATCAGACGAAACAAAAGCATTTCATTTTCACATGCCTGTGTAAGCCAAGTTGGCGAGAAAGGCAAGATATCATATAATAAAATAAAAAAATAATAATAAAAAAAGCAATATTCGAATAGTAACTTCAGCATTCGAATAGTATTGATTTTTTTAATATTCGAATTATATTCGAATTTCGGAATTCGTTCCAACAGCCCTATCGTACAGTGGGTTGCAAAATATCCATTCTCTGATTCTTGAGAGATTTTTTTTTTTTTTTCTCAAATGGAGCAAAATAGATTATTGCCAGAATGTTTTAAAAGGGTCCTTGCTTATGATTTCACTTTTTTAACTTCAGTTAATGTGTATTGTTACTGTTTGAGCATAAACAACATCTGCAAAGTTAAGATGCAAGTTACGGGAGATGTATATATATGTATATGACAATCTGGTGAAGTTCAAACTGAGCATGATAATGGGGAAGAAAGGGGATTTAAGTGAGTTTGAATGGCTGTATGTGCCAGACGTGCTGGTCTGAGTATTCCAGAAACTGCTGATATACTGGGATTTTCATGCACAAGCATTTCTAAGGGTTACAGAGAATTGTCAGAAAGAGAGAAAAGATCCAATGAGTGGAATCAATACATTTCTTCAAATTAATCGCTACATTTCTAGGAAAAAATCGATACATTCTTCAAATTAATCGCTACATTTATTAAAATGAATCGCTACATTTCTCGAAAATAATCACTACATTTCTCAAGAATCGCTACATTTCTTTAGATGAATCGCTACATTTCTCAAAAAGAATTGCAACATTTCTCGAAAAGAATTGCTACATTTCTTCAAATGAATCGCTACATTCAAAAGAATTAGCGATTCTTTTGGAGAAATGTATCGATTCTTTTCAAGAAATGTAGCGATTCATCTAAAGAAATGTAGCGATTCTTTTCAAGAAATGTAGCGATTCATCTAAAGAAATGTAGAGATTTTTTTTGGAGAAATGTAGCGATTCTTTTCAAGAAATGTAGCGATTCATCTAAAGAAATGTAGAGATTTTTTTGGAGAAATGTATCGATTCTTTTTATTTGAAGAAATGTAGCGATTCTTTTCGAGAAATGTAGCGATTCTTTTCAAGAAATGTTTCAATTCTTTTCGAGAAATGTAGTGATTCTTTTCAAGAAATGTAGCGATTCTTTTCAAGAAATGTAGCGATTCTTTTTGAGAAACGTATAGATTCTTTTCAAGAAATGTAGCGATTCATTTGAAGAAATGTATCGATTCTTTTCAAGAAATGTAGCGATTCTTTCCGAGAAATGTAGCGATTCATTTGAAGAAATGTAGTGATTCATTTAGAGAAACTATATATATATATCCCTATGCAAAAGTAAGTTTCAGCAGATTCAATAATAACAGGAAAAGGAGTATCACTACCACCTCATCCAAAACGGCGGCCTCAGCGGATTCCATTGACACAACAAACAATAGTCCACTTCCTTCAGACACTGCAGCCGAACAAAAAACATATCTGATCCTTTCTAGCACTGTTTTTTTAAAGAGCATACTACACTTGCAACCACAAGATGGAGCTATAGTGTAGATATGAAACATGGGCATTAATTTTCACCACATCAACTTTTTCTCTTTTCACAAGAAAACATTTAATTAATCATAAATAATAAAAACAATTAATAGGGTATTTATTTCATTTTTGTTGACTTTTTATATAGACTAGCCTACAGTAGTCCTTAACCTTTTCTAAAATAATCACGGTGCTATTTATACTGTAAGATTAATAAAGCTAGGATACTTAAAGCTAACTTCTTGTTAACAGAAGTAAGTTCATTAATTTTGTGATTTCAGAAGTTTCAAGAACATCTGTAAATAAACTAGGCTACTTAATATTGTACTATTGAAGTGTACTGCTGAACTACTGTAAATAACATACTTGACTTGGTAAAGTAAACAAGTCGTCTGTTTTAACTTATTTTATGTTTTACAACTTGTTTTATTTTTGTATTAAATGTTCTCTAAGTCATCTTTTAAGTCATATCAAACTTATTATTTTCTATAGACACTGTATGAATTGTTTCTTAATAATTCAATTCACATGAGGAGAATTTAATCTCGACTTTTAAAAGTGTTTTTACTGATTTATTTGGAAATGCTACTGAAATGTTTCTTATGTAATATGAAGAATTAAATCGGTTTAATTAATGTACTTGTAAGACCCCCAACAATCTGTTTTGACTCCCTTTGAGTGGTTAATTAAAATAAATATTGTATTTAACATAAAAAACGAATAAAAATAAGCATTAATCAGTATTAAATGTCTGGTATATTTACTTTGTTTTAGGAATTTAACCGGTTAAGGAACATTTAATAAAAATGACTGAAAATGCGATAAAGAGCCTCGACGTCCGTATAATTGGAGCATCCACTCCGGGTTTTCCACGCTAATATGCAGGTAACCACTCCCTCACAAGCGCTGTGGATTCGCCAATCCAGTTCCAGTTGATACAGGTGGTTAGGAAGCCTTTTCCTTGTTTTCCATATACTTTCTATTCACTCCCTCACTTTTCGTCTCGACTCAAAAAGCATGTTCCCCGTTGCTCCCGATCCCCGAACACCACGGCAACGTCCCGGACAGCTTCTGCATCTTTCAAAAAAATTATGGCGGGACCCTTTGTGAATAAACCGTTTTCTCACGGCAACTTCTGGGACACAACGTTTGGATTTTAGATCGCCTCAAGTTCAACAACCCGATGTTCATCTCAAATTTAAACAGGGTTTAAAATGCCGTTCCCCGAGAGAACCGTTGAGCCTCAGCTGGTGAACAGGTTGGGAAGAGGGAGCGATGTCTCCGAGAAGAGCTTCATAACTCCGGACGGTCGTAGAGTTCGCAAACCTGCTTTGTTTTCGTCTTTGGAAGAAGTTTGTTGTCATTCGTTCACCAGCATCCTGTATCAACTGTCCGATCTTTCCCGTCACGCCAGTGACATTTTCCTGGGAATTCAGACTCAGGCTGGGTTGATCTCGCAAAGGACATCGAGGATTCAAGTGCGTCTGGAGAGATTACAGATGACCGCGCGCAAGTTTGATCCCAAAACAGTTAAAATACGTAAGTTTAGAGGCTCAGTCATGTATTTATTGCCTTTTTTAATGCTTGGTAAGACTTTTATGAACAAGTCAATAACAAGATCACTTAATAAACATAAAACTTGAGCCATTTCTTAGGCATATCGAGTAATTATGTTATGAGTTATTACGCATTGACGCAAAATATGCTTGTTAATGACTTATTTGTGAAAGTTGTACGTGATTCTTGATTATGAAGAACACGTATAGTGTCACGTGCCGATTGAATGTAACTTTGAAAGGCTGCACTATTATGGATTGGGTCTGCAAGACAAAAGGCGAGTGTGAATGTTATGAGACGAGTGTGTAATGATTTGAGGTGAAGAGAAGGCAGTTTCCCTTAAGGGCCGAAGTCCTGTCAAACGTGATAGATCTGCTTTAACTTACCATCTGGGCCCAGCGACACCCCAACAGTAGCAAACCCCCCCCAAAAGACACCCCACCTTCTTAAGGGTGTGTATTCGTTAGGATTTATTAAAGTGATTAAGATTTCTATTTCAAATACATGCTTTACATCACCAAATACATCTCCAAATCAGCATATTAAAATTGTTTCTGGAGGATCATGTGACACTAAAGACTGGAATAATAATGGCTGCTGAAAATTCAGCTTTGCCATCACAGGAAATTTAATTTTTAAAAGTTATTAAAGTAGAGAACAGTCATTTTAAATTAAAATAGTAGGCCTATATCAGCCTTGGCGAGAAGAGACTTCTTTCAAAATCAATCTTACCAACCCCAAACTGAAATGCTGGGTTGTTTTAACCCAATTTTGGGTCAAATATGGACAAACCGAAACGTTGGATCAAAAATGCAATTTAAAAATGTAACCCAATGGCTGTGTTTGTCCATATTTGACCCAAAATTGGGTTAAAACAACCCAGCATTTTTTAGATTGAAAGGAAGTGCAAAGTGACCTTTTTTTTGTATAAAACTTAAGTTATACAAGAACTTCTATACAACTCCTTTTTTTTTTTTTTTACGTATTATGGAGACCATATATTTATATAATTTGACCAGTTTGATTGTATTTCTTCTCCGCCAATGAAAACGACTTTAAATGAAGCCATCCGACTGGAACAAAGCATGTTAGCTGATGCTCAGACTTTCTAAAATGCATTCTCACTGGTAAGAGAAACCCCACTCAGAGCGAGAGAAAACGCTGCTTGCTTACACACACTGATACAAACTCGTTTACTAAGAAGTCTTTGGATTGGATTGTAATGTGTACTGTAAACTGGCATGTTACCATTGACAGCCTTCTAAAAGAGGGTTGTTAACTGACACTGCTAATGACATGAGTCACCTGTGAAGGTGAATAAAGGTTCCCACAGGGAGAGCTCTTCTTTGGATGTCCTGAGGATTGCTAATAATGAACAATTCAACAATAGCAGCACGTCACATCAGTCAGACGGACACTGCACGACTCGCTGGTGCTCAGGGCTGTAATTGACAAGATGGTCTCATGACAATTCCTATATTTTACGAATTGTTTGTCAATTCTTATGAAGGCATAAAATCTCATTCTTACATTTTGTTTGATCTGCTCACACCCCCTTAGGGTTCGAGTTAGGGGTGGACCTTCATGCTGATGTTTTACCTACAAATCATATGTTTTCTCAAGTCAGAATGCATGCATTTATATGATATTGCAAACTAGTACCATGAGAAATAAGATTGGAATTAATGGCAGTATCTCACATAGTGTCATCCTCATTTTAGGGCAAAATAAGAATTTGTATTTCATTTAATTAATTTATTGAGTAATTGTAGTTTAATAGAAATTCGGAATCGGTAGTGTCATACTTTTTGCAAGTTTGAGACCGATGTTTCCAGATGAGTTGCAGTTGTGTGTGAGAGAATTGGAAATTGACCCTTCGCAGGGAGCTTGATTGACAGGTGATCTGACCAATCATACTTCTCCATCCGCCATTTTGTCCGACAACGATCGCAGTCAGGAGAGTTAGTAGATTAACATGGGAGGATTTGAGCTTGAGAAGCGGAGTGTACTGACGTCTCTCCGCGGTTAAAACAACATTCCTTCTGATGTTCATTCATGTTTATTTGATGCTATAAATGAACTAGAAGGAAGAGATGATCGGTTCACGAGCGGCTTTAACTGAGGCGACAGCGATCTGTCACAACACATTAAAGAGCCACAAAACGCTATTTATTGTTTACATTTCTTTAAAAAATTGTTTTAAAATTTTTTATTGTTTACATTTCAGTGTGTTGTCAGTGTCTCTCTGCTCCGCGATGTGTTTTTCACTGCGTGAGAACATGGTGTGTGTGAGCGGCGTAGCTTGTCGGGCATAGCGACAGTAACTAAGGGGGGCGGGGCTTTGCGAACGGTCAATTGCAGACTGACTGTCACCACACACCCATGTTAGGTTGCATGTTTTCTGTGTAAAGATCGTCTTTTATTTTTAAAATATGGAATAATATGATCATCTGGTTGTCATATACACCCCTGGTATAGAGAGAGCATTAAAGCTTGTTTACATTCTCTGCACCTCAGATCGTTTATTTGGTTTAACAGAATTGATTCGTTTTTTGTTCCTTGTGCCTGAATTTCTTGCTTATCTTGATAATGGTTTAAAACAGGAGGAAGTTAGTCCGTGGCTCATTACTACTGTTTGTCAATGCTTAACCCGGACACTGTTATTCAATTCAATTAATTTATTTGCAAAGCACATTCAAAATCAACCTGGGTTGGCCAAAGAGCTGTACATAAAAAAGAGAGAAGGAAAATAAGAACAAGAAACACTTAATAGTTACAAAAGATTAACAGCACAGGAGAAAAGTTGTTTAACAGCTTAGGGCCAGCCACAAGACTCGGTCACCCGTACGGGACAGACGGGAGATTATGATGATGTGATCTGAATGGGTAACAGTTAGCAGAAATGTATAGCTTTATAATCCTTATATTTGAGGATTTGACATTTAAACAAAGGACTGTGTCTGTGTGTGTGTGTGTGTGTGTGTGTGTGTGTGTGTGTGTGTGTGTGTGTGTGTGTGTGTGTGTGTGTGTGTGTGTGTGTGTGTGTGTGTGTGTGTGTGTGTGTGTGTGTGTCTGTCTGTCTGTGTGTGTCTGTGTGTGTGTGTGTCTGTGTGTGTGCTTGTTTATGTGATTTATGAGCACACAAATGTGTGTAATGACATGTGCATTACAACTTAAACGTGGTTTATGAGGACATTTCATGAGTCCTCGTAATTCAAATAGCTTAAAAAACAATGTTTTATAAAAAATAGAAAAATGCAGAATTTCCTGTGATGGGTAGGTTTAGGGTGTGTGTGTGTGTGTGTGTAGGGATAGGGGCAGTGTAAGGGGAGAGAATATACAGTTTGTAGTACAGTATGAAAACCATTATGCCTATGGAGAGTCCTCATAATGTAGGTGCGTGCGTGCGTGTGTGTGTGTGTGTGTGTGTGTTTTAAAGGTCAGTATGTGTTTGTGTAAAGCTCAAGGTGTTGGGCCAAGGTCAGCTTCTGTTGGCCTTAAATGAGAAACACCTGATGGTTAGTCAGGCTTGTCATCCTAAGTTCCTTTGTTTTCACAGACTGCATTTTAAGGTACTTTGCAAAACTTGCATGATTTTATTATTTTATTATTTATTTTTAATTTAGGACAGTAAACGAACAGCCGGCAGAACACATTGAAAGTTTTCAGTTGAAAATTGTGTTTTGTAAGTGTTCATAATAACTAATTAATATGAACTATTTATTATTAAATAATAACTATTTAAAATGGCAGGGCTTAAAAACATGTGCAAATGATACATTTCCGTGACGATGCACAGTTTTGTCAACTGTCTCCGGGCCGTCATCAGGTAGTCCTCATCGTCAAGCCCTGAGTATGGCCTTTAAAAGAAAAAGGGCATACAGGGCCTTTAGCAAATTACATGCAGTCATTAAAGGGACAGTCACTGGATCATTGAGCTCAAAGGCACAGTGATGAAAGCTCTTGGATCACCCCTTGCACCCTTTTCTAACCTTTTGGTTACCAGCCCGAACTGTCTGAACCACTTAACCACTCCAGGACAACTCCATAATAATCCGGCTCGCAATATGGTTTACAACCTTCTTTGGGGGATGCAACTAACACATTGTTTTATTACTGTAACACTGGTGCTTTTCAAACACATACAAACACACATCTCCTGCTGAGCTGTGGAATTTCTCTGTCTGACTTCCCTGGATATTTTTAGTGTGCGTGTGTGTGTGTGTGTGTGTGTCTTCTGCTCCACTCAGGCTTTTTCTAGGTCCGCTGCTAGACTTAGTTTTGCATATGATGGTCTAAAAGGGTGGAGTTGATCACGTAAACAATAGTGTTCCAGTTCACTCTATCTACAGTATATCAGTGAGTACATGATTACACCAGTGTGCGTACAGATCAAGTGATTGCTGTGTTCTCTGATTGTGCGTTTACTTTACAAACCTCAGAGGTCTAATTAGGACTCACTTAGCCGCAGTTGTTGTCAGATTGTTGTCAGTGTATTTATCTATTAAAACTGTTTATTTTTGTTAGATTATCACAGTTTCGGGTTCATAATTCTTTGTTTTTCTCATGGTCAGGAATATCTTTTTTTTTCTACACTTTCTTTAATTCGCTCTCTTTGTTTGGTGTGTTTTGTATGCATGGACTCAGATGGGATTTCTGGGTCCAAGTCCAACCCAAGTTCAAAACAAGACCCAGGGGAAATCATCACCTTTAACCTCTGGTGCACTCGGCATGGGAAAAGAGCAGAATCATTCTTTCATTCCCTGACCACCACCACCAGACCTCAGCCCCTGATATATGCAACACCGGCTGGTTTTACACACACAAAATCAGTGTATCTAGAGTCTATATTCAGAAACTCACTTAAATACACAGCCTCAATTGCACATCAGCTGTTGGCCAAACTATTCCCAAAAGCATGTTCAGCCGACCACCAAATTTACTGATTCCCATTATATACTGGGATGGTTTCCCATGATACTTCCAGATCTGCGTGATATTCTAGACTTTTCCTCAAACTAACGAAAGGAATAACTTGAAGTTTTACTGGCTCTATTTTTCACCAATATTTGTTTGGTTTTGATCATTTTATTTGACTTTTTTAGTCCATCCATCTTTTTTAGGGATGCGTCATGCGTGTATCATAACGGGTATTGGGTAGAGATGCACTGATGTCGCCAATATTTATCAGCCGTTTTTTGATCAATTCTAACCCATCTGCATATAGGCTATAACATGGAAAAGTCTGATAACAAACCGAAACATATATGTATGTATAGGCTAACATACAAAATATAGCAGGGCTCGACAACAAGGTCTCAAAGTGACGGCAGCTTCCTGTTTTTATTGTTAATTAAACCACAAAAGAAAAAAACAATCACTGCCTTTGTCTAATTTAATAAGGATTAATATACATTTTATTTACGCATTGAATAATATGCAGTGTTGTTTTAATTAATTTATTCAATTTGTATACCTGAAAACTACTGTTAGACCTACCTGAAAATCTCTGTTTTATTTCATGTTGTATTTACGTATTTATTTGGCCTGATGAATGTTAAATAGATCCAGTCTATATTAATATATAATTGTTTGTTAAAATCGTTATCGTATTGGCCAAAAATATTATAATTTTGGTGCATATTACAGGTAGCTGTCAGTTTTGGATATTTAATTGTGCTGCTCATTTCCACTATTTTTACTTTTAGATTACATTTGCCGTCATCTTTAACAATTGTTAAATACAATCTTTGACTATCTCAAAATGAATATCAATTTATAAATCCATATTCACACTGTAGCATATAATGTTGTGATGTCTAAATTCACTTGAAGTATTGTACAAAATTTACAAAAAAGTATTGAATTGTAATACTGGACAGTTAATTATGGTCATTACATGAAGTAGATTACATCAGAATTGGAAAAACAAAATTAATATCAGTGCATCTATAAAGTTTTGAGATTTAGAAAACAGTCCCGAAAGCAAAGTACAGTAGACAGACCGTGAGCTTGAACCTGCAAAGCCTAATGTCCATTTAAAATGTGTTAGTTGCATTTCTTCCCTGGCTCATCCCTTTGAAACCGGGAATACCCGTATAAGTGCTGGGATTTTAAGCTTGCAAAAGCCATGAGGATTAAAGCCAGATAACATCATGCCTGGACATGTGAAAGTATATTTCTCTTTCTGCTTGTAAATAGGACATTTTTTCCCAGTGTGAAACCCTCTCACGTGTGTTTGAGTGGTCTCAGGAAAGTGCATTAGTGTTATGATAGCGCTGTCGAAACATCTACATGTTTCTATGTTTGATGCCTCTCTGACACAGCATATTAGTGCACAAAACCACTGTGTGCTGCTAACAGTTATAGAGCAGATCCTTCCACATTGCTTTATTACTTCTTCTCCACCCAACTCTCCAAAAAATGCATCTCTGTTCAGGCACAGCTTGTAAAGCATGTCCACAGGGCAAGGTAAGGTGCAGCCAGAGCACTTAACTTTAAAGGACTACCCAGAATCCAAATGGGTGTTTTGGATTTGAAATGACTTTGCATGTCATTTTATTCATTTGATCCAAAATGAACTTTTTTTTTTTTTGCACCTATTTTGCAATCACTGCAATGCTAATCACATGCAGTGTTATTTAAAAAAGATTGTTAATTGTGGAAGTGAGTGGCTGAAGGTTTGGTCTATCTTTGAAGATTAGAAGAAGGAAATTCTGAGATGGATGGGTGAATGTTTTTTGTGTTACTCATTCGCAAAAAAAATTGAATCAATCTGAGGGATATTATCCCTTTCACACGTAAGTTTAAAATATTTTAAGGCCGTGTGTCCACCAAAGCGTTTTTAGTGAAAAAGCGTTTTTAGCGTTTTTGTGAAAAGAGGAGCATGTTCCGCCGCAAAAGTTCCTTCTTGCTATTTTGCAGTTCCAGAAAACAATTCCTCTACTGACCAGGAAAAACCGAGTCTAAAGACAGCGGCGCCGCGCGTTAGTCATATGCTATTTTAAGGGCGCGTGCTTGGCCATTATGTAGCGTGTGAACAACACACACACTTTGATTCTCTAATCTAAACGGACGCAGCAGTTTTCATTTTTGCAAATCATACATTATTACAAGGAAAAATATTAACACACTAGGGAAATCATTGTTGTGTCCATGAAGATGTGAAAAAATAAATCTAGATTACACATTTACCCAAATTATTATACGCCTGTTTAACCGAAGCTAATGTGTGTGTGTTTCTCCATCATCCTCATACAATGTCACTTCTCTGTGTTTTACGGCCCTGACGAGAACGTCGGTCTCCTCGGCTGTGAACCGCTCCTGGCGTGCGCCGGCAAACCCGCCGTTATAATAGCAATCCGCCGTTATAATAGCAATCCGCCGTTATAATAGCAATCCGCCGTTATAATAGCAATCCGCCGTGGAACAAGCGCGCCGGCTCTTAAAGGGAATGTGAGAGGACGCTCTGATTGGTTTATTTCACGTTACGCCCAAACCACACCTATGAGTAATGAAGCGACTTCAGACCAACACATTTTAGATTTGCGTCGGGCGCAAGAGTCGTTTATCCCGCCGGTATAATAGCAACAGCGCCGGGATCCGCCCACAGAGTTACTTGCGTTTCGCGTTTGATACTTGCGTTTAAGATCGCTAAAATAGGGCCCATGGTTTTTTCATACAAGGTTATCTTAATTTTTTTTTTTAAATGCAATGTGCCCTTTAAGGTGTGTGTACCACTGTTGTGGCTTTTTGGTGTCTGCAGAAATACTATGTTTTCCCCTTAATTGGATGCAGCAGGTTCACCACTCTAGACATCTGGAGGTTAAGTAAGATGGATTAAAGACAGAAGGAAGATTTGAAATCTCACGCACATGGAGGAGCAGAGTTACACAAAGAACAGAATACTGTACGTTGAGTAAGGCGGATGAAAGATGCGATTATGTAACCGGTTTCGATGGACTGACGGACTGTCAGTCTTTAATCTTCGATGTTCTGCCAGGCCCTGGTAGAGCGGCTAGTCATCGGTGTGCCTGTTTAAACACTAAGTGGGTCCCAAAAATGCAACAAAGTGCATTTTCTAAGTCATCGAACGTCTCAGAAATGTCTTTGGTCTGCATTCTTGTGTGAAATTGAATCACAGAATCCGTTGGACGGTTTGCTTTCTGTCTCTGCTTTTCAATGCTCTTTATTTACACACTCATTCTGCAGTTGGAAGCGTTCTTGATGTCCTTTGCCTTTCATATATCGGCTGGTCCAGATGTGTGTGTCCATTCAATGTTTTGTTTTTAAGTCCTTGATGTTCCTCTTGATCTTGCTCTCTCAGATCTCACCAGCCTCTCCTCTCCGAGTGTGACCTGATCCATCTCATCTGGCCTCGACTGACCTCATGTCCTCTCATGAAGCCTTTATTAGCCGGCGATGTATTGTATGCCATGTTTTTGGAGGTTAGAGCAGTGTTTATAGAGTTTATTTCCCATCCTAGAGCCAGGTGGATTACTGGTGGCATTACAGTGCTATGAGGACCTTCTTCTCTTGTAGACTTTGAAAAATATGCCGTTTTGTAGTTTAAGTCCTCGGTTATCGGGATTTACGGGCACTGTGGGATTCCAAATGCATGAAGAACCCATGTGCTTTTCATCTCAAAATTACATTAGATTGTAACTTTGTGAATAGGACTATTGATTCATGGTTCATACAGCTTTGATTGTCCTGTTTTTCTCAGTGGCCACTCCAGATTGGATCTGGAACTACGTGTGTTTACTTTGTGCTTTCACCAGCCCACGTGCCCGACCTCTGTCTGTAGGCTCAGGTTTGTTTTTCCATCAAAGAAGCCCTGGGGCAGGGCTGATGTGTCCCGTAACACGCTCATGTTAGCGATGAATGTGATGAAAGCTGTGTTGTCCTTGTTCTCAGGCCTAATCCAATAGCCATTGTGTTTTCAGAGCTATCTCACTGCATAATAAACGGATCAAACAACCCATGTGCTTGCGCAGACATATTGATTACCGTATTTTCCAGACTATAAGTCGCACATTTTTTTCATAGTTTGGCTGGTCCTGCGACTTATAGTCAGGTGCGACTTATATATCAAAATTAATTCATACTGACTGCGATGAACCAAGAGAAAACATTACCGTCTACAGCCACGAGAGGGCGCTCTAGTTAGCGGAGTTGTTCAGAAGCGACACCGAGGAAGAACTCAATGTATTCAGTAGGGCTGTCACTTTTTATTCGATATTCGAATATGCATTCGAACATGACGTGAAATATCCGTAATCGAACTTCAAATAAACTATCCGGTTTTTAAAGTGCCATGTCTAGCGCATTTTTTACAGTCTATGATTAGACCGTTTGTTTTTTATTTTTAAAAAGCGTGTTATTTTGAAAGCGTGTTACAGGTTATATAGGCTATGTTATAGTCAGATATGACGGCGCGCTGCAACACGTATCACCGCAGATGATCTATTCATCAAGCGTCAAGCCAACGTGCAAACTATCGCAAATAGATATTCGAATACATAGGCTGGTTTTTGATATCCGTTCGAATTTGATTTTTCTCAAAAGTGACAGCCCTATTCAGTGATGTGTGGAATAAGATCGGGAGCTTGGTGAACTTGCTGACCGGTAACTTGTTGGACTCGCTGGCTAATGTTAGTTTAGCCTATTCAGCCTCCCAGGTATATGTTATTTATGCTAATGTGCAGCTGAATAACTGTTAATGTGTTACGCTAACACACCGGACACTATTCAGCTGTTGTTCTGTGTGCTGTTGTGGAGCTGAATAACCTTTCCAGATTAAATGTCTGTTCTTGGTCTTGGATTTTGTGAAATAAATTTCTAAATAAATGCGATTTATAGTCCAGTGCGACTTATATATGTTTTTTTCCTCTTCATGACGCATTTTTTGACTGATGCGACTTATAGTCTGGAAAATACGGTAATATGGTGGTCCAGGGAAGGTAAACAAATGGGAATATCTCACATTTGGATGTGTGACAAGTTTTTCTCATTATAGGTCAATTAGGTATAGGTATGATAAAGAATGAATGTACAGTTGGACAGAGTGATTTCACGGAAACTCAAATGATGAGGCTTTTGGTGAGTGTTAACAAGGCTTTATGAGTTGCTGGCTTTAGGTATTATGCTTAGTCATCCAGTGACGTACTTTAGAAGAAGCAGATGGACAACTGGGAGATGAATTTTGACTATTGTGTAAACAACATCAGATTTTTAAAACAACTGGAGGGGAAATATTAAGGCAGAGTTGCATAACCATATCTCTAATATTTGTGGGGTGGGTTTTTTGAACTGTGAGAAATGTATCTTTATCCAATGAAATTATCTCATCATTGTCAACTGTAGAATTATTGGGTATCTTTTTCCCATGCGATGACATTAATCAATCATAATAGTGGGCATTTACTGAGAAGTCCTAAAGTAGACATTGCACTAAAACTGAGCGTTTGGGACAGAAAGTCAGAATGAGGGTTGAAAATCATTTTTGTGAATGAATGATACAGTATATCATATGAAATGCCTTTTTTTGTATGTGCAAAAATTTTTACTTGCATTATAAGTGAATCTCAAACAGCATTAAACCGATAAAAAAACAATTATGATAATTATAATTTTTAATATATATATATATATATATATATATATATATATATATATATGTTGAGATGTAGAAGCGTATATATACTGATGTAGAAGCACCTAATGGTTGTAAGCTACCTTGAAAAAAAAAAAAAACTTAAACTTGACCCTCAAATCTGATTAATTGATCGGAATGTTGTTTCAGAATCAACAAAAATGTTGATCCAGGAACATAATGTTGTACATGTTAGAATCACGTTTACCGCAATGATCAGCTTTTCAGATATCTGGATGTTAATCTGCTTGAAATTACTCATTACAGGCCAAGTGTAAAACAAAGAATGAAATGTAGTTGTTCACCCAGAAACAGGGCAACCAGCTCCCAGAAATAAGATAAGGAAAGCAATAAAAGCAGTTATAAACATGAATCAGTGCGACATACACACACAAAATATTTTATGAAGCGCTTGTTTTATTGCAAGTGTCGAAGTAATCCAGGTGGAATTTGTCCATGTGTTCATGACTCGACTCTACTTACTATCATGACTAGACTCTAGCTACTTACTATAGACATCACTATCTTGATCCTCTTCTCCTCTTGGAGACTCATGTATTAGTCAGTTCTGCAGTGACAGAAGCTTTCCACATCACTCTTAATCATGTCAGAATGAGGCCTGTTGGACTGTTTTTGGATTAGGGTAAAAAAACACCCTCCCTTTTGTCCGAGGTCAAAGGTGCTTTTCTCAGAGGTACAGCCGTTTGAAAGGACAGATCATTAGCGTTCCTCCCAGACTGGAGAGCCTCTCCCACGGGCTGTGCGCTGGAGGCACAAGTTCAGGAGTGGAAGTGGTTTGGTTTGGTTTGGTATGGGTGGTGTTTGTGTTAGTTCAATGCTATAGTGTTATCACCTCTGTGAATGTTGTTTGGACACGAACCTCAAAGCGGCCACATGAGAAATTGTTGGGCACGGCACGGTACACCCAGGCACACACACACACACACACACACACACACACACACACACACACACACACACACACACACACACACACACACACACACACACACATTACTCAGAATAACAGTGCACTGGACACTTGAATAATGCAGTAGTTATTTCCTGAAGAGCAGGTGTGTGCAATATTTTTGACATGCTATTTTTGTTTATTTGTTTATTTTCATGCAAATCGTAGTGTCATATGAATTAGTTATAGATTACTGTTGAAACTCGGTAAAGAGATGGTAGGGATTTTGACTGATTTTCTCTCTTATGCTTTCCAAGGCTGCAGTTATTTCATCAAAAATAAAAAAAAATCTTTTTTGAATAGAAATGTAGCTTATTCCTGTGATGACGACACAGCTGAATTTTCCATCATCCATTGGAGTCGGGGAACGTATTCCGACTGCTGTTTTTTGTTGTTGTAATAAATGTTTTTTTATAATTAAAAATATTGTGTATATTTTATTAAGAAAATTGTGGTTCAGTGTTGTATAGAAAATATTAAGAACATTTCACTAATAAAACCAAGAGATGCATTTTCCTAATTTTTTTAATGAAACATACACAATTTTGAGGCTTGAATTGAGGAACCGATTAAGCTGATAAAATGAAGGAAAAAAGGCTACCTATTTATTTGAAGAGAATTATGTGGCTTTATTTAGAGACACCATTGTTAGTTCCCAGCATGCTTTGCACATGGCTGGAAATGGAGAGGAAATATTGAAATTAAGTGTCATTTATGTGTTTTTGAGTAAAGGGAAACTTCTGTTAATGTTTAATGTTCAGTTATTTTTGACATTTGAAAGAGTTTCTATTATGTTAAAGTTTTGACCGTTACCATTGTGCAGAAGAGTAGGGCTTATAGTTAGGTTGTGAATAACTGCAAGTACTGATACTCGGACCGTGTTGCTTATTCATTGAGCAACAACTTTGCTATAATGCTAGTGCAGTAACAAGTTTGGTCCTGTGCTGTGCTAGCAGCATACAGTCTTTTAATAATGCAATATAACTCACTCTAATTCACACACTTTTGAAGCGTCAACTTAAAATAAAAAAGCATATTTCTAGCCTGGGTTTCCCCATACTGCCTTTGCGCAGCGCGATTTTATTCACGCTGAAAGGCAGTCTGGATACCATGGACCAGATTTTCGCCTCATCTAGGGAACCAATCACAGAACGGGGAGGGAGCAGCAAGACGATGACGACATCTATGCGACACAACTAAGCAGTTTGTTTATATCCATATATATCTTCGACCCTCATGTTTATCTTGCACAAACGGCAATAATCGCTGAACGTCATTGTTTACAAAAAAATATCTTACCCATCGTCTTCTTCCTTGTCTAATTTCTGTCGCTCTACATACATCATCTGGTATAATGGAAACGATTGGCTATGAGCTACGTACAGGCGCATTTGATAGACATTCTTAGCACCCAATAAACGGCGCCGGGCATTCGTAAACCACGCCTCAAATACGAGAAAATGAACATGTGGTTCCCAGACCCAAGTCTCAACGAGAATTGGGTCTGGCGTTAGCCAGGCTAGCATATTTCACTAAATATATTAAATTCATTGGATCATAGACTAAATAATAATGCAATATAACTCAGTCACTTTAATTCACACACTTTTGAAGCGTCAACTTAAAATAAAAAGCATATTTTAATAAATATATTAAATTCATTGGATCATAGACTAAATAATTAAGGTGATTTTACATGATTTATTCAGGTAGATTCCATGAAAGAAATGAAGCCTTAACTACTCAAAAAATAATATTGTTACCATAATTTTTTTAAATTAAATAGCAGTAAATTTTTTACTGTGTGTGTGTAGTACCTTGCTGACATCGCACAGTGTACGCCATTGCCCGGTTTTAGTGATGCTCTTCAGCAGGTGAGCTGGGCTCGTGTCACCGAAAACATAAAGCTCATTGTGTCTGTGTGCCGGAGCTGTAGCTCGTGGGCTGCTGTCGTCGCTCAGTAAAAATAAACACAGATTTTCCAGCCCCATCTGTCGCTCGGTCTCTCTCTCCAACCCCTCTCTCCTTTCCTCACTCACTCCTCTCGCTCCTGCTCTCGTGTCCCCTCTGAACTCTCTTATTAGACTTCATTTTCTCCTTCACTCTTCACATGACTTGGATTACATAGTTTGAGGGTGTGTGTGTGTGTGTGTGTGGCGTGTAGCCGAGCCAGGGCCTCACGTCCCACTGTGACCAAGTTCTACAAAGGAAATGCCACACAGACCCCAGAACGTTTTATTCACCGTGAAATGCTCTTACAACAGTAATGCTTTGCGACTATGCAAAGGAACCCGTTTACCAGGGACCAGTTCAAATTCATATCTGGAATAATTTTTCCCATGTGAGTTGTCAGGAACATTTAAAAAGATCTGAAAATGTTCACCTTAAAATTTTGTCTTTTTCTGTTCACAATCATCGTTCCAAACCTGTATGACTTTCTTTATTCTGCAGATTTTTTTTTTTTATAGCAAACTGGATAATCCAGTCAGTTAATTAAACTCAAGAACCGGATACGTTTTATTCATGGACAAATCTTTCAGACCGTTTTTGTGAAGTAAATTGAAAAGATTGTTGTTGAAAGGATGTGACTCAAAAAAAACGATTAATTTATAAAGAAAGAATGATTCACAGCTTTTCTCAGGAACTCTCATGTACACACCAAAGAAGTAACAACAACAACTTACATTTCGGACTGTCTTTCACTTAAAACCATTGTAAGACTTCGGAAGACTTGTAATATAGTGAAAGAGTCATATGGACCACTGTTTTTTTCTTTGTTTTTTCATCATTTTGAAGCTTGAATGCTTCCGCTTGGATGTTCATCCACCTTTTATTTATTGATAGGAGTGACCAAAATTCACCCTATTGTGTTCCATAGAAGAAAGTAAGTCATTGGCTGGGTATTGTTCAAAATCTTTCGATCCGGTGCCAATTTCGATACCTCAGTTTCGATACCGGTTCCTAACGATACTTTTTCACTCAGGGTAACATTAATAATAAAACTGGTTGTGCTTTTTGGATAGGGGTGCGCCGGCAGACACTGAATCTGAATGAAAATTGTATTAAAATGTATGAGGCGCCGTCTAGGGCTTAAATCAAACTTCATTCACGCACACATATTAAACACTTGCATACACATATACTAACTAAGTCTAGTCACACATACATGTATACTGCTAAATGCTAAAACAAATAAATATGAAATGCACAACGACACACCTAAAGTCGCTCACGCACATACACGCAAACTCTACACACGAGACGCGCGGAATTCTCATATAAATATTAAATAAATAAATATTCATATGAGATGCGCGCACACACTCGACGCACATACTCATGAGACGCGAGCACACACACAAACTCGCGCACATACTCATATGTGTTGGCTGCAAAGATGAAGATGACTGCTGATTCGTCATCTCTGCAGTATAGTGAACGTGCGCGCCTATAGAGAGAAATTCACCTTTTATTAGGATTACATAATCAAACTATTTGTTTCATTTAAAAGTAGACATTTTATGCTTCTATAGTGTTTAGAAGTGTTTAAACTAGTCCACAGCCAATCATGCTGCATACTTATTAGCTCACTGACGTTGACGAGATTAATCCCTTAGGTATCGAAATTTGGTACCGAACGACAAGGCATGTTTCGATACTCGATAGTATCGAGGCAATTCCGTCGGTACCTAAAAAGTATCGAACTCGATACCCAGCCCTATAGAGCTGGGAAGTCCCGCCCCCTCCGCTAACCCCGCTGGACCTCAAAGTTGAAAAACCGTCAATGCAAGTGAATGGGAGAAAATCATTATTTTCTGGTCCCGTTTGAATTGTGCCATGAATTTGAACATATGTTGTCTGTGAATTTTTTATATAATCTTTCGTGTGAAGAATGCTACAATTTAGCGGGTAGAAGTTTGATACGGGTAGACTTTGTGTGAGAGCACTTTGTAGACTACAACTCTTCGCTGCTTTCGACGCGTTTGAAACGTCAACACCACTAGCTCACGGCTCTAGCTCACGGATCCCGCTAGACATGGCTGTGTCTTTGGTGCACTTCACCGCCTTCTTTCAGGGAGAGGACAAAATCGTTGAGGTTGGCGAAAACCACGGGTAAGTCAACTTTATGCGGTGACGTCACATAGGCGACATGTAGTCTTTCTCGTTATGTCTTTTCCACAACTGCTAGCCGACGAATCATACCATATACTGTCAAACTTGTAACATGAAAGATTATATAAAAAATTCACAGACAACATATGTTCACATTCATGGCACAATTCAAACGGGACCAGAAAATAATAATTTTCTCCCATTCACTTGCATTGACGGTTTTTCAACTTTGAGGTCCAGCGGGCTTTTACGGAGGGGGCGGGACTTACCAGCTCTATTTGTAACAGTGTGTTAAAATGTCTCCTCTCTCTTTGAGTCCCACTGTGAAACAACACAATAGTCATAGCGGCCTATACTCACTTCTAAGAGAAGGTCAGATTTAGTTTCAAATTTAAAACACAACACAAGATGACACAAACTATAGGGAAAAGCGGTGTAATTTCCGTTCTATGTTTACCTTTCCACACTCTTTCTTTTTTAAACATGCACACTGAATACACACACACACACACACACTAGTTGCTCTCCCACTACCTGCTGCTGACATGTATGCTCACCATAACCGTCGCTTTCTAACGGGAGGATGTTATTCAGGAAGAACTGGCGGTGTGGAAAAGCTTCTGCATGCAGGCAATAAAATGATATCAAAACACATTTTCACGCACTTTCAGCTACAGGACCCCTGCGACACACCTCGACCCCCCCTGAACAAACACGCTTTGTGTTGAAAAGTGTGTGTGTGTGTGTGGTCAAATGTGTTTTAGATTTATGCCTGTTCAGCATATTTACACTGACCATTGCTGGAGAGCTTGCACTTTTCTTCCAGACATGGTTTAGTCCTGTGGGATGAGAAAGAGCTAAAAATACAGAAGTATGTTTTCTCTGTTATACTCGCTCTCCTGTTTGTCTTTGTGTGAGACCGTGTGTGTGTGTGTGTGTGTGTGTGTGTGTGTGTGTGTGTGTGTGTGTGTGTGTGTTGGGTATCTTTTGCCTTTAGGTCAGTGTGTATGCAGCGCAGCAGCTGTGTGTGCATTGTCTTGAAGGGGAAGACAGGAATTTGAGGATGAGACAAATATGTCATTTATTTTCAACAGCAAACACAAATGACTTAAAGGGATAGTTCACTTTGAAATTAAATGTTGGTATGTTTTATCTTACCTCAAGGGCATCCAAGCGCGCGCGCCCTCAGATCACTTGGACGTGGTTGTGTACAATAGGTAAAAACTATATAAATACTGTTCGTTTTCTCACACAAACCGCTCGTTTCGTGTCTTCGGCCATCGATGTGCACTTACGATGGGGAATTGTTTAATTTGGACTTCTCTGTGCATGACCATAGACCTGCATTATATGACTGACACACAAGACCGGTTTGACCTAAAAATATCAAAATTGAAACTACTGCGGAGACAAAGACACCTACATCTTGGATGCCCTTGAGGTAAGCTAAAACATACCAACATTTTATTTCAAAGTGAACTATCCCTTTAAGCTCTAAAGGTGGCTTATATGAGCAGAACTGGGGGTGCTGGGTTTACCTCTTAAGAAAAGTATTTTTATATTTTGCACAAAGAAATAAGACACTAAAAACAGACGTGCATAATCTAATAATCAAAACTCTCATCATGTGGACAAAAACACAGTAATTTCAACGTTTTTTGTCATCTCTAAATAATTTTCCAAATTATAATATTGTTTATTATTAAATTCTCTTTATATACTGAATGCTGATTAATAATGCTAAATGTATGGAAAAAAACTCGTCACAAACCGGTTTAATTAAATGGTCGGCGTCATCTTTATGATAAAAAATTATTGTATTTGCAGCATTTCTCATCTGCCATATGAATACCATTGGTCTATAGTCTCAAATATATTTTATAATCAAACAGTCATAACAATGTAATTTTAATTGCCTTATCTCTCGACATGATGGCATATTTATGGTATTTTTGTGTTATTATTACACTCTAAAAAATACTGGGTTGTTTCAACCCAATTTTGGGTCAAATATAGACAAACCCAAACGTTGGGTTAAAAAAATGTAACCCAACGGCTGGGTTTGTCCATATTTGACCCAAAATTGGGTTGAAACAACCCAGAATTTTTTAGAGTGATACCATACCATAGCAGTGTAAAGGACTACACTGGTCTTCTGATGCGATTCGACCAATAGCTGAGTTCTGCTTTTGATGTGAACAGCATTCATAAATATGTTGAGCTGCAGGGCAAATCTCAAACTTATCCATCTTCATCTTCATCTTCATCTGACTCCCCAAACATAGAGTGGTTTGTTCATTTCCCACACTGACTGAAAGGATGCTTGCTGCTGTTTAGATGGATTACCAGACAGCAGAGGAATGCACTGACACACTCCTCAGTACTTCAGTCGACAGAACAGCCCGGACTCATAAAATACTGCTTTCTCTGAGCACAACATCCCATCCTGCAGAGAGACGGACCTCTGACACTCTCACAATCATGGAAAATCCCTAGCAAACTCACTTCCTCTGCGGATGAGCACTGATACTTTATGAAACGTGACCGGGACACAAAGCATTATGTTGCTTTCCTGTGTGTGGTTAGTGTCTCTGGTCTCAGGTTGGAGAAATGTAATGTGTTGGTGACAGCTGGCTGATCATATCAAGGTTTGATCACTAACTATGTTTCCATACACACGTTTTTGTCCGAATTAAGTGATATCGAATTAAAAATTAACTTATGGAAACAGTAAAATTCGATTGAATTTCATGAATATCGACTCAAATGAAATGCGTTCGGTCTTTTTATCTTGATCGATATACGGCTTATGCGATAAACGCTGATGGAAACGTTATTTGCCGAATAAATATTGAATCCATTGTGTCTAGCAAAACTTTGTTCGCAAATGTTGGCTTGAATGTTGTGCGATTCAGTGCGAAAATGAATGGAAACACCTTAAAATGTCTCAAATCAATTCGATATACCAATTTGATCGCAAAACAGCATGTGACGTCTTTACGCACAGGTTTATATTCGCTTTAAAGCCGTCGGATGGAAACACACTTTCTCCAGCTTTATTCACATGAGTTTTTTTACCGAACTTCAGATAATTAGATTGACAAGTGGATGGAAACTTAGCTAGTGTCTGGCCCGCAAATGACGTGTAAAGTAATTCAACACAGCTTTATTGTTAGTAGAGAGATGCTGCACAGACATTATCTGTCGAGAATTAATTCAAACAAATATCTTTTTTTTAGATCTAACGTGTTGTTCTGTCATTTTAACCCTTCCTGCCAAATTCAATCAATAACAGCTTTAACTTTAGCGTTGGAAAGTGACTATTGGTATTTCATGATTTTAATGCACTCCGCTTCACGTTGGGTGGTTCTTTGCCTCCACGTTGTGCATTAAAATTGTGTAATGCACACCTAACCGTGGATTATTCCTTGCATATAGTACAGACTTTATATTATTTTATAAAGAAAACTGTTAGGCTATGTTTACACGGAAACAATCTGAAGAGAAAACGCAAACGTGGCGTTGCTTTATCACTTTTTAGTCTGCGTTTAGACGAGTGTTATGGGGGGGGGGGGGGGGGGATCTGCGTGCACATGGTGACGCAAAAGTGTGTGAAAGTGGATGTAGTGTGCACTCTAGGCGGCGAGGTGGCGATGTGAAGCACTGAAAGTGAAAGAGACGCTGACACAGTTTTTCATGTTTAATACGGTAAAGCTGCTGCTTTAACCCTTGGTGCTCTTCGCGTGTTGCTCAAAAATGACAGATTTTTTTTTTGTCAATGGAATTAATACTATTTTAGTTTGATAATGTTTTGTTATTTTCCTGTACTGGCGCATGCCTGTGACGTAAACGCGTACGCGACGAGAGCAGATCGGTGCCTTCACTGTCTACCAGACTTTTGTGTTTTTACCCTTTAGACGGGTTTTTAAGCCCCAAAACTGCCGTCGCCTTGTAAACGAAAAGCACATCTGATAAAATATTTTTACGTTTTCACCCGCGAACGTTCTTGTGTAAACTGGGCCTTAGCATGTTGTATGAGTTGACCAAGGTTGTCCGACTTTTTATTTGGTACCTTTGAAACCAAATATGACTTTATGATTAGTTGGAGCAGAAGTTTAATGGCCCTCGGGGCTCTAGGTCTCTATTATTTGTGTATCCGAATGGAATCTGATCTAAATTATTGACTGTGTATATCGCAACTGAGAACTGACAAGATCCAATTTGTGTGCCCCGCGCTGCTGTCTCGTTTTCTGGAATATCTGCTTTTTTTTTTTTGCAGAAAATTTTTGCAAACATTTTTTTTTCTTGATTATTTAGAAACCAGACTTTTAATTTGTACCATAATACAATATGAATAAAGTTTGCTTTCCTGTAGCTCAAACAGTAGAGCGTTGACGCTTGCAACGCCCTGGTCATCATGGGTTCGATTCCCAGGGAAAGCAAGAATTTATAATAATGTGAATGTGTGAACCTTGAAATGCAATGTAATTCGCTTTGGATAAAAGCATCTGCCAAATGCATAAATGTAAAGTCATCAATAATTGCTTTTTGATTAAAATTATTGAAATAATTTTAAATATTTAGATATATTTCAAACATCAACAAAAAGTATCAAGATATTTTAGCTACTGTATATATCACCCATCCCTATTTGATCGCATTGTATGCATGCCTTGAAGTGGGGGTGTGTTGACAGTCATTGTTATTCCACTTCCGAAAGCGGCAGCTTTATTTATAAAAGCTCAAACAGTTTAAACTGCAGTATCACGATTACATTCACTCAAGTATATGAGTCATGGTTCTTTAGAGAGTAGTTCATAATCTTACCACACACACAGTGTGATGTCTATCATGTCTAGAGTATTATTAAGAAACCGTAGACTGAGCAAATCTGGACACTTCACAGGAAACCTTAGATGTGCTTTTCCATAATCCAGCAGACCTGGGAACAGCAGTCGAGGGTGTATCGTGTCTTCCAATGAATCATGACGGATTTAATCCACATGCAAACGCCACGAGGGAGTGTTTCAAACGTTGGGAAAGGGATTTGATGTGTGTTTGCTGTCGCTGCCCTGAGCAGGAGTTCAGGTTCTCTGGGCGGGGCGCTTGTGTTGCTTTGAATCGGGACTCGTCTCGTCTTTCACCTGCTTAATCGCTTCAGGATTCCTCCTGAACAACATGTGCATCTATGTGTGGAATTCTGCCCTCGGAACTTTAGAGAGAGAGAGAGAGAGTGTGTGTGTGTGTGTGTGTGTGTGTGTGTGTGTATGTGTGTGTGTGTGTGTGTGTTAAAAAATATTTTCATGATTTGTTGTCACAACTTTTTATCTTTTGTCAAATCAACTTTGATTACTAATGTGTTAAGATAACATATTATTTTGAGTTTCTGTTTACTACACCTTTCTTCTTCATTGTATTAACTCAAACTTTTAATTACAACGAACTCAAAATTGTAAGGCAAAAAGGTAACTTAATTTTTTAAGTTAAACCAAAAAAATTGTTTTTGTGTGTTTGTGATTTATGAGGACACAAATGTGTATAATGACGTGTATTACACTGGTATTACAACTTAAACGTGGTTTATAAGGACATTTCATGAGTCCTCGTAATTCAAATATCATAAAAAACAATGTTTTATTAAAAATGTAAAAATGCAGAATGTTTCCTGTGATGGGCAGGTTTAGGGATTGTGTGTGTGTGTCTGTCTGTGAGAGTGAGTTGTGTGTGTCTGTGAGAGTGTGTGTGTGTGTGTGTGTTGCGGGATAGGGTCAGTGTAAGGGGAGAGAATATACAGTTTGTACAGTATAAAAACCATTACGCCTATGGAGAGTCCTCATAATGTAGTTGCACCAACAGTGTGTGTGTGTGTGTGTGTGTGTTGGTTGGGGAAGATACTTGAAGATCTGTGAAGATCGAAGATCTTTTTGATGAAATTGAGAGCTTTCTGTGTCCATTTTCAGTTGAGCTTCCGTTTATTTTCGCTGATCAATGTTTATATGCGAGTAAAAGCATAAATTAAATCTGTTCAACATCATATAAAGTGATCGTGTCTCTTCAGAACATTTAAACTAAACCGCTCAATTCATATGGATTCGTTTTACGATCTCTTTATGAACTTTTTGAAGCATCAAAGTTTCAGTTGTATAGACTCTGGACAGTAGAGACTCTCAGATTTCATCAAAGATCTTCATTTGTGTTCGGAAGATGAACGAAAGTCATGAGGGTTAAACCAACCCTTTAACACACAACTCATGATGACTCTTCTGTGAAACACAAAGGTATTTTAATGAATGCTGGAGTCCAAACAACATTAAAGCCCATTGTAAGAAAAAAACCCACTGAGATCTTTGTGTTCCACAGAAGAAAGAGAGTCACACAGGTTTGGAAATAACATTAGGGTGATTTTTGTGTGAACTATCCCTTTAATAGCACTGCAAATTTTAGATAATTACTCCAACACGGATTAAAAAAAAAAATACAAATCGCTATTAGTCGATAAAATATCTTTTGGCTTTTTTCATCTCTTCTGAAAACCCCACA